>NC_140975.1:72066691-72169540 GCF_056783735.1 Eptatretus burgeri | reverse complement strand
CCTTCTAGTTTTAACTGTAATGACTGAACCAAAACTGCCAGTGGCATATGTGTAAAGTGAACCATTTTTCAAGATAAAGAACACCCCTGACATGAGCAGGATGATTTTAGTGTAATATCATAGTGAAACACTCAATAAGTTAAATATGTAAATAAGTAAGGTGTGTTAGCTGTACAATATTGAGGGACTTACATTAGCAACTGACCATCATAGTAATGTGCTGGAGTAATATTGCTAGCAAACTGTGCTTTGGGCAGAAAAGTCAGACATATTTTGCTACATCTCTGATCACCTAATGAGATGAGCAATTTAATAACAGCTGTAAAAAGTCACATCCACAAACAGGAACACATGTTCCTTAAAGGCCCTATTAACCTGTGCTGAAGCCTGAAGAATAGCCAGAAGGCGATCCTGCAGATGATGCATTAGTTTTGGTCCATCTTCCAGGTGATGAGCTTTTAGCAAACGGATACCTCCTGCCAAGTCTGAGTTCCGCAGCAAGCTCCCCTCTTTGGAGTCGAGGAAAAACAAGAAAAATGAAGAAAGAGATAAAGGTCTGGCATGAGATTTCCATCACAAAATCAGGAAAGTTAAACAGTTGAACTTAAAGTCGGAAAAGGATTTGTGACAATAAACAGAAATATCCACAGATATACAGGGAGGGATGATGAGGAACATATGTGTAAACCAGGAAGCATTTCATGTTGAAATATAAAATCATTATGATGATGAACTGCTTTTAACCAAGAGAAAAATCTGCAGCCATTTGTTGCTATACAATACATCAAAGTGATTACCTGAACCTGTATGCTATTGCCAGCAAACCAGGCTTTTGGAAGAAAAGACAGCAATATTTTCCGACACTTCTGATCAACTAACGAGATTAGCAATCTAAGAACAGTTATAAAAGGTCACATCCTCATCGAAGCACACATGTTCCTCAGAGACGACAATAACATTGCGTTTGCATGGGTGAAACTGCAGAGCTTCTGAAAAAGGAAAGCAAGAGCAAAACGACTCCTTACCGGGGGGCCAGGTGGCATGTCCACCGAAAAATTTTGAAACATTGATGTCAAAATATGCATTTTTAGGGGTGATCCTGTTCAAATTGTAACAAAAAAACGGTGCAAATGTTAATGATATTTGGGGAATATTTTAAAAAATTTCACCTGAACATCCATTGCTGCGAAGATTGTTTTCAGTTCGTTGAGACAGCATTTTGTAATCATAAAATAACTGAAGACTGAATACCACATACATACCTTTGCAGGACTTTTAATACAAGTGTTTTATTAAGGGGGGGGGGGTGTCACTCGTCATGTCATGGAGGGGTTTCACGGAATAACCCTTGCTTCATTGTGAACTAGAGCATTCACTGCCCCCTTTAAACTCACGGTCAAGTAATGGAGGGTTTCCCAGAACCATCCTCCCCCAAGTATCAACCACAGCATTCACTACCCCTTTAAACTCACGGTCATGTAATGGAGGGTTTCCGAGAACCATTCTCCCCAAAGTGTCAACCAGAGCATTCACTACCCCTTTAAACTCACGGTCTTGTAATGGAGGGGTTTCCCAGAACCACCCTCACTCCAGTGTCAACCAGAGCATTCACTACCCCTTTAAACTCACGGTTATGTAATGGAGGGGTTTCCCAGAACCACCCTCACCCCAGTGTCAACCAGAGCATTCACTACCCTTTTAAACTCATGGCCATGTAATGGAGGAGTTTCCCAGAACCACCCTCATTCCAGTGTAAACCAGAGCATTCACTACCCCTTTAAACTCATGGTCATGTAATGGAGGTTTCCCAGAACCACCCTCACTCCAGTGACAACCAGAGCATTCACTACCCCTTTAAACTCACGCTTATGTAATGGAGGGGTTTCCCAGAACCACCCTCACCCCAGTGTCAACCAGAGCATTCACTACTCCTTTAAACTCATGGTCATGTAATGAAGTGGGTTTTCGTGATGTCAGATTGCGAATGTATTCTATTTCACTGCCCGTTTACATGTCCGTCTATCTTTTGTCCCATGATTCTCCGTTTTGGCATCCCGTGCCTTCTTCTAATAAATTGTTATTGGTGTGGTAACTGAACATCGCAGATTTAGTTGGTGAAAAACCATTTTGGCGAGGCATCAATGCAAAATCCACAGGGGAGGTTAAAACTGGTAATGTTCTCGACAAAGAGATCAATGGACTGAACAATTTTAACTGCCCACTCCAGCAGGGAGTCAGGAAACAAACACCATGCCACGTACGACGTGTGCAAGGAAAAGTTACAAATCGTGATAAACAAATGCGTTTTAAAATATTGATTTTATTTAAAATTATAATACTCGTCTCTGTCACACTTTTCTCATGCCCAATCCTCTCCCCATGAAACCGAGTCGAGAACCTGATTGAATTATTTAATGTGGTGGTGGTGCAGTACAGGCATGATGGGCCAAATGGCCTCCTCATGCGTCAAAGCTCCTTGTTAAGATTTATTGGTGTCGTATCGATGTGGTCACAAAGTTCATCGCGACCAACAGACATCATGAGGTTTTGTATTTGTGTGCAGCAGAATCACGTCTTTACTTCATGCACTGAACAGGCGGCATTTCGTTATTTTCCGTGAAGTTCATTTCCGAGTAAATGGCGATGCGAAACACAACAATCGCTCCATTTCCGCATTCACCGACATAGACAGACTTTCTCCTGCCTGGTGGACATCTGATCACTGTAACGCGCTTGCAAGCTTTTGTACCTGGCTAACTTCGACAAAAATACCTCACAATAAAAAACCACCATGAAAGTAATTCACATAATCATGGTCATGATGTGCTTTCGATACAGTCTGGCATCATGCCCTGCTCACCAAACTCTCTTCCTATGTTATGGACGGACATCTCCACTCATGGCTCGTAGTGTTCCTCTCCTGTCGTAGCCAACGTGTGGCCCTTAATGGAGCTCTCTCATCCCATCTTCCTGTCCAGGCTGGACTTCCTGTCAAGACAGTGTTCTGGGCCCTGTTCTTTTTTCTGGTTTTCATCAATGATCTCTCCAACTTTCTGGAAAATCCTTTACCTCTTTGCTGATTACTCCACCCTCTGCCGTACCATCTGTCATCCCTCAGATCAGCAAGCAGCAGCTTCTTCGCTCTCTGTAGATCTGGATAAAATCACAAACTGGTCCAACACGTGGAACATGTCTTTCAATCCTGACAAATATCTCACTCTCACTATATCCCTCCAAAAGGACCGTCTGGAAACCATCTTCCCTGGGAAAGCCACATTTCTAAGCTGGCGTCCAAAGCCAGTCGTCAACTAGGAATCCTCCATCGTGCAAAGTCCTTCCTTGGCAAACCTGAGGAGGAGGACGAGGAGGAGGAGGAGGAGGAGGATATTGTGACCATACTCTGTGCAGAGCATTGGTGCTGCCTAAGTCTCCTTGGCTATTGGGAACAATCCTGGACGGGTTGCCACTCCGACAAAGTATACCTCATGCTGGCACTCATTCTGCCGACCTCGAAAGGATGACAGGCCGAGTTAACCCCACCTGGTATTTATTCAACAGCTGAGCGAGATTTGAATTCAGGACCCGATGATCCAAAGCCCACCACCCAAACCATTAAGCCAACAACAGGCATGCAAACCTGAGCTCTTGGCCACATACAAAGCTTTCGCCTGATGGAGTACTGCTCTCCCCTCTGGGCTGGTGCTCCTGCTTCTCACCTATCTTGGCTTCATGCTGTGTAAACCAAGGCATTTAGGATCGTTGGTATCTCCTGCGATGAGGCTGTCTTTAGGTCTCTCGGTGAGTCTCGGCGAGTCTCCGCGAGTCTCCGCGTGTCTCCACGTGTCTCCACGTGTCTCCGCGTGTCTCTCTCTCTATCTCTCTCTCTCTCTCTCTGCAGGCAGGTCGGTTGTCTTTCTATCTTGTTCAGTCTCCTCCACGGTCTCCCCCCCTGCTGCCTGCGTCCCCCCCCCATATTTCCGCAGGGTGCTCAAGGTCCACCAACAACCCCCTTCTGGTAAAACTCTCAAAATCAAGAATCACTGCTGACCTTCACTCTTTCATTCCTCTTTTTTCCTACCTTTGGATCAAACTCCCACACTCTCTTCAATCCCACTCTTCCCTTCAGGTCTTCAAAAAAGCTGTTCACCACCACCTCTTATATTCCCTCATCCAAAACCACAATCATTTCTACCCCCGTTAATCCACCCCAAAACCACGTCCTTCAAATTCCCTGCATTCCTTCCTGAAAGTCCCTGTCATGTAAGGACCTGAAAGCCCCTGTAGTGTCCATCTTGTTTACCATGTGCCCTTTCTTTCAGGCTTTCAATGAGATATTGGATGCTGCTGTCCTGTCTGTGCCTGTTCGTGGTGAGGATGTTGAGGTCGTGGAGAGATTCACTTACCTTGGCAGTGATATTCATGTCTCTGCTGGCTGTGAGCCAGAGGTTCATAGAGTCTGGGTCAGGCCTGGGGAGTCATGGATTCACTGTATCATGGGGTGTGGCGCTGCCGGTACCTGCGCGGGAGGACGAAAGTCTGAGTCTGCAGGTCCTTGATGCTTCCAGTCTTGCCTTATGGATGTGAGACTAGGACTCTGATCAGGGATCTGAGACGGAGACTTAATTCCTCTGGTACCAGGTCTCTTCGGAGAATCCTTGGCTATCGCTGGTTGGACTTTGTGTCCAATGAGCGGTTGCTGAGAGAGACTCAAATGAGATTTGTTACCTGCATAATCTGTGAGCCTCAGCTGCAGCTGTATGGACATGTGGCTCGTTTTCCTGATGCTGATCCTGCTCACCAGATTCTCTCAGCGAGGGAGTCTCGTGAGTGGAGAAGGCCAATGGGCCGACCACGTGCCTCGTGGTTGCAGCAGGTTGATCGGCCTCTCAAGGAGATGGAAATGGGCCAGGCATCTGCCTGGGGGATGGCCAGACGGTGGCCCCTGGAATACCGGCGGAAAGTGGACGCAGCAACGCGCTGCTCTGGCGCATGCTCCCATACCTGACCTGACCTGACCCCATCCCTCTCTTTTCCACAGATCTCCTCATGTCTCTGTTCCACACTGTTTTGTCCTGCTTCTCCCACCCCTCTTATCTCCTGCTCCCCTTGTTGTACTTTCTGTGTGTTAGCCCTTATACGAGCCTCAACATTGCATACAAAAAAACAAACAAACAAGCAGTCATAGACTGGTACTTACGAAATCGTCAACTTGACCTCTGACCTTGTCTAATAAAAGCTGTCTCTAGAGAAGGTAGCGACGCAAACCAGAAGTTTCTACGATGATTCTGTACCAAACCATCAAAAATCGAATATTTTGGATGTTTGACCTCACTGTGACCTTGAACTTTGACCGATTTTGACCAAAATCTAATCAGCGCTAGCCATCACCCTCCTGAATCATGTGGTGTAATTTGACATTGGTAGCTTCTTCCGTTCTCGAGTTATCATTTTTTGGATGTTTGTCCTCACTGTGACCTTGACCTTTGACCGATTTTGACCAAAATCTAATCAGCACGAGCCATCACCCTCCTGAATCACGTGGAGTAATTTGACATTGGTAGCTTCTTCCGTTCTCGAGTTATCATTTTTTGGATGTTTGTCCTCACTGTGACCTTGACCTTTGACCGATTTTGACCAAAATTTAATCAGCACTAGCCATCACCCTCCTGAATCACGTGGTGTTATTTGACATTGGTAGCTTCTTCCGTTCTCGAGTTATCTGTACCAAACCATCAAAAATCGAATATTTGACCTCACTGTGACCTTGACCTTTGACCAAAATCTAATCAGCACGAGCCATCACCATCCTGAATCACGTGGTGTAATTTGACATTGGTAGCTCCTTCCGTTCTCGAGTTACCATGCCTACAAACAAACAAACACACACTCAAACACACACACACAAACAAACAAACACACAAACAGATGACGGAAGTCATCAATATACTTACGAAATCTAAAGATTTCGTAAGTAAAAAATGAATTCAACCACAAACTATTTTGAGATCAACACAAGCCAAAAGGTGAACACAGGCTGAAATTTCTAAAATTGTCAATTTTCATCTGAATGACTTGAAATTTGAAGAGGATTTGCACATTTGGTCATTAAATCCAACCACCAATTATTTTTGATGTCAACATCGGCCAAAAGGTCAACAAAGGCTGGATTTCTAAAATCCTCAATTTTCATCCTATTGACATGAAATTTGAACAGGATTTTCATAAAAATGACCATCATGTGTCATGTGGTCTGGCAGCCATATGGCATCTAAGGGAAAAAGCTTTGAAAATCTTAGTAGGAGAAACCACTAACCGATCAATGCAAGATTTAACTAACTGATCAACTACCGATGGGAAATATGGTTTGATAAAGATGACGTCATTGGTCATGTGGTTTGGCAGCCATATTGGATCAAAGAAAAAAAAAAAAAGTCGGCTCACACCAAGTCCTCAAGACTGCATGGGGTATGTATTATAAAACTACCACCTCGTTTTCTCAAGTTTTAATGACCAACAATTTATTTTGTCTGCAAAATATACATCAACAAGGACAAATGTGTCCAAGAGCCACGTCCTAAAGGTTTTGTCTTCACCAGAAGAAGAAGAAGAAGAAGAAGAAGAAAAAAACAACAACAACAACTTCCGATATTTCGTCTCGTGCCTTGATGGAGCCAATAGCGAGACCAGTCATGGAGGCTTGATGAGAAAATTGTGTATTTACGAAATTACAACACATTAAATGGAATAATCTTTAAATAGTAACGTGAACTTTTCGAAACTTTAAAGCAAATGTCCAAATATATTTAAAAGTTCATGATAGACGGTCTCAAAAGGCACCCTCAATGCGAGGATGTGTACAAGTGTTTAGTATTTAAGGAGATCCGGATCGTGTATATAAAAGAGCCGTGTCCTAAAGGTTTTGGAAGAAGAATAAGAAGAAGAAGAAGAAGAAGAAGAAGAAGAAGAAGAAGAAGAAGAAGAAGAAGAAGAAGAAGAAGAAGAAGAAGAAGAACGCGGAGCTCTCTTTGAGCCAGCGTTCGAGACGCGGCTAAAAACAATTTATTGTAACCATTAAATATGGAAAATATTATCTGGTCGGTATCTTCCATGAGCTGCCACACACTGGCGCAATCTCAGAATAAAGTTTTCATTACAGAGGTCAAAGCTTCACGCATTATGGCATTAATTTCTGTCCTTATGTTATCTTTGAAATCCTCTAATGTTTGGTGGTTTGTTGATGTAAACTCTCTCCTTTAAGTAAACCCACAAAAAGAAGTCGGATGCTGACAGATCTCGGGCAGTTTATGTCTCCATTATGAGAAATTACTCTGTTTGGGAACAGTTCTCGCAACATTGCAATTGTCGCTCTTGCTGTTATGTACAACAGGTGGTCCATCTTGTTGAAACCACAATTCCCAATGATTAATTTCCTGAAATACTATCTGAGGAAGTTATGGATCATGTCATGGTATCTTTCGCCATTCACTGTTAGAGTTTCACCTTCATCAACCACGAAAAAGTTTTAATGACCGTTTGCCATAATTCCATACAACACAGAAACACGATGAGGGTGCAGTGCACGCTGGCGCACAATTTGTGGATTTTCTGAAGCCCATACCTGACAGTTGTGTTTGTTAACGAAAACATTCAAATGAAATTAAGCTTCGTCACTCATTATCAAGTGTGAAATTAGACCTTCATCTTCAGTAACAACTTCGGGAGGAGGTAAGTGTGATGAAAAGGGAAGGTAGCACGAGGGGAGAAAAAGGTAAGGCAGCATGAGGTGAGAGGAAGGGAAGGCAGACGGGCGGTGGAGCGTTACTTGCGATTCATACTGTCTCATCAAAATTATTCTGCATAGAATAGCAGTGAAGATGGAAACAAAATAAAGTCTCAAAATTATACATTTTCGACCGATAATAGTATATATAAACACCACCCGGAGACAAACACAGTCGGGAACCGCCTGCAGACAAGCACTGGACAGAGATAAACACCGTCCTGACATATCCAGAGACAAACACCATCTGACACACAAATACCATCTGAGAAGGAGGGTGAGAGAGAGAGATAGAGATAGAGAGTGAGATATGTGGGAGGAGGGTGCTGCACTGTATTAGGAGGGGGCGGAGCAAGGATTGGACAGAGAGAGAGGTGGGGGGAGGGGAGTTATCAGAGAGAAAAATGTTATGCTTTATCAAAAAACACACACACACACACACACACACACACACACACACACACACACACACACACACACACACACACACACACACACACACACACACACACACACACACACACACACACACACACAGTCCCTTTACAAATCAAAATCGAACCATTTATACAACATCCATTTGTGCTGTCTATGTCCTTCTTCGTGCTTGCTCATGCAGCACCTTTGCACCCCTCGGGTTGGCTCATTCCGAATCAGATTCGTACATGCTACACTTTAGGGAAGCAGTACTTAACAGCCGACCCATACGCGTTCCTCCAACTTCCTTGAGGCCCATGCTAACCGTGAACGCGCACCGGCGATATACTCATCCTTTCACTCACAGACGTGCACGGATTCTCACCGGCACGCTCAACTTTACTCATATCTGTACTGCGCGGAACGTCCCACATGACATTGGCGTCACGGCATGTCTGCTCCCCGCATGACAGAGCACACATTTCACAAGACGGCGACATCACTTCCGCCACAGACCATGGGGCCATGCAGCATGGGCCCATACGAGATTCGGTCCGCGAATCCCACGCACAGCACATACGTAACCAAGCATGCAAGCATGCACACACCCCCACAGAGAGTCCCATTACAAATCCAAATCTAATCATTTGTACCACCTCCCAATCAGACACAAACTGTACCGTTATCGACTGTAGGGGGCTCGGCAAGTGGCTTAAGCACTCAAGCAAGCACTCCAATGAAATGGTTGATAAGGAACGGCTGGCTTGGAAAGCGATAGCACTGAACAACAAAAATTTTTTACTGGAGATGTGTAAAGTGATTTAGACTAATTTTGGTACGCTGATTTCAAAAATCATAACCGTTTTGCTGTATCACGTCAGGATTTTCAGTAACAGAAATATTCCCATTGCCTAGAAGTCAGGATTTCAATGAAATTTACAAAAATGCATTTATTCATTTATTTCATCATGAATGCTTCAAAATTATAGAAATTACAGAAAAACTCCACTAGAATGTAATTAAAAATGCTTTAGGCATTTGGCTTTGCGTTTGTGCTGCTCTGTGTCAGTTTCATGATGCAGGAACCAGCAGAAATCGCCCATCATGTTCGGGTTGTGCCGCCCTTGGTAACGCGTCTCCATGAGTGAAATCTCTTGGTGGAATCGCTCGCCGTGCTCGTCCGAGACTGCTCCCAAGTTGTCAGGGAAGAAGTTCAGGTGCTGGTGTAGGAAATGGATTTTCAGGGACATCCTGGAGCCAAGTTTCCTGAAGGACTCCAGCAGTTGCTGCACTATTTCTTCATAGTTGTCCGCGCGCTCGTTCCCCAAGAAGTTGTCCGTCACAGCTTTGAAGCTCCTCCACGCTGCCAGCTCTTTGGGGTTTAGAGTTGTCGGAAAAGTTTCGTCCTTCATAATCCGTCGGATTTGCGGTCCAACAAAGACACCAGCCTTGATCTTGGCCTCCGACAAGGTGTTGCCAAACTTTTCCTTGAGGTATAAAACCCACGCCCATTCAGATCCATTGCCCGTACAAAACTTTTCATCAAGCCGAGCTTTATGTGGAGTGGTGGAAGGAAAACCTTGGCTGGGTCGACAAGGGCGACATGCTTCACGTTGTGTTGACCAGGTACATGCTCTTTTCGCTCTTCCCAATCTTTCTTCGTCCAGTGATTCTTGTCGTCTCTGCTATCCCAGAGACAAAGGAAGCACATGTATTTCATGTAGCCTGACTGCAGCCCTAACAACAGCGCCACCACTTTCAAGTCTCCGCAGATGTGCCAGTTGAAGTCATTGTACTTGATGGAATCAAGCAGCTGCCGCATAGTCTCATAGGTCTCTGTCATGCCGAACGCGTGAGCCAGTGGGACTGATGGTTTCTCGTTGCCATTGTGGAGCAAAACAGCCTTCAAGCTGTTCTTCCCGAGTCGATGAAGAGGCGCCAGTCTGCAGGATCGTGATCACACCCAAGTTCTTTCAACAGACCGTTGATGTCACTGCAGAATATCATCGTGTCTTCCATCTCAAAGAACTCAGCCATGTCTCTGTGACGTGCTCTGAACAAGGATATCTTGGTGTTAGGTTCAAGTAGATTCCACTGCTGCAGCCTTGATCCAAGCAGCTCTGCCTTCGCCTTTGACAGCGAGAGATCTCTTACAAGATCATTTAAGTCTCCCTGGTTCAGAAGGTGTGATTCTTGAGTGTCGGGTTCAAGGTTCATCATCACCATCCTCTTCACCACTGCTTACAGCTATGTTCTGATCAGCTGGAGGTGTTGGAACGGTTCTCGTCATCATGAGGCACAGGTTTACGAGCAGAGACGCAGTCAGCGTACTTGATGTGACCTTTATTCTTCTTGTTGAAGCCGGCGATGCTTGTGCAGCAGAAATAACAATCATCATGATGATTCTGCGGCTCACGCCATATCATGGGCACCGCAAATGGCATGCTCGCGCGCTTGCCCACCAACCACTGAGTCAAGGTTGTGTGACAGCTTGTGCAGCAGATGTGTGGTGCCCAGCTCTGTTCTTGGTCCCCCACCTTACACCCGAAGTAGTGAAAGTAGGCGGCCTTCATTTTCACTGCTGTAGATATACTTCGCTGTTGATCTTTTTTGGTATACCGACCATAGACATAACAGAAGTTGTCAGGATGATTGGTACAGGAATGCCTACTCATCTTTATCTGAAAGAAAGAAATATAACACAAGTTAACAACAATTGTACGAAATAGACATGTTAAAGACATATGTAAATTTCATTGAAATCCTGGGAATGGGAATATTTCTGTTCCTGAAAATCCTGACGTGATACAGCAAAACGGTTATGATTTTTGAAATCAGCGTACCCAAATTAGTCTTAATCACTTTACACATCTCCAGTAAAAAAATTTTTTTGAAATTTGTTGTTCAGTGTAGTCAGCTGATTCGTAATCGCACACACCCGCAAAAAAACAGAACATTACCGAGTTAGTAAAAATTTCAGATAGCACCGTCATTTTCAGCATGTTACCCGATCCTCAGAACAGCAATTATATTTTGATTATCTACTTTAATTAGTCCATTCGAGTAGATCGTGGAAAATCGCATCATGTAATGCATGAATTTGCTTCAAGCTTCTAATTTGAAAACTAGAGCACTTACAAAAGCGATGTATCCAGCAATTTATCGGTATGTAGATGAGGCATTTAATAATATGATTGAGGAAAGTGAAAAAAAATATTGGAATGCTTTATGGATAAGGTTGAGGCCTGTTCCAAATCAAGGCATTGTTGAACAGGCTAAAAACAATGGCAAATTAAGACCCTAGCGAGGGAGGAGCGAAGTAACGGAGGATGCACCTTAAGACCCAGCAAGGGAGAGCAAGGTGACAAAGGATAAGCCCGTGACAAAGGACAATTAAACAAGGTCGTTAATCATCTTCAAAAGGGTTTATTTAATTTACCCAAACACCCAATTTTTAGTCATGCATTCCCGTAGAGTTCCCTTAATATGAATGCAAAGTTTGGGGCCGCTAAGTTTCATGGTTTTACAGTTATGGAGGAGACAGATGGACTGACAGATGGTGGATGGACTGACACACAGTGTCATTTATTAGTATAGATGACCGCCCTGGCTTAGCAAGTGATTAGCAATCGGTTAAAAGAAACACCCCACCTGGAATGTCAAACTATGCACTAATTCTTGGTTTTTCAAACCCGCGGGCGCAACCCCAAGTGGGGTCGCCGAGCAAATTTCGTGGGGTCGCGGGCGTCCGCTTGCAGCGAAAAAAATTGTCTATTTTCGATCGGTGTTCGCTTTTACTGGATGTAATATAAACGGTTCGTTCAAAGTATGGGAACCGGCGCAACATGGCACTTGGAATGAGATCCAGCCGATGTGCGGGCTCGCTGAAGGGCAGTTCAGTTTGGCGGGAAATTCGTGGTTTGATCCACGGCCTCTCAGATTCAGACTCTAACTCTATCATTAACGTCTATTCACGTCTTCACGTACGACTCGAGACCTTATTTGTGATGGCAGCACCGGCCAGCAGCAAATCTCGAGAACATTATTACCAGGATAAATTTCTGGACATTGGATTTTACGACATGGTGGATAAAAGTGGGGCACAGAGGCCTCAGTGTGTGATTTGTTTCAAAGTGCTTTCTATGGAGTCTATGAAACAAAACAAGTTGCAGAGGCATTTGACAACAAAACATGTGCCTTATCAGGATAAGGAGAGAGCGTTCTTTGAGAGGAACCTTCTTGCACTCAAGAATACGCGTCTTAACAGAGAGGGTACATGCCATCAGACCAATTCTCAGGCATTAGCGGCCTCGTATCGAGTGTCGCTCCATGTTGCCAAGACTAAAAAGCCTCACTCCATTGCGGAAGAACTCATGCTGCCATGTGCAAAGGACATGGTATCTCTGATGGTTGGGGAGGAAGTGGCAAAGAAACTGGCAGTTATACCTCTCTCTGACAACACCATCCAACGCAGAATTGAAGATACGAGTCTGGACGTAACGGCTCAGGTCATACAGAAGATCAAGGAATCACCGTGGCACGCCATACAGTTGGACGAGTCCACTGATATCGCATCATACGCAAAACTCATCATCTGGGTCTGCTTCATCAAGGCTGATAACTTTGTTGATGAGCCTCTGCTCATCAAACCATTGGAGGCCACCACCAAAGGCGAGGACATTTTTGGGAAAGTAGAGCAGTTTTATCGTGACCATGATCTGGACTTCGGAAAGTTGCTCGGTTCTACAACAGACGGCGCGCCAGCAATGTTAGGAGTGCGTTCTGGATTCAAGGCTAAATTGCTTGAGGTGGCTCCTCAGACCTCCATGGTAGACTGCATGATTCACTGAGAAGCGCTCGCCTCTCGTACTTTGCCAGAAACCTTGCAGAGCGTGCTCTCATAAGTCGTAAAAATGGTGAATCACATCAAATTGAGCGCCCTCAACACTAGGTTATTCAGGCTATTCTGCCAGGAGATGGATGCCGACCATAAGAATTTACTATTCTACACTTGTCAGATGGTTATCTCGAGGAAACCTTCTTCTGCACGTTTTTGAGCTCAAAGATGAACTGAAGGAGTTCCTATGCACACAAGGGAAAACGGCATGGGCAGCGTTGCTTGAATCGGAGTCATGGCTGTCAGAACTGTGCTATTTCGTTGACATCTTTGAACGTCTCTATGTCCTCAACCGCTCCCTCCAAGGCAAAGACGCCAACCTCATGAATTTTCACGACAAAATGAGCGGATTTCTGGCGACTCTAAAAGTACTGGCAGACAAAGCAGCTGTTAAGCGCTTCAGCCTTTTCCCCCGTCTGGTGGAGCATCTAACGACCTGCCAGTACAATGATACTGAGCTCGACAGTCTTTCTGGGGAGATAGCACGTCACCTTCGGTCGCTCATTGAACAGTTCGAGCACTATTTCCCTGAGCTGGATGTGCAGTCCTTTTCTGTGGTTCATGACCCTTTCTCGGCTTCACTGGACTCGATTGCTGATGAAGATGATACAGCACAGGAAGAGCTTGTACAGCTCCAGCAGGATTCAGGAGCGCAGGCTCTTGCGCGGACGAATTTGTTGTGGACATTCTGGTGGAATATGCTGCCGTCGTACCCAACCCTGTCACGGTGCACCATTAAGGTTCTCATGCCATATCCTTCATCATATTGTTACTGCGCCGGTGCGTCGGTCACCCACCGACTGCTCTGACGGAGCCACAAGTCGAGTCGGCCCTACCGATCGCCCGGAATATAGATCGCCGCCCGGTTAAGTCCGAGTCGACGGGTCCTTGTACAAGAACCAATTTACGCCAATGTGCAGATCACGTGGGGTGGGGTCGATTGCCAATCTTCAATGTACCTAAATACCCACGTGATCCAACTACCGGGCTATTCCACTCTCGACGGAACTCGAACGGAACAAACCGCCGAGGCGAGCCTGTCCCGTGCGCGATTTCGAGCGGCTTAATCGCCGAGAACCGTCGGTCAAAATGTCCCCCTTTTACGGCAAACCAACGGCTTTCTAACTCCCAACACACAAAATGCTCAGTCAATGAAAGAATTGATGCGTCGAGCTGAAAACATTTAACAATTGGGGTATTTAGTAATAATCATGGGGAACTCGGGAAGCATGTAAGAGCAGAACTATACCGACTTTACTAAATGCAATACAAATATTGACAGCACACAAAGCACTTAACAATTTCCTACTTATTCGACGGGCCCACGAACACACGTATGCATACAAACACACACACACCCAAGAAATGGTGGCTGAGGCCTTTAATAACGGCTCCAGCTCGGAGGACAGCTGAGCTGAAACCCAGGACCTATCTCGAACCTCTCCACCTCGTGTGGTCTTCAAGCTGTTCGGACCCAGGCTCCAGCGAGAGCGAGCTTGATCCAATCACCGTGAGCCACAATCCTTCCCGAGCTCCAGCGAATCCCCTCGCGCTTCTGAACACGTGCTGGTCAGATGAGGCGCCGATCCTTCCCGTCGATGCGTCGCTTCCCCGAGGAACCACCTCCAAGATGAGGCCGATGAGTTGCATCAAGCCGGGAACCAAGTGGAGAACAAAGAGCTCCACAAACCAAGAACTCCGAGCCGAGCAACCAGCTCAATTCTCTTCCGATGAACAAAGCCTCTCTCAACACGAACCAAGAACTCCGAGCCAAGCAACCAGCTCAACTCTCTTCCGATGAACAAAGCAGACTCTCTTCGACGAACCAAGCCAGAGCCAAAAAGCGAACCGAGCCAAGCAGAACCCGAAGGTCTGCTGAAAAGCCAAGTCGAAGAAAAAAGCTCTCCAAAAAGCCTCCAAAGGAGAAAGCTTACTAAAAGCCAAGCCAAAGCAGAAAGCCTTCATAAAGCCTTCAAAAAGCCTCCTCCCTAACCCAAGCCAAGCCAAAGCAGAAGCCGAAGGCCTGCTGAACAACCAAGCACAAAGCCTTCACAAAGCTTCCTCCCGAGCCAAGCAAGACCCGAAGGCCTGCTGCACGAACAAAGCAGAAGCAAAAAGCCTTCAAAAGCCTCCTCCCGAGCCGAGCAGGACCAGAAGGCCTCTGAACAACTCCCCAACTCCTCTCTCTCGGAGGAGGACAACAAAGAATCTCCTCCCGAACCCGAGCCAAGCAGGACCCGAAGGCTTGCTGAGCAACTACTCAGCCGAAGCCAAAAGCTTACTGCAAATCCTCCAACCCTAACCCAAGCCAAGCAGGACCCGAAGGTCTGCTGAGCGACTACTCTCTGCCGAAGCAAAAAGCTTACTACTCAAGAACAAAGAAAGGATCTCGTCCTTATCCTTCTCCGCCCGCGCCCGGCGTGACATGCCCTTGTGATCCATCCCCCGCTCAACCACGGGTGGGAGGGAGTTGTTGACATCATGAATCACGGGACGGCAGGGTTCTTCTTCCTCTTCGCAGAAGAGGGGGAGGGACGTCTCCATTGTTTCGTTCCCAAACTATTAAATCGATCCGCAGCGCATCTAATCGATTTCTAAACATTTAAACAATGGAAGGTGAGCTATCTAGGGAACAAGCACTTATCGACATTGCTGACTAAAGGAACCTGTATGTTGTGTGCAATTGAATTCCAAATTCGTAACAATACTTTTGTGAGCAGTCGTTCTCCACCATGGTGGTGATTAAAACAAAGTACAGAAATCGCCGAGAAATGGAGCATGATATTGTTGTGGTTGACCAAATTCACAAACCACCATTCAGGTCCCTTAGGTGAGATATCTCGGTAAGTATATGTGTAGTTAGGCCCAAACCCGTTGTCTAGAGGGAATAAATGTCATTCATGAGGGCTGCGACTCTTCAGGATAGCCGTTTTTCTTTTACTATCTTTATTTTGGACCAGCCGCCATTATTACTACCACCAACCACGTCTCAACAGCCATCACACAACAACCACCAACCACAACGCGGCCATCACAACAACAACCACCAACCACAACGCCGCTTCACCACAACCGCCACGACCTTTACCGTCACAACTCGCCACCATCGCATCACCGTCATCTCGCGCCACTCGTGGGCACCGATGCTGGACTCGTGTAGGGCGCGCACCGAGCAGCGTGTTCAAAAGCATCGCGGACTTTCCGAAGAAAAACGGATCAAAAACGACTCACGCCCACTTTTGTTCCGTCCAATCGGTGAGCGAGGGGCGATTTGGCCCCGCCTCCAGGGCGTTGGAGGGCGGTCGCTATATGCAAATTCATGGATCAAAAAGCATTCACGCCCACTTTTCCTCGGGCCAATGGGGAGCCAGCAAGAGAGGTGAAAGGTCGGAGGCAGAGGGTCAAAGATGAAAGAGCGAAGCCACGGGGCTTATAAAAACGACTGCGTTCGTCAGTCGAGGGCAGTTCGCAGTGAGCAGTTCGCAGTGAGCAGTTCGCAGTTGGCAGTTCGCAGTTAGCAGTTCGCAGGGGCAGTTCGCAGTTGGCAGTTCGCAGTTGGGAGTTCGCGGAGTCGGAGTGAAGAGGACGGAGCTGTGGAGAGGCGGCGGCGGCGAAGGCGGACGAGGGGGTGCTCGAGTCGGATTCGGGGAACTGCGGAGGGAGAGGCCGGCGGCGCGACCGAGGTCGTGGTGGAGACGCTCGTCGCGGGACCCGAGATTTTGTGAAATCCTCCTTTCCCCGAGCATCAGCAACCCCCTCCTGTTTCCCCCCGCGCTGAGATAGTGCGACAAAAGGGGGCCCCCTTCCCACCCCCTACCAGACACTGTCCGCGAGGCCCGCGGAGTTGAGGCACCACCCCCACTTCGCGTCTCATCATCAGACAGGTAGGCCCGACACGGTCTCGGCCCCAGGCCCGCCTACCCCCCTCATCCTGGAGGGTGGTTCTCTTTTCTTTTGCTTTGGGAATGTGTGTTGTCGGCGCCGTCTGTGAAGTAAAATTGTATAAGTGTTGCCGAGTGCCCGGTAGTCGGATAGATCTGCATTGTTGCATTTGCTTTTTGTCTTCTTCTTTTACATGTGCTTTTGGTGGAATTGTATATGTGTGCTTTCCGTTCATCGCGAAATAAATGTGCTTATTGTTGAACTGTTTTCCCGCTTCGCTTCGTCATTTCTTTCATTGAATCCCCATCTTGCTTCACGTAAAGGGTTGGTCGTGGGCTAAGACGCCCGATAATTAATCGAACCGTCGAGGCCGACGAATAACACTGCTCGGTTAGCCCGATAGTACGGAACGGGTCGCTTAAGTGGCCCGTGTCCGAAGTCGACCTGCGGCGAGGTGCGATCGCCCGGTCTACCCTCCGTGTGGGTACTTAGGTAGGTCGAATTTGGCGAGCAACCCTATCCCACGCGGGGGCCGATTGGCCCGATCGCGGTGAGACCGAAAGGTCCACCCGTGACTGGTTCCCGGCGTTAGTCCGAGAGGGTCACGACTGGATTGTCCGTTCGGTGGGCGACATGCCGCGATTCGAGTTACGTGGCCGTTCACACGCCGGCGGGCGCGAATCCGCAACAATATGATCCTGGCATTGTCATCTACTTGTCCACGAATAGAGAAGTTGGTTTCTGAAAAACAGGCTCATCCTTCTCACTGATATATCTAAATGTCATTCGGACTAAACTTCTGAAACATTCAACTGTACTATTTGGATACTGTCAGCTATTCTCCGTTTACTCGTCTATGAAAACATGATGATGGTGAATAAAGTAAACAGTAAATGTTCTTGTGTCATATGAAATCTTATCTTATATATTATGAATTGGGTTTTGAATCGTTTGGATCACGCGATGTAGAGAGGTTCTGAAATTGGGTCGCCACTTTAAAAAAGTTTGAAAACCACTGCCATAGAGAGTGGTGACCAACAATGCACCTGATAAAGAATATAATTAAATATGGCTATTAATTAACTTCAAAAGGGGTCTTTTAATTAAAGGCTCGGTCACACCTTGACGTTTTAGCCAACGTATGCCGATTTTTGAATTTTTTTTCTAAAACGCTGGCAAACGTTGAATACGTTATGGGTAAGTTTTGATAACATTAAGAGCACGCTGGCATACGTCGTAGTACGTTGCCATAAGTCGTTGTACGTTGGCTTTAAACGTTGTACTTTTCGGTTGTCCTCAAATTTTTTCATGCTTGAAATTTCACGACGTATGCCGGCGTATGACTCACACGTTCCGCTACGCTGGCCACAAGTTGTAGGCACGGTCTGCGATCGTTGACAGACGTCAACACATGCTACTTGTAAGTTAATCATAAGTTGAGACACGCCGAGGTAATGTTTAGCGTACCCGAAACTTATTTCTAACCTATGATTAATGTGTTGTTGGCACGTTACGCGATCGTTGCCACACGTCGACAGACGTTACTTTTAAGTTACTCATAGGCTGAAAGACGTCGGTATAATGGATCATCCTTGCGTCAGCGTCCACGGCCACGGCCAGGACACTTATTTGCAGCATTCTTCAAACTTTTCTTCGGCATGACGAGGATGTTCACACTTCGATGTCGAGCTTGGCTATGATTCCAATTGTCTATCGGCAGCGTCTATTTAAAATAGTCGAGTTTGAGCGTTTTAACACGTTCAGAAGAAACGCTTCAAATTTCCAAACGCCAGCGTCAAAAAAAAAAAAAAAAAAACAAAAAAAAAAAAAACAAAGGCGAGTGACAGCAATTTAAATCGTTCATTGTAAACAATGAAACTAGCTGAGTGGTACCGTTTAAAAGTCGTTGAGTGTAAAAAAAATCCAATTGTTGAGCGTAAGCGTCTACTTTCAATAGTGGAGATGCAGCCATTTAAATCGTTGAGTGGCAGCCTATGAACCTACCCGTGGACACGCGGACGCAAGGACGATCCATCATAACCCACACCCTCCCCCTCACACCCACCTACTACTGCCAACATGAACAAACTACTACTAATACTCATACTAACACTGATACTGATACTGTTACTGCTGACATGGACATCAACTCAAAAAGGAACTCGAAAACACTGTTGGGTTCCCCTTTTATGAACACCATTTTTATATACCAATTCCCAAAACCGCTGGGAACACGTCTTTATATGGCAGTTGTAAGCGAGAAACACATTCATTTTTTTTTTTTTTTGTCGACCGGAAGACGTCATTGGAATACGTCTACATACGTCGATGTGTGTTGGGACTACGTAAAGAATTGGTTCAAAGCACGTCAAACATAAGTTAGAAATAAGTTTCGCGTAAAAAAGACATTACCGCGACGTGTTTCGACTTATGAGTAGCTTATAAGTAGCCTTTGTGGACGTGTGTAAGCGTCCACATATCGTGTGTAAAACTTATCCCCATCGCATGCGGAACGTGTGTCATACGCCGAGTACGTCGTAAAATTTTGAACATGTTCAAAATTTTACGACGTACTCTACTTACTACGACTTATGATAACGTATTTAGCGTTGTACTCACGTATACCAAACTTACCCATACCGTATTCGACGTGCCCCAACGTTTTAGACACACTTTTTGTTACGTCCGCATACGCTGGCAAGATCGCCAAGGTGTGACCGCGATTTTGACCCTTCCATTTCTACGGCAGTTATGATTCGAATCGTTGTGCGTCAGCCTTTTAATAGGCTACGTCACGACATCGTCGGCGATGCGTGCAACGCGCTATGCCTGAGTTAGACTATCGTTGGGCATCGGTTGTGTAGGCCGACAACAGGTTCAGCATTCGTTGGTATAAGTTATCTATAACACAACGAAACGTTCTGTGTAGTTACCAATGCGTTACACATAAGACCAAGTCGCTATGAATACGTCCGAATCTTTAAAAAAAACATCAAAAGTTCAACGTAAGCCAGCGTTTTACATACATTTTAATACGTTGCCATCGCTGGCTAAAACGTCAAGGTGTGACCGGGCCTTAACCGAAACACCCAATTTTCACTCACACTTCTTTGGAGTTTTCTTTGTATGCATGCAAAGTTTCAGGATGCTATGTTTCATAGTTTTGGAGGAATGGAGGAGACACACACTTATTAGTTAGAGATTATAAACATGCATCAAGTTTGATTTCAATCCCTAAATCCATGGCACGTACGTACTTGGCCGTACGTGCGTGACCATACGTGCAAACCAAACAAAAAAAACAACTTTCAAACAACCACACTTCGTTCGTTCAAACAACCACACAACCACACTTCAAACAACCACAACCACACAAAAACTTTCAAACAACCACACAACAACAACCACAGGGCGTTCCTTCGCTCTCGTAAATGACAACTGGATTGGGGCATTATGTTTAAGAAAATCGAGAAAGTACAGAAATCGAGAAAGAAAGAATACAGTAAGTCGATAAATCGAGAAAAAAATCGAGAAAGAATACAAAAAGTCGTCACTATCCAGAAGTCCGGAAGTTAAGTCCTCACTGTCCGGAAATTCGCATATCGCAGTTACGATTATTCGCAATTTAGTTTTAATGGCCAATTATTCAATTAGCGCCAACGTATTTTGCCTTTTCGCAATGTCATCGCAAGGAAAAACACAAAGAGAAGAGAAGAGAAAAAAGAAAGAAAAAAAACACATCGAAAAAAACTTACACGAAACCCCCTACCCCCCACCGTATGTGCAAACAAAAAAAAAAACACTTTCAAACAACCAAACAGGCCGTTCCTTCGCTCTCGTAAACAACGACTGGATTGGGGCATTGTGTTTAACTAGAAATGCGTATAAGAAATCGAAAAATTATTAGAATACAGAAAGTCATCACTATCCGGAAGTCCGTACGTTGTAACCCGTAATGGGGAACGCGGCTGAGAATCTCTTCCCCATCAGCCACACCTAAGCAGTAACGTGTCCTGTCATTGGTTTGGTAAATAAATGGCCATAACTTGGGAAGCACTTGTCCGATTAATATCAAACCTTGAAAAGGCACATACTCAGGTCCCCAGCAATATACCTGTCAAGTTTCAATTAGAGCGGACGAGTGGTCAAACACACACACACACACACACACACACACACACACACACACACACACACACACACACACACACACACACACACACACACACACACACACACACACACACACACACACACACACACACACACACACACAGCTGGAATTATAGATAGATTTCTTTTTAGCAGTCACAACAGCTGCTGAGGTCAATTCCCTGTTTAAATTTTGAAATTCGGTTCAGGTTAAGAGATTCGAGAGCTTATCACATTTCAGTTGTAATGCTTATAAACATCCAGAAAGTTATATTCGCACATTATTTGATACTCCGGACATGTCTCGATGGTGGTTGTCTATGGACGTGTCCAGGCGGTGGTTGTCTCTGGATGTCTGGGCGGTGTATATCTCCAGAAGGTTTATGTTATGACTAGTCGAAAATGTATTTCGGATATTATTTTAATTTGCCTCAACTGTTATTCGATGCAGAATAATTTTGATAAAATGGTATGGATCGTAATTAATGCAACACCGCTTCTGCCTTCCCTTCCCCTCACCTGACCTCCTCCCAAATCCCTCCCCACCTCCTGCTAAACCCCTTACCCCCCACCAATCCCTATACAACTGTCTGGACGTTTATAAGAATTACAGCTGAAATGCAAACTGCAATACTTCCAATATGCCACAATATTGGAAAACCAAACACCAGAGAGAGTACCTATTAGTGACAGTTGAGAATTCGGATTCAAAGAAACCAAAGTCTGCAACAGTAAAAAGTGTGCTTGCGCAGTTGATAAGTGAAAGTACTTTCACAAACGTAATGCGCTGGTACGCTGCCTTCACCCTCCTTTGCTTCCCCACACCTCCTTATCCTCTCTTTCCCCCTACCCCCTTTTCCCATATCTCTCTCTCTCTCTCAATCTCTCTCTCTCTCTCTCTCTCTATCTCTCTCTATCTCTCTCTATCTCTCTCTATCTATCTCTATCTCTCTCTCTCTATCTCTCTCTCTCTATCTCTCTCTCTCTATCTCTCTCTCTCTATCTCTCTCTCTCTATCTCTCTCTCTCTATCTCTCTCTCTCTATCTCTCTCTCTCTATCTCTCTCTCTCTATCTCTCTCTCTCTATCTCTCTCTCTCTATCTCTCTCTCTCTATCTCTCTCTCTCTGTGACTCTCTCTCTCTCTCTCTCTCATTGTCTCTCAATCTCTCTCTCTCTCTCAATCTCTCTCAATCTCTCTCAATCTCTCTCAATCTCTCTCAATCTCTCTCAATCTCTCTCAATCTCTCTCAATCTCTCTCAATCTCTCTCAATCTCTCTCTCTCTCTCTCTCTCTCTCTCTCTCTCTCTCTCTCTCTCTCTCTCTCTCTCTCTCTCTCTCTCTCTCTCTCTCTCTCTCTCTCCCACCGCTCTCTCTCCCACCGCTCTCTCTCCCACCGCTCTCTCTCCCACCGCTCTCTCTCCCACCGCTCTCTCCCACCTCTCTCTCTCCCACCTCTCTCTCTCCCACCTCTCTCTCCCACCTCTCTCTCTCCCACCTCTCTCTCTCTCCCCCACCTCTCTCTCTCCCCCACCTCTCTCTCCCACCTCTCTCTCTCTCCCACCTCTCTCTCTCTCCCACCTCTCTCTCTCTCCCACCTCTCTCTCTCTCTCCCACCTCTCTCTCTCTCTCCCACTCCCCATATTCCCATCAACAAAGCGACGGGTGGTATTTGTTCGTGCAAAACAACAATTAACACCTGCAAGTTCTGTTTTACTCTGAAGCTCATGTTGGTTTGTACATCTCGTTAACATCAACTGATAAGTGCTTCTACTTGTTATAAAAAAATGGCTTGACAATTCTGCCAATTGTACCGATAGGTGAAAACTTTCTTGCTCCGATCTCATTCTCCACTGATGAACATGAAGTTTCATTTATATAAAGGAGGAAAAATGCAAAAAATGTGGGACAATGACAGAATAATATGCACAGTGTTTAGCTCAAGGTGACCAGACCAAAACAACAGACACCACTGTCGAACCATGTGCAGTTGCTTTCACACGACTCCATTTCTCTCAGGGTTCTGAACGCAATTACCAAGTAGCTGCTGCAGTTCATTTGCGATCAGCTCCAGATGCTCTGTCTGAAGCTCCAAGCAGCGCATTTTGTCCACGTCATGGCTGTAATAACTGTACACACAGCTGTAAGCAAGGACCTGTTGAGGAAACATACAAAAAGACAAATGTTCAAGCAAAGACAAAAAAAAATAATAATAGATACATGTGATCACAAATCGAGGCTTTCCTGTGGGGGGGGGGAGGCTTACCCTTTGCGATTGCCTGCAACCTACCCTTGGCCAGTGATCCAATGATGGCCATATTTTTTTCATGCCAACATATGACCTTGACCTTCAACATTTAGGGATAGAGTAGAAATTAAGAAAATGCATCCCAATCTACAATCTATCCAAAAAAAACCTCAACATCATGAAAATCAGAAAAAAATATTCAAGTTATGATAAAAATGGTATTTTTTTGTTAAATTTGATTGCAATCCAAAAAAAGGAGGTCAAAGATGAATCAAATATCAGATGCACAACTTCAGTGCAGGTCCACTATTGTGATGCAACAACATCTTGGCAGGCCAAGCGGTCTTTGAGATTCCACATTGGCAAACTTGAGCGACAACCAAAAAACACGTTTCTTTTTTTTCAGACCACCATTTGACCTTGACATTTACCTTGGAGAGGTATGAAGTAAATTAAGTGCAAATGTGCCTTGCTCTAGGCTATCTAGTCAGTGCAAGTTTGCTCTGAACAGACAATCCTTAGTCGAGTTTTTGTGGAAAATTATAAAATGACGATAATCGGGTCATGACCTTAAAATTAAGTCAAGGTCAAAAAGATTATGTCAACCCCACATACTTTTTATTCCCATTATTGATGCAAAGTTTCATTCTTAAAGTCCCAGCCGGATCCGAGATACAGCTCAGAACATTTGCAGAAAAAGGAGAAAAACCTAAATGGTGGTTTAATACTCCTATGGGTGTAATACCACGACTCTTAACCTGGAGGGATATGATGTAAATTAAGCGTAAATGCACCCTACTCTAGTCCAAAGACCTAGGCCAGTGGTCGGCAACCCAAATAACAAGAGTCGTTTTTTCAAATTTGGTCAAATGCGATATCTAAAGAGCCACAATGCACATAAACCCTATTTCAACAATTGAATAACAGGACAAAGAGACACACATTGATTTTTAATGCAATACATGTTTATTGAGTTGGTATCAATGAAAGGGGCAATTAAATTTTCTTCAATACATTGAGTCAGCTTACCCATATTTACCTCCACCACCGAAGGTGGAAGGAGGTTATGTTTTCACCCCTGTGTGTCAGTTGGATTCGCTATATATGCTAGATATCCCTTATTGTCAGGTTTTCCGTCTGTGTGTGTGTGTGTGTGTGTGTGTGTGTGTGTGTGTGTGTGTGTGTGTGTGTGTGTGTGTGTCTGCAATGCGAGGCTCCACAGCACAAACCAGCGAACCGATTTCGATGAAACTTTGCCAACGTGTGCAGTATTTGTTGGGAATGTGCGCGTTTGAATTTCGTTGCCTTGCAACCACCCGTTGCTATGCAGCGGCCGAAAAACCGTGTACAGTATTGTCAATACTTGTCCTTCAGTTTTGAATGTAGAGAAGTGAGACTTCGCAATTAAACACTTCGAGATGTTCAGAAAATTTTACTCGAGCCGATTTTTGATTGAGGTTTTATTTTTCAAATGGTAGTCCTTCAAAAATCGGGTGTCTATTCACCATCATTTTTTATGAGGGGCTTAGGAAAGTGGGCGGAGCTTAGGGAAAGTGGACGTGGTTGATGAAAAGTGGGAGTGGCGTAGGAAAGTGGGAATGACGTAGGAAAGTGGGCGTGACTTATGGAAAGTGGGCTTGGCTTATGAAAAATATTGTGTGGCTCAGGAGGTGTGGTCAAACAAGAGCGTTGAGAGAAGTTTATCAGGTTTTCCGTGTGTGTGTGTGTGTGTGTGTGTGTGTGTGTGTGTGTGTGTGTGTGTGTGTGTGTGTGTGTCTGCAACGCGAGGCTCCACAGCACAAACCAGCAAACCGATAATTTATTTATTTACCGAAAACGATTCCCCATCCACACACCACCTCCAATTATTTATTTATTTACCGAAAACGATTCCCCACCCAGACACCACCTCTAATTATTTATTTATTTTCCGAAAACGATTCCATGACCCACACACCACCTTTAATTATTTATTTATTTACCGAAAAGATTCCCAACCCACACCACCTTATTTATTTATTTATTTATTTACCATTTCGGATTCTCCTCCCGACACACCACCCCCAATTATTTATTTATTTACCGTAAACGATTCCCCACCCACACATAACCTCCAATTATTTATTTATTTACCGAAAATGATTCCACGACCCACACACCGCCTCCAATTATTTATTTATTTACCTAAACGATTCCACGACCCACAAACCACCTTATTTATTTACCGAAAACGATTCCCCACCCACACACCACCTTATTTATTTATCGGAAACGATTCCACGACCCACACACCACCTCCAATTATTCATTTATTCATTTACCGTAAACGATTCCCCACCCACACACCACCTTTATTTATTTATTTATCGAAAACGATTCCACAACCCACACAAGACCTCCAGTTATTTATTTATTTATTTCCTGTAAACGATTCCACGATCCACACACCACCTTTAATTATTTATTTATTTACCGTAAACGATTCCATGATCCACACACCACCTTCAATTATTTATTTATCTACTGAAAACGATTCCACGACCCACACACCACCTTCAATTATTTATTTATTTACCGAAAGCGATTCCACGACCCACACACCACCTCCAATTATTTATTTATTTTCCGAAAACGATTCCCCACCCACACATCACCTTCAATTATTTATTTATTTACCAAAAACTATTCCACGAGCCACACACCACCTCAAATTTTTTATTACTTAAAGTGGGAGTGGCGTAGGAAAGTGGGCGTGGCTTATGAAAAATATTGTGTGGCTCAGGAGGTGTGGTCAAACAAGAGTATTGAGAGAAGTTTATCAGGTTTTCCGTGTGTGTGTGTGTGTGTGTGTGTGTGTGTGTGTGTGTGTGTGTGTGTGTGTGTGTGTGTGTGTGTGTGTGTGTGTGTGTCTGCAACGCGAGGCTCCACAGCACAAACCAGCAAACCGATTATTTTTCAAATGGTAGTCCTTCAAAAATAGGGTGTCCATTTACCGTCATTTTTAATGAGGAGTGCCAGTTGGCAAAATACGCAATAAGAAAAATCTTCCCAGGCAGAGGAACAATTGTATGTGAACCAATACATCTTGGCAATGAATCTTCGTCGGTGGATCAGTCAGAATGAAAAGCATCGTATCCAGCGCTTCGATCCAAGCAAATCCCTCGTCGCCTACTGGCTTGTTATCTTGCCAAAACGAAGTTTTTGCAAGATATGTTAGTCAGCTTGTATGTTTTTTTTTGTTTGTTTGTTTGTTTGTCTGTAATCACGTATAAAAAATTCTGCAGAGCACAGTTATCATCGGAAATTTTTGTAACTTCGCATATCAGAGGCCTATAGAGGTCCCTTTCAGCGCACAAAATTTTCAAGGTCAAGGTCAAAGGTCAAGGTCACTTTGTCACAGATCAGGGGAGTCGACGAAACCCTTATTATTTGAGTAATTTTGATCGGATCGTCTTCAAACTTCATGGGAATATAGTTCATGGTCTGACGCTCAGCTGATTAATTTTTGGTGGCGATTGGCCTTGACCTTCATGGTTAGCGCCTCAGGTCAAACATATTTGACCCCAACGTCAAATTTTCAAGTTTTAGGAACCATATCGTGTAGTACCTCAAATTGAACACCTCAATGAGTGCTTTCTGGATATGTCAAGCTTGAGACATTATGACGTCATTTGGTGACGTTATGAGGCAAAAGCATATTTTTCATGGTTACTCTGTAGAACGATTCTCATCGGAATCTCTTGTAGGCAGATATTCCTCAAGGAGTCGCTCCTGGTGGATAGCAGCTCTGTTCACCTCAGTGTGACCTGAAAGAAGTCACACTTGGTCACCTTTTGGCAAGATACGGGTCACCCTGCGGATGACATTGGTTTGTTTGTTTGTCTGTCTGTCTGTGTGCAGGATGTCTCAAAAAGTTGTGGTCAGATCCGGATGAAATTTTTTGGGCAGGTTCGGTGTGTGACAATGACGAACAGATTAAATTTTGGTGAAGATCTGGATCCAGATCCGACTACTGGAATTTTTGAGTAATTCTTGACCATTGAGAGATAGGGCTACAACAATATATAGCACGATATCTCAAAAAGCTATGGACGGATTCCGCAGAAGCTTGCTGGACAGGTTGGGTACGGGACAAGGACGAATTGATTCTGTTTTGGTGAAGATCCAAATCCACATTCAGAAAACAGATTTTTCAATTAATAAAGTGATTCTTCACCATTGAGAGATGGGGCCAAAAACTATATACGAGGTCAGTCTAAAAAGTAACGGGAGTGAACCTGCTCTGTGCTCCACTTACACAACTTGAATGAATGGGTTGCATCACAGTCTTTCGCAACATTCCAGCAATATATATATATAATATATAAAACTGTCATATATATATATATATATATATATATATATATATATATATATATATATATATATATATATATATATATATATCTTCTTCTTCCTCTTTCGGCTTGCTCCCGCTAGGGGTCGCCACAGCGGACCAACCGTCTCCATTTCGCTCTATCCTCCACATCTTCCATTGACACTCCAACCACCTGCATGTCCGCCCTCACCGCATCAATGAACCTCTTCTTTGGCTTTCCTCTTCTCCTCCTGCCTGGCGGCTCCATCTTCAACATCCTTCTCCCGATATACTCCGTTTCCCTCCTGTGCACATGTCCAAACCATCTCAATCTCGCCTCTCTCACTTTGTCTCCAAACCGTCCTACCTGCGCTGTCCCTCTAATATACTCATTTCTTATCCTATCCATCCTCGTCACTCCCAACGAGAATCGCAGCATCTTTAACTCTGCCACCTCCAGCTCTGCTTCCTGTCTTTTTGTTAGTGCCACTGCCTCCAAACCATACAACATAGCTGGTCTCACTACCGTATATATATATATATATATATATATATATATATATATATATATATATATATATATATATATATATATATATATATATATATATATATATATAATTGGTGATGGTTGACTGTGCTCACTGTGTCATTTTTTACAGGTCGTGCTTTACACGTCTTGTCTGAGTTGTCATGCTACGAGTCATGAGGAGAGAGCCAATCTGAAGTTTCTTGCCAAGCTTGGCAAAACATCTTCCGAATCCTTCGCAATGCTGCAGCAAGTCTACGGGGAAGAAACGATGTCATGTACACATGCATTTGAATGGCACAAGAGGTTCAAATAGGGATGGGAGGAGGTTGAAGACGATCCACGGTCTGGAAGACCTTCAATGAGCAGAACGGCGGACAACATCGAGCATGTGAAGCAGATGGTGCGTGCAAATCGTCGACTCACGGTGCGGATGATTGCTGAGGAACTTTCTCTCAATAAGGACACTGTCTGGAGCATCATCACTGAAAATCTCAAAATGCGCAAGGAGTGCGCAAAGATAGTCCTCAAGCTGTTGTCCGGGGACCAGAAACAGCAAAGTCACTGTCTGTCAAGATATTATCGAACGCCTCGAAGCCGATCCAGACCTGCTTGGGAGAGTCATTACTGGCGATGAATCGTGGATATTCGAATACGATCCCGAGGCCAAATGGCAGAGTCGTCAGTGGAAAAGTCCGGCATTACCAAGACCAAAGAAAGGAAGGATGTCGAAGTCGAAGGTCAAGGTGATGCTCATCGCGTTTTTTGACATCAAGGGCATCGTCCACTTCAAGTTTCTACCACAGGGTCAAACAGTGAATCAATACGTGTACAAGGAGATCCTCCGGCGTCTCATGAGATCAGTCCGGGACAAGAGGAGGGATCTGTGGGAGAACAATGCCTGGGTGCTCCACCATGACAATGCCCCTGCTCACAGTGCCCTGAGCATCCGACAGTTTCTGGCGGAGAAGAATGTGCCAACTCTGGAGCAACCCCCGCATTCGCCAGACTTGACCCCTTGTGATTTTTTTCATATTTCTCAAGCTCAAGGGGGTGATCATGGGGACCCAATTTCCTGATGTGGAGGACATCAAAAGGGCCGTGATGATGGTGCTCTGGAGGATTCCAGAAGAAGCCTTCCGGGGGTGCATCGAAGCGTGGAAGAAGAGGATGGACAAGTGTGTGAGACTGGAGGGAAACTATTTTGAAAGCGACAAGCTGTGATTTCAATATTTTTTTGGAGTAAAATTTCTGTGAAGTCAGTCCTGTTACTTTTTAGATGGACCTTACATATATATATATATATATATATATATATATATATATATATATATATATATATATGTATATATATATATATATATATATATATATATATATATATATATACATATATACACATATAGACACACACACACACACACACACACACACACACACACACACACACACACACACACACACACACACACACGATAATTCGAAAATTTATTGGGCCGGATATGTTCTGGATCAGGCATTGTGTGGCGGATGTATGTGCTCTACCTATTGCCCTTCTAGTTTTGTGTGATTTCTGCTGTAGAGTTTATTTGGAGAGTTTGTTTGATGTTTGGACAGTATGCTGTCATTTTCATTTTCAAGCCGGACTTTAAACTCACCTTGTTCCATTGGTTTCTCGGTGTGCTTTTTATGAAATTCATACTTGAAAATGCTTGCTCACACAGGTAAGTCAATCCGAAGATGGACAGAATGCGAAATTCATATCTCTTCATGTTACTGGAGGTTTATGGTCAAGAATTCCAAACTTCAAGCACAATTTGGTCTTGTTTTTTTTAAGATTTTGCATTTCAGTCCATCTGTGTTGCAGTGCCAGGGTAGATATGTGCCTTTTTAGATTTTCGACTTTGGTCACTTAGCCTCTGAATTTAGAACTCCAAATGTCCTTGTCCTGCAAATCGGCCAGTGCAAGTTCGAGTTCTGCTCAGTCTACTCCTGCAAATGCTGAAAAGTTGAGGCAGAAGTGTCTGATTCAAGGGGTTTCAACACCAATGATAAAGTTGCCTTTTTCTTTCTGAATTCCTGAAATCGCCCTGTGAAGGTTCTTGCATTTCCAGTATCACATTTTTTTAGGTTCTCGGTGTCAAGTTCATAGTTTGTCTCCTCTTTGAATTGTTTCAGTGATGAGAAATGAGCTGGCAAACCTGTCTCCATGTCTCTCACAAACAATGCTAGTTTTCGCTCAAATGTTAGCACCTCTTCCAAAAACAAGTGAGCTGTGTTTCCCTTTCCTTGCAGCTTTGTGTTAAGGCCATTTAAAAGTGAGGTGATGTCCACCATGAGGTGAAATCTCTGCGCACGCACACACACACACACACACACACACACACACACACACACACACACACACACACACACACACACACACACACACACACACACACACACACACACACACACACACACACACACACACACACACACACATATTCTTGGATGTGACAATCTCATTCTGAATCCCTCTTGAACATCCCTAATAACTCGCAAGTCAAGCTTCCAAGTTTGGCAAAAATAATTGCCAAAACAAAATCACGAGCAAAAATTCATCATTTTAACTCCTATTTTAACAGATGTAAATACGATGATGCAGTGCACGTGTAGTTTCGTTTTGTTTATTGATACCCCAAGATAGCAGACAGCAAACGTGACGTCATATGCAAGTGCACCCTCCATTGAAGGGGGAATTAGCAAAACATCATCTCGTTTGATATTTACATACAAGTCGTTCATTACAGGATTTTTGCTGACCAGCCCAGTGAGGATCAGGGTGTCGCTAACTTTTTAGAAGGGGGGGGAGTTCGAATGGTAAACTGAGGCTGCGAAACACGTTGAAGCATAATAGTGCCGACAAGATGGCGAAAATAACCGCGTAATGGAGAGCAGGCTGTGCGCGGAGCACGTGTAAGTCTTGTTCACAGAATTCGCCGGTAATCGGATGTATTTTCCTGTTTATCACTGCCAAAGTTCTCAAGTATTATTTTATCCTTTCACGACACTCACAAATATTTTTCTGAAAATTAATTTGTAATGAAAAAAGGGGGATTTCATCTATCAGGATTGGGAGCCACACTTAAGTCCTTAAAGAGCCGTAGGTTGCCGACCCCTAGGGCCTAGGCCCGAGGCTTTCCAGAGAGGGCAATTTCATTCCAATCGAACAAATTTTCAAGTTATGGTGAAAAATGTTAAAATGTCTCGAATCGAGTCACGACCTTAAAATTAGGTCAAGGTCAATTTTTTTTAATGTCAAACTCACATACTTTGTATTCACATTATGCAATGCAAAATGTTTTATAGGTTTAATACGTTTAATACTCCTAGGTGTCTAAGAAAGTCTGTGGTACTGTTAAAAATTGGGGGTGCTAATTGTAGAAACAAACCCTGCAACATTAATAAGCCTTCTCTTATCATATTTAAAAAAAAAAATTTAAAGGCTTAAAAAATATATTAAAATAAATCACCTGGTAAAATCGTGTGAAACATTAATGGGGAAATAATTTATATTAAATGAACCTTTTTTATTATCAAACATCAGCCAAACATGATGAGCAGAAGATACTGTTGGACCAGCTGCCCCTCGACACACTCACCTTCCATGCTTGCATGAGCATCTTGCAGGCATTCGTCACAAACAGCACGGATGATAAAGGGAGGCTTTCATTAATGGTGGCTGTTTTAGAGACAAGTTTCATGGCAAATTCCTGCAGGTCACAATGATCATATTTACAAATATCAAAGAAACTATCTTTGTCACAGCACACATTATCCTTGAAAAGCTATCTATATTTTCCAATGTGAAATTATATCATGATAGAATCAATGAAAATCAAATATAAATGTGAATTTTATAACCTCAGTGACCGAAGGTGTATGCAGATTATGTATTCACCCCTGTCTGTCTGTGAGCAGGATATCTCAAAGTTATGGACAGATTCACTTGAAACTTTGGTGGACAGTTTGGGTGTGTGACAAGGACGAATTGATTATAATTTGGTGAAGATCCAGATCCGAGAATTTTTTAATTTTCTGAGTGATTGTTCACCATTGAGAGATAGAGCCAAAAACAATAATAGAGAATGATATTTCAAAAATTATTGGGCCTGATATGTTCTACTGCATCAGGCATTGCATGGCGGAGGTATGCGCTCTACTGGATCAATAGCTCCGGGGAGTTTATGGGATGGCGCGTCGCCCGTCAGTCCGTCCACAAATACTTGCAACCGCTTCCCTGAAACTACACACACAATTTCGATGAAACCTTACCACATCCTTGATCACCCTGAATGTCCTTTGTTCATGGCATTAAAAAAAAATCAAATTAAACTTAACTGCAACCTTCATCACCCATGCTGTACCAAAGATTGTTCATGACATTCAAAAGTCGGGGTCCAGGGGGGTTCACAGGGACGTTGCCCCCCAAAATATGTATTTGCTCTCTTCTCAGAAACTACACACAATTCCGATGAAACTTGACCACAACCTTTTATCACCCGTGATGTGCCAAAGTTTGTTCACGGCATTAAAAAAGAATCCATCAGTATTTACTTTCTTCTCTGTTACATATTATGTGGGTCATCCACGCCTACCATTATTGCCTGGTTATCTTCTCCAGGAGCGACCAGGTGAGTGCCGACGGATATTGCTCCACGTTTTCGATAGTGTGGACAAAATTTGTACATCATGGGTGATGAAGGTTGTGGTCAAGTTTCATCAAAATCGCATGTGTAGTTTCTGAGAAGGAAAATCCCTATTTTGTGGGGCAACCCCCATAGAATCCCGAAAGGCCCGATTTTTTTAATGCCATGAACAAATTTTGGTACATACATGGTGATGAACGTTGTGGTAAAGTTTCATCAAAACCACATATATAGTTTCAGAGAAGAAGTTGCATGTACAGTATATGTGGACGGATAGATGGATGGACGGATGGACAGATGACAAGCAATCCCATAAACCCTCCCAGGTCTCGCAGTATCCACCTCCGTGTGTGTGTGTGTGTGTGTGTGTGTGTGTGTGTGTGTGTGTGTGTGTGTGTGTGCGTGTGTGTGTGTGTGTGATTGGTGTCTACATATGTGGGTTTCAGAATGTGGAATGGAGTCCTCCTATTGGCGGGCTCAATGTATCCACCTTCATTTCAGTAAGGGGTCACGATTCATGGACCAAGCTGGGACATGTTCTATTCTCAAAGTTTTGTCCTCCTCTCTTCACGATCGTCACTGAGTCCTGGATAGCTTCTAACTGCAATTTGTTTCTCGTAATAATATTCCCAGGGATGGTTTTTAATTTCTCTGTGAAGTTCTTTGTCATCATTCCTGGAGCTCCAATTATCACTGATACAACTTTGGCATTCTTCAGCTTCCAGGATCTTTTCATTTCATTCTTGAGGTCTTGGTATTTGGTCATTTCTTTGATTTCTACATCATTTAGTCTAAAATCACTGATATTAACACCTCAATTAGCAATGCCTTCTTCTCTTTTTTGTACCCAAGTATATCTGGTTGCAGTGCTATTTTATTTTCGATGTTCACGGTTGAAAGGATAATTAGGTCGTATGTAAGCGGGGGGTACTTCCATGTTTTCAGTGATTGCTTTTGGTTCATGTCCCCAGAAATTTTCTGGAACTAGGATATCAAAGTTTTTGCAGAAGTGCCAGCGTGTTTCTTTATAAATTGTTGTGTCGCGTGTACAACTGTTCTGCCATGAGTTTTTTTTTGTGTGTGTTCCACCATTCTCTTTGCCAACACCATCTCCATCTCCATCTCCATCTCCATCTCCATCTCTCTCTCTCCATCTCTCTCTCTCCATCTCTCTCTCTCCATCTCTCTCTCTCCATCTCTCTCTCTCCATCTCTCTCTCTCCATCTCTCTCTCTCCATCTCTCTCTCTCCATCTCCCCCCCTCCCCCTCTCTCTCTCCATCTCTCTCTCTCCATCTCTCTCTCTCCATCTCTCTCTCTCCATCTCTCTCTCTCCATCTCTCTCTCTCTCTCTCTCTCTCTCTCTCTCTCTGCTCTCTCTCTCTCTCTCTCTCTCTCTCTCTCTCTCTCTCTCTCTCTCTCCCTCTCTCCTCCCTCTCTCTCTCTCTCTCTCTCTCTCTCTTCTCTCTCTCTCTCTCTCTCTCTCTCTCTCTCTCTCTCTCTCTCTCTCCCTTCAAGTGGCCTCTCTCTCTTCCAAAAAAAATCAAGTGCGCGTCGTTCCTGTCTTCCTTCCTGTCGGCTCGTTCTGTCTGGCTTGGGATCGCCAACCTACCCATTCACCTGCTGGCTCCACCCTTGTTTACCAATTCGCCTGCTGACTTCGCCTTCTTCACCACCTCGTCGTCTTTCTCCACCCATTAGCTTCTGACTCCACCCAACTCCTCTTAATCAGGTTTTGTGTGTGTGCACGCGTGCGTGTGTCCTGGCGCCTGTCCTCACTTAAGTTAACTCTGGAGCAACCCCCGCATTCGCCAGACTTGACCCCTTGTGATTTTTTCCTATTTCTCAAGCTCAAGGGGGTGATCATGGGGACCCAATTTCCTGATGTGGAGGACATCAAAAGGGCCGTGATGATGGTGCTCCGGAGGATTCCAGAAGAAGCCTTCCGGGGGTGCATCGAAGCGTGGAAGAAGAGGATGGACAAGTGTGTGAGACTGGAGGGAAACTATTTTGAAAGCGACAAGCTGTGATTTCAATATTTTTTTGGAGTAAAATTTCTGTGAAGTCAGTCCTGTTACTTTTTAGATGGACCTTATATATATATATATATATATATATATATATATATATATATATATATATATATATATATATATATATATATATCTTTATATTTATATATATATTTATATATATATATATATTTATGTATATATATATTTTCTTCTTCTTCTTCTTTCGGCTGCTCCCGTTAGGGGTCGCCACAGCGGATCATCCGTATGATCCGCATCGTGATTTGGCACATGTTTTACGCCGGATGCCCTTCCTGACGCAACCCTGGTCACCTCTTACGACACAGGGATATGGTACACCTATTCTAACCGGGGCATACACCGGGTCCAGTACACTGGTACTCATTTCGCCGACCTCGGAAGGATGGCAGGCTGAGTCAACCCCCTGGTGTATTAATTCAGTGGCCCAACGGGGCTTGAACTCAGGACCTCTTGGATCCCAAGCCGCTGCCCTAACCACTGCGCCAACACCAGGCATATATATATATATATATATATATATATATATATATATATATATATATATATATATATATATATATATATATATATATATATATATATAATCAGGTTTTGTGTGTGTCCTGGCGCCTGTCCTCACTTAAGTTAAGATTGCACAAGAATTATATCGGGATAACTCTGCTCTGTATCTGCTTTTGTAAATTGCTTGCATATTGCCGCAACTCTCACATTTCTTCCTCTTCCTGCATCAGACAACAATAAACAACATTCACTGTGCCACAAACCTTTCCTCGCCTGCCTGTAAATAAATCCTTTGTAGAAATGTTCCCAGCTCGTTTTTGTCTTTTCTTTCATTGATCCAGCATGGTCCTATCCAAACCAAGCCGGGACTTTATTCCCAACAATCCGTTCCTTATAGCCAGTACGTCCTTGGCAGTGTCGCTCGGCTGCATCCAATCTGGTAAAGTGATCCGGTTCGGACAAGGTGTACCGAGGGCGTGTCCCCCAGTAATTATGACACGTGATTAATTAGGTAACCCGGTTAACCCATAGACGAGAGACCCCGAGGTCACGTGGTTGACTTATTGCGTTCACGGTCAGTTAGCGACCCGCCGCGTCAAAGAATTATCAGTGTGTGATGGCCTGCTATTCCGGGCGTCTGGTGGGAACCCGAGATAGCCCCCCCCCCCCCAGTAGTCTTCTCACCCGACCTCCGACCCGCAACAGTTTGGTGTCAGGAGTGGCATGAACCCTAAAAACTTATGGGGTTCAAACCCGCAGCAATGTGTTGTCTGAAACAGGAGAACCTGGGTGTGCTTCATTAACCCCCCCCCCCGCCACCGAAATTAAGAGCAAGATTCAAATTTTATTTAATTATCGGTACGGACCATGGCAGACCAAGACGAGCTGGTTCAGGTGGGTTTTGAGACAACAATGTTCGAGGAGTCCATCGCCCAGGACGACAGCTTTAAGGGAGATCATTCCCTGCAGCCATACCCAGAGGTAATGGGGAAACTGCCACAGGGACAATGCTTGGGCACCCCCACCATCAAATTACCCTCACAGAGGACTTAGTGATCCTGATGGGATCCACACCCGATCATCACAGATCGGCTTCGCCAAAGCCATATGACATGAATCAGATGATGCAAATGTTGAAACAGATGAGGGATGAAATGAGCAGTGATATGCAAGCAGGACAAAACCAACAGATGAGTGATATGCAAACACTGAAGGCAGGTCAGGAGGAGCTGAAGGAGGAAAAAAAAAGGCGGAGCTGGAAGAGGTAAAGGTCAAAATGCAAAACATGGACAGGAATTTCACAAATGAGATCAGGACAGTACGTGAGGAGATGAACGACTTGAAGGGGAGTGTGGAAGGTGTTCGTACCGTGATGAAGACGGGTAAGGTGTTAGTGACGAATAAAACAATGGCAGTTAAGAGAGAAATATATAAACTCGGACAGGTAGAGAAGAAAAACCAGGAATTGGGAGCCATAAAGGAGGTAACAGAGACACAAAGAGACATGGAACGGGTGAAAGACGAATTACATAAAGTGAAAGAAGAGCAAACACAAATAGAAATGGGAAAGGATGTTAACATTGAGCTTGTGGAATGTCTTGAGACCCGATTTAAGGGTCAGGATAACCTCTTTCAGGAACAAAGGGAGATGATACGCTCCCTCGAAGCAGACCGTGACCAGGTGAGTCCGGTATGTCTGTGCGAGGTGGAGCGGACACATGATGTGAAGGGATACATGCCGAGTTTTCAGGGGGAGGGGGGGTAGAAGCCCCGGGATATCTTGGGGTAACACAAGTCCCCTGTATGATTGTGTCAGAACTTGTGCAGAGTGCAAGTAACATAGCATGGGTGATAACGGGATGTGGATCGACCCAGACGGGAATAGTGGTTTGGCCTAAGTCACATTTGCTCTACGGCGAGGATACGGCGGCCGTACGCCCTCTGAATTGACAGAAACGTGCGGTGGCCGCAGAGTTTCTGCGGTGGCCTCAGGGTGGCCCTACGCCATTTGGCTATATTTTACAGGCCAAAGGGGTCGCCGTGGAATTATAGCACAGAGTTATAACTTTTTTCATTTCTACGTTTGCCGTAGCAATTCGACAAGCTGAAACAAAAGAACTGGTAAAAAATAAAAAATAAAAAAACGAACCCACTCGTTACCGTCCGTCTGGCCGCACGTTCGCCTTAGGGCCCCCCTGTGGACCACTGCGGTCGCCTTGCGGGCACCTTGCGTCTGCCTTGAAAATTCTATGGCCGCCGCAGGAACACCCAAAGGTCACCGTGCGACATCAAATCAAAGACCGTACGGCACCCCCACATTTTCGGTCTCCACAATTTATAAATACGCCGTACGGCTCCCCGAAAAATAAAAACACATGTGACTGCTACATTCTGTGACCGTGGAAATACTGCGGCCGCCCTATAATTGCTAGTGGCTGTAGATTTTGTAGACCCCACGACTGCCGTGGCAAATGTGACTGAGGCCTTAGTTTAACGGACGGGAGGGGCAAGCCTCCTGAGCGGGATAAAGTTATTTTGGAATCCGCGTCAGCTCCACGGGACTCTGCGTGCAAGCTACGAGAGTGTGCGTGGTGTGTGCTTTGCAAACCGCCCAAGCGCGGATCATTGCTCGAAGTGGTAATGACTGCAGGGGAGCCGACGTTGAAACGATCTGCGCCGGGTACATTACCAGAGCACGGACGGCTAAAATAGAATCGAACGAAGGAATCGAGTGAATTAAAAAAAAATTCCCCAAGGTAGCCCATGTTCAAGGCTCGACGTGCTGGGGATGCGAGTGGTGCTCGCGAGACACACAGCACAAATGGAAACGGCGACGTAACCGCGGGACAGCTCGTGTGTGTGGTAGGAGTGGGCATAGCGAAGCTCAGGTGGAGGTCCCCATGTGCGTGACATCAGCGGGGATCCTGCAGCACGAATGGTGGGTGTGTAAAACACGGCATTTCCTGTGCCAGATAGCCCGAAAGTCAGTGCAAGCATTTAATGCGATTAACAGGGCGACGTTACGCCCTCATGGATCGGTCAGACCGAAGCGACGAGTGGGCTGCCGACCACCGTCATGGAGATGGAAGGCTCGCTGAGAGTTGTCACGAGTCGACGAAGCCCAGCAAGGATGTAGTAAACATCCTCACCCAGGCAAAGGAGCACTAGTTAGGGGAAGGGTTTAGCGTTAGTTAGACCGGCCCCATGGTTGCATTAAGAGCAGTCCTCCATGGGCCCCGGGAACATGAGTTAGGGGAATCTAGGTGAGTAATTAGAATGGATTGAAAATATGGACAGACATGGAACGTATAGTGGGGATGTAGATTAGCTATGCAGAGTTAAATGGAACATGCATTTGAGTAAGGGATGACGGGGAGCACGAGTTAGTTAGGGGGACGTAGCTAGTAGAGCGTCGGTGTGAATGGGGGGAAAAAAAGAAAAAGATGAATGAGTCCGGGTCAGCTTGCCCGATTGTGAATGGAGTGAATGTGGAATGCATGGTGTGAACGAATGATTGGGGGGAGGAGTGAATCCCACCCAAGTGAACCCAGGGTTAGTGTAATATTAGTTAGCAGGATAATTAAATTAACAAAAAGGATGTCGTTTTGTGGTTAGTGTTGAATGAAGGCACGAAACGTTTTGCAGGGTGCAGGAGACGATTGATCGGCTGGGAGCATGGCTTGGGAAATATAATTATTGAGTAGAGGGCACCCCAGGCACCAAAGTAGTCAGTCAGAGTAGGCCATGGGTCCAAGCGACCGAGTTAGTGTAATGGGCACGGGTACCCAGGGAAAAGCGACCCAGAGTGCCAAAATGCCATGTGGGCATCGACGGGGAAATGCCAGTGAGGGTATTCCACACGTTAGTGAGGAGTAGATAGGCTCGGAGACAGCCTCAGCGACCCGGGGGCGCGGAAGATTGAGTTCGGCAGGTGGGCATACCTGCCAGTGGAGCCATGCTGCCTAATACAAATAGTATCAATTAGCAGCTTGAAGCAAAATTAAAGCTTTACAAGAGTGTGTATTGCACCTTGCTGTCGACACAAGCATCAGTTGATGTAATAGAAAAGAGGGAGAGCAATGACACCAAATAAAGGTCCAGTCACATACCCGTGCCTTGTGGTAATACACGCAGAGCTCATTGGCATCATGGAACTTCTTCTCCTGCTTTGCCGCCTTACTGACCTGCCAGATTCATTTTCAAGGATTATGACCGGAAAGAATTTTGAGGCAGAGAAGGGCCATTCAAAACTTTTCATAACAAAATGCTCACAATAGTCCAAGACTCACCCAGGTATATTTTTCAAGACACAAGCATAACCAGAAATAAAATACTTCCGATAATGCCAGAAGCATACAAGCACATGCACGCACGCACACAGACAGACACAAAAATACAAAACAAGAAAACGACATCGTGCAGAGCATGATGCTTGCGAATTCCACACCCCCTCTCCAAAGGTTTCCATGGATACATCAAATTGTTCACTTCATTAAGATTAAAATTGACAATCTTAATCAAAGCCCAGGTCAATCGGATGACAATTGATTATTTTTCAGATTGAAATTGATGATTTTAGAAGTCTGACCTCGAGTTGACCTTTTGACCTAAAACAGTTGCGTTCCCAATTCAGTGAAGGACTATGAAAATCCTGTTCAATTTTCAAGTTAATAGGATGTAAATTGACAATTTGTCAGTTGAAAATTGATGATTTTAGAAGTTTGACCTTGAGTTGACCTTTGAACTTTTGTTCTCAAAAATAGTTGGTTTCCCAATTCACTGATGAAATTTGAATAGGATTTGCATATTGCAAGTCAATCGTATGAAAAATGACGATTTTAGAAATTCGAACTCAAGATGACCGTCCTTTGACCTTAAACGTCAAAATCAATACGCTTCTCAGTTGAGACTACCTCTGCAATTTGGTGAAGTTTTGTGAAGATCAGTTTTAAATTGTGACCTGTAGGCGATTGACAGGCAAACAGACAGAATAACAAAATCGAATGACCAATAGACTTAAAAAAATCTTCGATTTTGCAAGTAAGAAAACAAAATTCCAGTGTTGGATGGTTGTGTTTTGCTCGTAGTTTTGAAACTATCTTGGCCTTCAACTCTGCCATTGGTGCCCCCCCCCCCCTCTCCCAACTGTTCCATTTGTCCTGTTGTGTCCTGATCCGTTCATTGTACTAATACTAGCTCTTCCACGAGCTGAGACTATGTATACAAAAAAACCCAAAAAACAAAATATCCAATGTATAATGAACTTCTATTTTCTTCCAAACTTTTTGTCGTTCCCATCACTGAATAAAAACTGGTAAGAAAAAATAAATAAAAGCAAACAGAGTAAATAACGAACTCCAGTTCCATCCACACAAGGATCTTGTTTGTTGTAAGAAAAATTCAGCGGTGATGCTGTATATTACAAACACTCACTTGTGCAGAGCAATTGTAGTAATCATTGTGTGTCGGTTTCCATGGTTTCAAACAGCGCCAGCAGAACCCATAGTTGCAATTACCGCAGGTCATGCTGTAACCATCAGATGCAAGAAAAAACAAATGCAGTTTTATTAGGAGGTGGCAGCTTTGAATGAAGAGGAAATGAGAGGAAGTGATTAGGCAGTACCTACTGCAAACAACCCTCATTTTTCTCAATCTGTGTTTGACAACTAGGACAACGCTTTGATATGAGCTTTGCCACATGTTTGCTTAAAGCCTCAAGCGTCATTCCTTCGTAGAATCCTCCATCATCCATCCACTGAGACATGTGGCTACAGCTGGCTGGGTAATGTGCCTGACAAAACAAAAGATCAAGTTAGATGCAGAAGGTGGATGAGCACAAGCAATAAAACAAGCATTTGACTCTGACCTGCAAATACCACGTGGTCAGGCAATGGCTATAGTAGATTCCTGCTGTTGTGTAGTCTTGCAACATTCAAGCAGAAAAACTGTTAACATGTTTCCTCACAAAGGAAACATGTTAATACAGAAACTTTACTTTTCCACAAAGTCGCCCAAAGAACACAGGAAAGACAATGAGGAGCAACTGTCACTAATTTGCGAAAACAATCAAGAAAGTATCATGCAGCAAACGAGAACACTATTTTAGAATGTATTGAAGTGAATCATGCAAGAAGGTACATTTCCGGGTGGAGTGAAGTGGTGGTGGGAGGTTGGGGTGGGAAATCGAGTGTTATAGTGTGGGAGGTGGTGCTTCATTCGAGTGAAACATCATATTAAATAAAATAATGTCACGTCTGAAGCTCACTAACGAATTATGCCTCAGCGCCGGGGGTCTTATGTATGCCTCCGCGGATTTCTGAAACAGTTCTATACTGCATTTAGTTATTCTACAACTTTACCTTTCCACAAAGTCACCCAAAGGAACCAAATTTTTGGCAGCGGCACTCACGGAAAACATATGGATTGAACACATTTGTTACCTTTTTAAAGGTTTATTACCCTCACCAGAGTATTGCATTGAGGTCCATTTGTTTGTTACTTGGCGAAAAAATAATTTGGACAAGTGAGTTGATCGTCTCCGTTTGTTTGTTTGTCAGTCTGACCGCTTGCCTCCAGCCCAAACCGCTCAACCAATCGCTCTGAAATTTTCGGTACATAAATGAAAATGACCGCTCAACCAATACATATACGCCACAGAAAACACACAACACAAAACAAGTCCTGGCGAGGGTCTGTGATCTCTGATTGCTCTTTTTCTTGTTTGATTGTCTGTTTGTCCAGGCGATATCTCTCTCAGCTATCTTTTGATCAAGGAAGCTGAAATTTGGGGGCAAAGTGAAGATGTGCTTTGGTAAAAACGGTATTTTTTTTTTGATGAATAAGTTAATTACTTAATTATTATCGACAAATTTGCACTTATTAATATTATTTCTCATCGTGACAATATCTCAGGCACATTTTGAGCTAGGAAACTGACAGTGATCAAGTGATTTGGCTATAAAGAGTATTTTTGATTTATTGTTCCATCAATTAATCAATTTATTTTCCCTTCTTGCATTCTGGGCGATATCTCAGCCATCTTTTGAGCTAGGAATCTGAAATTTGAGGACAAAGGTAAAGATTCGCTTTGGCGAAAAAAGTATTTCTTGATTAATCAAGTAACATCAATTACACAAGGATTATCGATTTATTAATTACTTATTTATTTTATTTATCATTCTGGCAACATCTCAGGCACCTATTGAGCTAGGAAGCTGATATTTGGACATGACAGCGAACAAGTGATTTGGCTATAAAGGATGTTTTTGATTTATTGATTCATCAATTAATTATTTAATTTTTCGATTAATTACTAAATTTTCAAAAAGTTACAGATTCAGATGAAACAGTGGTAGTTTACGTGTGCTATCAGCCAATTGATTAAGACATTAATCATTTTACGAATACCATTTATTCATTTTAATTATTCAATTTATCAATCAATTATTGTACACCGCTCACTCCCAATTCTGACTCCGTGTGCTGCAAGACGGCATCGCCGGGCGCCTAAGGCGCCCTAGCGATGTCGCGCGCTGGATGATTGTTTTTCATTTATTTGGCATGGGGGCGGTGTACTTTGAATGTACCGGTACTTGTTTCTCTTTGATCCAATATGATGCCAAACCAGTGAGCGATGATGTCACGTTTATCAGACTATATTATTTCTGTTAACGTCTGCGCGTAATTTGACGTTTCTCCTCCGAAACTGCCAGACGGATTATCGCCACTTTCGGCATGCGGGCGGTCTGTGGTCTAATGAACAGCATGGGCTATGTGAGATCGCGCCAGACGGACAGGTTTGGGAATTTTTGGTGATTTTCTAATTTGTACATTTGTTTGCATGGCGACGTGTGACGTCACCACTGAGAGGCGTAATGACGTCATGACATCATCGGTCATTCGCTGACGTCATTACGTCTATCGTCGACAGACCGTCACCACTGAGAGGCGTAATGCCACTCCGAGAAAACAGCGTCTGCAATGTAAAACCCTCTACTGCACATGCTGACTACCTCAGAAGGTGAATTTGACACAAAAAATGTAACAAGAAACATTGTATATAAAGAAATTTGATAAATCACATAATGAACACTGTATATATTGACGTCTTAACGAACCCTCACTTTCGAAACTTCGCGCAGAGCGCGGGTTTGGCTAGTCAGACTATATTTCCCAAAGGAAGTTGATCAATTAGGTAAAGTTTTGCATTGATTGGTTAGCAGTTTCAAAAATTTCAGAGAAATTTCCTTTCATATTGATCACATCAAGCTTTGCACTTGTCAAATTATGTCACAATGAAGATACGATTAAATCATTAACATATCATTGCTCATGGGGAGTAATTGACAATGAGCCATGTTTCAATTCATTCCATGCAGAGGTTTGGGAGATATAGTGGTGCAAAGTTTTTCAGTTTTCCCAAGATGACGCCTGTACCATGCGACCTATGACGTCATAATTGTGACTAAAATAATTCTACAGGAGGCGGTGCAACTATTCTGTGTCAATCAGATGAATGGTTGCTGAGAAAATGAATTTTTAAAAAGAAGACACATATGTAGGGAAACACGACACATGTACGCGATCAATCGCTTAACCCTGCATTTCTTTTCGCTCACGCAGGGTAATAAACATCATGGGTCAGGGTCAAGTGCCCGATCAAAGCGGGGTTGCATCAAAGCAGGACGTCTTGGTATCCGGTCATCATTCCCAGCAGTTATGAAGTGGCAATTCTAGTTATGTATCTATCTATAATTCCATCAGTGTGTGTGTGTGTGTGTGCGTGCGTGCGTGCGTGTGTGCGTGTGTGTGTGAGACCGCTGTTTCTCGACAACCACTGGTCCGATCTAATTGAAACTTGCGAACTACATTGCTGGGGACCTGAGTATGTGTCTTTTCAAGGTTTGATATTAATCGGACAAGTGCTTCCCAAGTTATGGCCATTTATTTACCAACCAATGACAGGACACGTTGCTGCGTGGGTGTGGCCGATGGGGGAAGAGAACCTCAGCCGCGTTCCCCATTACGGCTTACCATGTAAGGACTTCCAGATAGTGATGACCGTGTATTCTAATAATTTCTCGATTTCTTTTGCGCATTTATAGATAAACACAATGCCCCAAGTTATGATCGTTTTCATATTAGACGGTGCATAAATTTCGGAAACATCAGAGTGAGCTGGTATGCTCCAAACCAGGAAGTAAATTTTAAACACGTGATAACTTACGATCGAAAATAAGCAAGGAGGAGACAAAATTTAAACAACGGGTGTTTTTTTGGTATCTTTAGATGTTTTTTGTTGATGTTTTGTACTTTTTCCCCCCCCAGAAAATGGCATCACACTGCAGAGAGAGTAGTTAACTGTACACCTATCAATAATTCCAGCAATGTGTGTGTGTGTGTGTGTGTGTGTGTGTGTGTGTGTGTGTGTGTGTGTGTATGTGTGTGTGTATGCGTCGTTTACGAGAGCGAAGTTTGGTTGTTTGAAAGTTTTTTTTTTTTTTTGCATGTACGTTTTTTTTCTTCTCTCTTCTCTGTGTTTTTCCTTGTGATGACATTGCGAAAAGGCAAAATACGTTGGCGCTAATTGAATAATTGGCGATTAAAACTAAATTGCGAATAATCGTAACTGCGATATGCGAACTTCCGCGCCACGCACGTACAGGCACGCGAGAGCGAAGGAACGGCCCTGTGTGGTTGTTGTTTCTGGCTCGCGGTTTGAAAGTTTTTTTTTTCACGTTCGGCAACGTACTAATATGAATTACGTAACACATCAGTACACAAACACACGTCCTGGCAGGGGTCTGCAATCTCTGATTGCTACTATTCTCGTTTATCTATACTAATAAAAGGCAATGTGTGTTTGTGTGTCAGTCTCCTCTATAATTCTAAAACTTTAAAATGCAGCAGCTTGAAACTTTGCATGCACAGTAAGTAAACTCCAAGGAAGTGCAAGAGTGAAAATTGGGTTTTGGTTGAATTAAAATACCCCATTTGAACATAATTAACAGCCTTATTCAATTATATCCTTCATCAGGCGATCCTCGGCCACCTCTGTCTGGGGTCTTAAGGCATTTCCTGGGTAACTTCGCTGGGGTCTGAAGCCGCCATGTTTTTTGACATGCTCAACCTTGCCTCGACTCGGAACAAGCTGTTCATCATAGGTATGAATCGCTGGGGACATTGCAATGCTTATAAACGCCCAGAGATGTCAGTGTTCATCGTTTTATTTCATTTCCATATATGGATTCGCCACGAGTATCTCTTAAACTAAAATGCATTACAAAATTTAAGCTCCAGAATCGAACTTACAAGCAGCTCTGACTCAGAGAAAAGTGTTCATTTGTCCAATTCGGACACATGTGACATTTTGGGCGTCTATGGGAGGGGGGTCTGCATATACTAATAAAAGGCAATGTGTGTGTGTGTGTGTGTGTGTGTGTGTGTGTGTGTGTGTGTGCGTGTGTGTGCGTGTGTGTGTGTGTGCGTGTGTGTGTGTGTGTGTCAGTGTGTGTGTGTGTGTGTGTGTGTGTGTGTGTGTGTGCGCGTGCGTGCGTGCAGGCCCATAGCCAGGGCGCAGTATTAAGGGGGGCATATGAACTGGATGGGGGGGCACAATTATTATATTTAATATTTTTGATAACCCGGTATACTATTGTATTCATGCAGCATTGACGCATCTATACTGAGGTTGCCGTCGCATACTATCCAAATTGATCTCAGCTAGATTTAATATGTTCCGATGTTTTTGGCCTAAAATTATTCGAATGCAGGAGAGCCGCAACAAACTGGCACATTCACAATGCAGATATTCAATGATTAGACAATTGGCACCAATTCAGGTGCACTTATACAAGGTGTTGTCAAGAATTGGCATGAGAAAATTAATATACCAGAGATACAATGACTAAACGGGGGAGGTTGGCATCAGAATCAGTGCACTTTGAAATAAGATACAGTAGGCTATGACCTGCGATCATCACGTTAAACTATCAACAGCAAATACAACCAGCCTGAAGATACCACAAAGTCCGCATTTAAAGCAGTCAATTACACAGAGGTAAGGTTATGCACAAAGCACTAGATATGGGATATGAAAAGCACCAAACACAACATTTAACTTAAACATCAGAAGTACAAAGCAGCCGACCACGACAGGTGCTGACCACAACCACATTGCAACCACAACCACACACGCATCACCAGCAGTCACACACACAATCTGAACTCCTCGTATAGTTTTTATACCGCTGCACTTGCTGTCAGAAGAGCTGCAGGCAACGCGTCTCGGTGTGGAATCTTGTGAGGACCTTCTCCTTCCATTCATTCAGGCATTTACGTGTGAGGTCTCTCTCGAAGGCCAGCTGTACCAGTTGTGCCTTGCGTGCATGGCGCATGGACCGTCGATGGTCAGTGAAGACGTTCCTCAATGTTGAGAATGAGTTTTCACACATGGCAGTGGACGCACCAAATGTTAGTCCAAGTCTCATCGCACTTGGCATGGCTTCCAGCGTTTTGTGGTATGTTGAGGAGTTTTTGTGTTGTCCATCTCTCGTTTGGCTGCTTTTCTGTCTGTGTGCGAATAAACTGCTTTGCAACCACACACTCTGTTTCACTGATGGTTGACTTTGTTAATGTCATGATGTGCTGGAGCAAGTGGGGATCCAAAAACGTGACATTTTCAGGATTCAAGGCAGCGAGTGAACGGGCGAGTTGTGTGTTGTGCTCACTGAAGCGCTGAGCGATCTCTCCAAGCACAGTGTCAATTGCACTGTAAAAAACCCTCTGCGGTTCCGTCTTGTCATTGTCGTTGTTTTGTCCTGTAGTCTCCAAAATTACAAACTGTTCCAAGTTCTTATGTATTGTGAGTCTCCGTTTTGGTGGTGCAGGTGTAGAAGTGTGAGCATTGTTGGCCTTGTTCCACAGATCAATGAACTCATCCTTAGAGCGGAGTTTCTTCACGCACTCTGTAGCACTCGCCACCAGTTCCAACCCCGTTATCAAGTCCATGTCCTCTGCCTGCAAGAATCTGTTCGGGCCATCTAACAACATCAGCAGTTTTTGTACAAAGATAGCAATGAACATGAAGGCAGGCCCAGAGACTTCCTGCAAAAGCCCAATTGCCTCCATCCTCATCTCTGCACCGTAGGCGCGCTCTGCATCAATCTCCGACAGTAAGGATGTGATATCCTTAAAAGATCCTATGATCACAGACACGGTGGCGAAATGTCCCGTCCACCTTTGATCAAGAAGTCGTTTTAACCGCTCACCTTTATACTGTGCAGCAACAGTGGGCTTTCTGAATAATTTGTACAGGCAACAACAAACCCCAAGGAAATCAGTGACAGCTTTCTCTGCTGCCAGTGTGTGGATTACTCCCAGATGGAGTTGGTGATTTAAGCAGTGCACAGAGGGGATTTCTCTTTCCAATATCTCTTGCAACAACTTTTGCACCCCACCATGCTTCCCAGCCATTACCGAAGCCCCGTCGTACACCTGACAATATTTTTGACGTGTCAAGTCCTGTTTTTGTCAGTTCTGCAATTATTAGGTCTGTCAATGTTTTTGCATCTCCAGCGTCGGCTGTTGCTATTGTGAGTAGACGCTCTGTTGCTTCATTTGATGCCAATATAAAGCGAATGATGATTGATATGTTCTCACATTCAATGGGGTCCCTCGTCCCATCCACCTTGATGGTAAACCACGATGGGCCTACTTCTTCCACGATGGCATCCGTCACAACATTACTCAATGTGCAGATCAGTTCATTCTGCATTTCTGGACTGGTATAGCTTGCGTTTCGTGGGATATGCTTTATTATTTCAGCTAGCTCGGTGTCTTTTTTGAGTGTGTAGTTTAAAAGCGAGAGAAAGAGCCCACTGTGCCCGTCTGACATATCCTCAAAATTATCAAGGCTCCCTCTAAAAGGTATCTCATTTTTGGCGCAAATCCCACAACATCTACAACAGCAGACACATAGTACCGGTTTCTATTTAGTTGGTCAGCATTGAGGAGTGTGGAAATCTCCTTACCACAATTGATGCACCTCTCATTCTCCTTCCACCTCAAAACACAAGTTAAATGTTCCTTTGAAGTTGCGTGTTTGTGAAACCCCCTGTCTTTCTCAACGGCATGTTTCCAATTCCAGTAGCCTCGCACTGTGAAAGTAGAGTCCACTGGACCGCGTGCAGTGTTAAACTTCCTACATGGATAGCAGAATGCTGCATCTGTCTGCACACTGTATTCCAGCCATTCATTAGTCTGGTACCACGAGGACACAAACGAGCGACTCTTGTTCTGCAACAGATGGCCAGGGTACCGCTGTAGAACAACTTAATTCGGTCTCTCACTTCCAAGATCATCGAGAAGCGGCTTGACAGTCACAGCCGGTTCCGAGGCCGCCGCCGAGCGTGGAAACTCGGCTGCCTGCGCTGGGGCTCCAGCTGCAGGGCTAACGTTGCTGGCTTGGCCAGGTTGGCCAGCTTCTGTCGGTATTTCATCGACATAATCATCTCCTCCTCCTCCTCCTGCTCCCACAACATGTCTTTCATCATCTTCTTTATTTTCGTCGGTTGCATTTTTTCCTTTTCTGAGCCATTTTCGTATATCCATCATCCACATCTTTTTCTCCTGCTGCTAGCTCACGCTCTCCGTGACTCGCCCCTCATGAGTCGTGTCACTAATTTCACGACTCGTGAGATTTGACGGTTGGCGGTTTTATTTATTTAATGATGCATCCATCAAAAACAGGTTTTATCTGCATAATTTCAAATGTAAGCATGATTGCAACAGGTTGAACATCATCTCAAGGAGATGGGGATGGGCCTGGCATCTGCCTGGGGGATGGCTAGAACGGAGGCCCCTGGAGTACCGGCGGAAAGTGGACGCAGCGACGTGCTGTTCTGGCACATGCTCCCATACCTGACCTGACCTGACATCAAGCATAACATATGACACTCTTTCTAACGCCATCTAATGCCACCCCTCACGATATTTCATTTTTTCCCCTCTTCCCTCTCCCCATCTGTGTCCCCTCCTCACTCCTCCCTCTGATTAAAATGCAGCACTCTCCTTCCACACCTCCCTCGCTCTTCCCCCTGCTTCACCCACTCCTAGCTTCATCTCAACCCTCCCCCCCCTCTTCTCTCTCTCACCCCTCCCTCCCGCAGTGTATAGCAACGATTCGTGAGGCGTTGATCTCCACACCTCCACCCCCTTCCTCACTCTTCTCCCCTTCCTAGCTTCCCCTTCTTCACACTGGCGGTGTGGCAAAGGAGATTGACCATGTCCTCGTTGATGGTCGCTGGAGGATGATCCAGAACTGCAGGGTCTACCGGAGTGTTCAATTCCTCAATACTGACCACCGGCTTGTTGTAGCAACTCTGAAGTTGCACCTTAAATCCAGGAGAATGGTACCATCCCAGGCTAGGTTGGATGTTGGCAAGCTCAAGGATGAGAGGGTAGCTGAGGAGTTTGCGAACAAGCTGAGTGGAGATTTGGAGGGTCTGGGTGCTTTGGGAGGTCCTGAAGAGTCCTGGAGTGCCTTCAAGACCACCGTCCTTGATGTTGCCGGGGGATGTCGTGGAACTCACTGAAGGGCAAAGAAGAATTTTGTCTCTCAAGGGACACTGGATACCATTGAACAGAGTCACAGGGCCAGGCTGAATGGCAGGGCTGAGCTGTTCAGGGAGCTGAGGCGTAAAACTGTACGTGCGCTAAGGGTAGACAAGGAGGCCTATGTGCGAGGAATCAGGAAGGGGGTAGAGCATCACCTGTGGTCAAGTGATTCTTGTCCTGCTTCCAGGGGAATTCGCGCATTGCGTTAATCCAAGCCCATCCCTCGGTGAACTGCAGCTAGAGCAGAGGAGGACTTCCTTTAATGATGCATGAAGAGTAGATGCAGGACTTACTGCAGACTGTTTTTTTTATTCAGGAGCGAGATGATGAGAGCCAGCTATGAAGAGCGTCCAAGATGATGAGCCAACGATGAAAACAGAGCCAGAGATGAGGAAAGCCAGCCATGAGAAGCACCAGCAATGAGGAGCACCCAAGATGACAAGAGCCAGTGATGAGTGCCAAAGAACAGAGAGCGATCTTCTTTGTCCCTTAAAGGTTCCACTCACTCAGGACCAGAACTAGCCCTCATGACCCTCTGTCCTTTCCACTGTGCTTCTCCACACGAGTTCTCCTGGTCTGCTTTCCATCTTCTCTCAAGGTGCTTCTTCTTCACACTAGTTCTCCTCGTCTGTCCTCTCTCAAAGCACTTCTTCTTCACACTTCTGCACTCCGGGAGATCTGGTATTCCCTTTCTCTCCACCCCTCTTCGTTCTTCAGGGTGGAGTCCTCGGCTGGGCTGCCCACACACGGGGCAGCCCAAATAAAAATAAATGCATATTGCCTCTTCCGGGCTCCACAGCACAACACGCCGTCATTGCTGGCCAGAGAGATCATGACCGGCCTTTTTGGAGCATGTAACGCTTTCCCATGTGTCTTTTTGTGATGGCAAGTACTCACCTGGCCCCACCAGCAAATAGGAGGTGTTTATGCACACAATATGACCCTGACTATCCAGTCTATAAATTAAACAGGTTGCCTCCTCAGCATCACGTGCAACAAAACAACTTGCTCTGATAGGTCCCTGTGACATGGCAATCGAACCTACTCTAATCACACGCACCATACCACACTTACCGGTCTAGCTATGGATCTCCCCCTTCCATGCAACAATATTGTTATGCATAAATAAATAAAGACAATGCAAAATTAATGGAAAGATCTTGCGATGTGAAAAGGAAACAATGCAAACACAAGAAACACAACAATAACATGGGAGAGCAGTATGAGAAGAGCATCATGCTCACTTCAAGGAAGTTGCAGGAGAAACAAGAACTCCAGTGACATTTTGCACAGGTACCCAGGTCACCGAGACCATCTTTGCAAAGAACCCGATCGCAGCCCTGAGGGTTGGTGCACCACGTGAGATTGGTGCAGCTTTCCACGTAACACCGAAGCATCGCATTGTTGTACTGAAACAAACAAGTGCATGTCAGTGTGTGTCACAAAATAGAACATTACCTTCAAAAATAGGAAGCACAAAACCCTTTTTGATAATATTCACATCAGCACTGGTTAAAATCCACTCTCTTGTAATTCATGCAGCCTTCCTATTTCTGTCTGAAGGTATTCATCAAATCCGATGCAAAAAGGAAGCGATTGCTGTCTGTGTTCCCATGTCACTCAAAATCCACAAACCTCTTCCTGAACTTGCAGATTAACCAATGACAATTCTAATGTTTTACTGCAGAGGTAATTACATCCAAACACAATACCAATTCACAGAGCAAAGGAATGCATTGCATCGCAGCTGCAGCATCTTTTGAAGGGGATGTCAATCTGTCTGAGGTACTTAGTCATGGAATGACTATGATGGGTTTTCAGCCTTGCTTATTCACTCACAACAATGGACATTCAAGATGTTGTTTGCTCTATTCGAAGCCTTCACCTTGTTTTAAGCTAATAAGCATACAAACACCGAGAACAAAACTCGGGAAATGATCAAACAACTAAAATCTCCTCACAGTTGAGAGCACATCTGGCTCATTGTCTCAGACAAGATCACAGAAACGAGATTCGAAACAAAGTATCAAAATTATGGATCACAGTAACAAGAGGCTAAAGTCAGATGAAAATATTTTTTAAAAAACATTGTCAGTGACATGTTGTTAATATGCAGGTTTATCTTACCGTGTTCAAATTTTATGAGTTTAAAATAAAAACATTACATTGTGAGTTACATGTTGTTAATATGAAGGTTTATCTTACCGTGTTCTAATTTTTTGAGTTTAAAATAAAAACATTACATGATGAATCATATGTTCTTAATATGCATGTTCATCTTACCGTGTTCTAATTTTATGAGTTTAAAATAAAAACATTACATTGTGAGTTACATGTTGTTAATATGCAGGTTTATCTTACCATGTTCTAATTTTGTGAGTTTTAAATAAAAACATAACATCGTGAGTTACACGTTGTTAATATGCAGGTTTATCTTACCGTGTTCTCATTTTGTGAGTTACACGTTGTTAATATGCAGGTTTATCTTACCGTGTTCTAATTTTTTGAGTTTAAAATAAAAACATTACATGATGAATCATATGTTGTTAATATGCAGGTTCATCTTACCGTGTTCTAATTTTTTTGAGTTTAAAATAAAAACATTGCATGATTAATCATACGTTGTTAATATGCACGTTCATCTTACCGTGTTCTAATTTTGTGAGTTTAAAATAAAAACATTACATTGTGAGTTACACGTTGTTAATATGCAGTTGTGATATCCCAAGAAAAGCATGAAAAAAATGAGTGAGAAAGCCCACAAAAAGTTTTCAATTGTCATTAATACTCGCCGAGTACCTGCCCTACGGGCAATCCTGTTCCAAGCATGCAACACATTCTTCTGACGCATACCTTTATTTGGGCAGTGTTTTAGCAACTTACAGCTCTATATAGGCAAAAAAAACCTAGGTTACGTGCATGAAGCAAAAACATACTCACTGCTTATAATTCAAAATACCTCACTGCACCGGAAAACGTGGGGACAAAAATACTGTACTGTAAATGGTGGAGACTTGTCATACCCTCCCCCACCTGGAGGCGGTGCGACACGATACATATTTGCATGGAGAATTTGTGTCCCCCCCTCACACCCTCAAGACCACCAGCAAAGATAAAAGCACCCCGAAACATTAATTAGGGTCATGCTGTTCGTATGTAGCATGTCTTGATGTAATCAGCCTAGAACTGTAGGATGAGTAGTGTGACAAAAAGCCAAACCCACAAACACAGGTCTGTCAATTTTAGTGAGGATTTTAAGAAGCATCTTCATACAGCTAACCAATAAGAAAAATCACCATCGACTCCTAAAAAGCAAGCAACCAGCAGAGCACAAAAATACATTTAACACCTGAGTTCAAGAAATAGAATACGATATCATTTTTAAAAAGCAACTTCAAAAAAAAAGGTTATTCATGAAGATAGTAGGCGATCAGCAAATGAAACAACCTCTTTTTTTGTGTGCAAGATCAAGTCTCCTATACATAAGAGGAACAAATGGAGGAGGTGAGCAGTCATTCTGGATTTTAGGAGTTTCACCAGAAGGGGGATGATGGTGGACTGCATGTGTCCTGCAGAAACCTGCGGGGGAACAAATCGCATAAAGAGCAGAGGGATGCAAGACAAGAAAGGAGGTGGTAGAAGACAGAGACCACTGACCTGTCTGCGATGATGAAGTGATAGGCCCATAAACTTGACTCAGTTTCAATGTAGGAGATTGAACTCATCTTGAAGGCCTTGGTTTCCACGGCATCAAGCTGAGCAACGTTTGTGGCAGGGAAGCCAACCCAGAGGGGACAGCAGTACTCCATCATGCTGTGGATGAAGGCCTTGAGTTGGATAGGAGCTCAGGTATGCCAAGGAAGGACTTTGTACGACGGAGGATGCCCAGTTGACGTCTGGCTTTGGAGGCCAACTTTGAAATTTGGTTTGCCCAACAAAGATAATGGCTGACAGTGAGACCCAGGGTTTGAGTGACCACATTCACTGAAGAAGATTGCAAAGAAAGTATATTTGGAGAGGAGGAGGGTGGGGGGGGGGGAGGAAGAGGGGTTGCTAGACTGTCTTCTTGGAGAGCAAATGTGAGATATTGAGGAAAGCAAGATTTCAAACAAGTATATCTCTTTTTAGTTCACTCAACGACTGCAGTCTTTGAGTGACTTCAAAAAAAAGAACAATGATGGATACAAATCTAATGCTATCGGATAAGGTTGCAGCCAACAGCACAAGCCAAAATTCCATTGACAGCAATATAACCTGCTGGGAAAAACACAGAACTTGTTTGACTGAATTTGTGAACTTCTAGAGTCGAGACCTCACCATCATCTCTCTTCAGGGCTGGGTTGACCTTGTAAGCAAGGCTGGCATGGCAAAGCCTCCTCTGTCATTTTAAATCTTTCCTTTGAAAAATCAGAACTAGTCAACCAACTTACAAGGCATTTGCACATAGTTCAATGAAGTACTGTTCTCCCCTATAATCTGTTCCAGCATTACATTCATTTTTCATGGATTGTGTGGCATCGAAAGCGAATTATTGGAATCTCCCATGAAAAGGCAAAGCACAAGGTGTGTTGCTCTCATTGCTGAAAGGTCTGTTATTTATTTATTTATTTATTTATTTCTTATTCTTTTTTAACCCCGTCTGCTCCAGTCTTACTCCCTCTGCTACCTCAACCTCAGTCCATCCCCAGTACACACATGTTCTTCGAGTAAACCCCATCCTGGTTAAACTACCAAAATAAAACACCTCCACTCTTTTGCTTTTCTTTCTCCCATGAGTGGACCTACCTTCTGGAAGTGGTTAAAAAGCACTCTTCACTTCAGGGGGTCAAAGCATGGGGGGGGGGGGGGAACCACAATCTCATGTCATCTCCAACTTGCACCTATATTTTATACCCCTGATCGGGCCTCACTCACTTCTCTTGCTTGCAGATTACTGTTTCTTCCACTGTTCTCTCCTTTTTTTTCAGTTCACTCATCCCCTTGCTTGTTGTGTCCAACTGTGTCCCCAATATCTGACTGTCAGTTTGTTGCCTTTTTACCCTCGGTTACCTCCATAAGTTTAGATCTTGCATACAAAGAAAGGCAACACAAATTATAACTTCATAAAACACCATAGCCACTGAGAAATAAAACCAAAGCAGAATTTAAAAAAACCTGGTTATGAACCAACCATGTCCAATGCTTCCTTATCTCCATCAATGAGGCTAAGTATGACATCAGTGGTGTGCTGTGCCTGGCAGTCTGAGATGGGACAGCCACACCGAACAATCCTGTTCTGCTCAATACGTGTTGTCAAATACTCCTTCCAACAGGTCTGTCATCGGACACAATGGATAAAAAACAGTGGATATTAGCATAATCGCTGACACCACCACCACCAATGCTTCTCGATATGAACAAAATCACAACAATCAAAAAATGCAAACAACAATAACCAAATTGTACGAAGGATGCGAAATGCAAATGAATAATAATCTTCATAATAATCCACATAAGAAGAAAATTGAAGCTGTTTTTTTTTTTTAAAACAAAAGCCAATTTGAGATTTCAGATCAGTAACCGTTTTCCTCCAGGATACGTTCACAGCATTGATGGCCAGTAAAGACTAGATGCTTTGCATTCTTTCTTTCTTATGACTGCATCAAACAGGAATGACAAAGTTTATGTATGGCACAAATGCATTGTGGTTGAAGGAAAGTGGGAGGGGATCTCAGGCCAGGCTGAAGCCGAGACATAACAATCTGATGTAGTTTTGTTTTAATTATGAAAGAATTTCATAGTAACGATAAAAGGTATTTGGAAAAGATATCCCATTACCCACACATTTCAGTCAGATCAGAGATCGTGTTTGCTGTCCAGTTCACAATGATATTACTCTGTGTGCCTGTGGTTCTTAGAAGTGTTGTCAAAGGAAAACGTGACGGAATAATTTTTATTACAGCGCGTGCACTGTATACAATTGCACCGAGTTTGAAATGTCCCCCCCCCCCCCCCCGCAACATGCCTCAAGTGAGCCAATGACGGCCGTCCGGTAGATGGCAGTGCGTAACCAAGACGGAAATGGCGACAATTCACGGAAATACCCGAGTATTTCAATTAAATGGAAATTTGTGAAACTAATGTGTTATATTTGTGAAAACCATTGAATTTATTGTTTGACGGAAAAAAAAACAAAAAACGCTCCCCTCTCATGTACGAACGAACGAAAGTCGTCATTTCCGCCCACCATGGCATTTCGCGCCGAACGCCGAAAGCTAAGTTCTTCTTATGCCATCATTCTCTTTAATACTAGCCATAAACAAGTGTTTCGTCATGCATTAGTAGTTGAAATTTACTTACAATTGTGGCAAATATTGGTGGCAAAGTGATAAGTGGTACTTTCAACCAGGGACATCTTGAATTATTTTCATAACTTTGTACTGTACATTCAAAATATGCAAAAATTAAATATGCTTAAATTCAAAATGTGTTCGTCTATATTTTATATAATAACAATGTTGTGTGTTGTTCTTCTTCGGGCTGCTCCCGTTAGGGGTCACCACAGCGGATCATCCGCTATGATCCGCATACTGATTTGGCACAGGTTTTATGCCGGATGCCCTTCCTGACGCAACCCTGGTCGCTTCTTACGACACAGGGAATAAGGATTGGGTTTCGCCATGATTCCGGGCTGCCCTACACCCTCTCATAGCGCGGCCCAGCACAGAGAACTGGTCCTCAAGCGATCCTCCAACCCAAGCCTCCGAGTATCCGGATTACAGGAGCACGCCACTACGCCCGGTTTTTATATAATAACAATATAACTCATATTATGTAGTTGGTGTAACCACTATGTTTCAATGTTTTGCTCAAAAAATATTTTAGCTTTGCTTTCATATTTTCATCAGCAAAGCATACATTTTACTCATCATTTGTTTGTCTGTACATTAACTTTATGATTATTATTTTTTTACATCATTCTTTTGCGGCCCCCTGCCACGTTGTATCGAACGATTTCATTCCTTCTGTTATATATATAAAGGTGCTTATCACAATAATAACAAGATTTTACACAATAATCACAATAATATCACAAGATTTTATCGCAACAATAACAAGTGTAGATAAGTTATTAAATGCAATAATAACGAGTGTTTGTATAAAGTGTATATATTAGTTTACCTCACGAGTGTTTGTATAAAGTGTATATATTTGTTTCCCTCACGAGTATTTGTATTAGTTTACCTCACAAGTGTTTGAATAAAGTGTATATATTTGTTTCCCTCACGAGTGTTTGTATTAGTTTACCTCACGAGTGTTTGTATAAAGTGTATATATTAGTTTACCGCACGAGTGTTTGAATAAAGTGTATATATTTGTTTCCCTCACGAGTGTTTGTATTAGTTTACCTCACAAGTGTTTGTATAAAGTGTATATATTAGTTTACCTCACGAGTGTTTGTATAAAGTGTATATATTTGTTTACCTCACGAGTGTTTGTATAAAGTGTATATATTTGTTTACCTCACGAGTGTTTGTATAAAATGTATATATTTGTTTCCCTCACGAGTGTTTGTATTAGTTTACCTCACGAGTGTTTGTATAAAGTTTGTATATTAGTTTACCTCACGAGTGTTTGTATAAAATGTATATATTTGTTTCCCTCACGAGTGTTTGTATTAGTTTACCTCACGAGTGTTTGTGTAAAGTTTGTATATTAGTTTACCTCATAAGTGTTTGTGTAAAGTGTTTATATTAGTTTCCCTCACGAGTGTTTGTATTAGTTTACCTCACGAGTGTTTGTATTAGTTTACCTCACGAGTGTTTGTATTAAGTTTGTATATTAGTTTACCTCATAAGTGTTTGTATAAAGTGTGTATATTAGTTTACCTCATAAGTGTTTGTAGAAAGTGTATATATTTGTTTCCCTCACGAGTGTTTGTATAAAGTGTATATATTAGTTTCCCTCACGAGTGTTTGTATAAAGTGTATATATTAGTTTACCTCATAAGTGTTTGTATAAAGTGTATATATTAGTTTACCTCATGAGTGTTTGTATAAAGTGTGTATATTAGTTTACCTCATAAGTGTTTGTAGAAAGTGTATATATTTGTTTACCTCACAAGTGTTTGTATAAAGTGTATATATTAGTTTCCCTCACGAGTGGTTGTATAAAGTGTTTATATTAGTTTACATCACGAGTGTTTGTATAAAGTGTATATATTAGTTTACCTTATGAGTGTTTGTATAAAGTGTATATATTTGTTTCCCTCACGAGTGTTTGTATAAAGTGTATATATTAGTTTACCTCACGAGTGTTTGTATAAAGTGTATATATTTGTTTCCCTCACGAGTGTTTGTATAAAGCTTGTATATTAGTTTACCTCATAAGTGTTTGCATAAAGTGTATATATTAGTTTACATCACCAGTGTTTGTATGAAGTGTTTATATCGTTTACCTCATGAGGGTTTGTATAAAGTGTATATATTAGTTTACCTCACGAGTGGTTGTATAAAGTGTTTATGTTAGTTTTCCTCACAAGTGTTTGCATAAAGTGTGTATATTAGTTTACCTCACGAGTGTTTGTATAAAGTGTGTATATTAGTTTACCAAATGAGTGTTTGTATAATGTGTATATATTAGTTTACCTTACGAGTGTTTGTATAAAGTGTGTATATTAGTTTACCTCATGAGTGTTTGGATAAAGTATTTATTGTTACGGCTGTGGAAATTCGCATTACACCATAAAGGGGCCCGTAGGTGAGGTATCTCTAAGTACATGTGTAGTTAGCCCAAACCCGTTGTATAGAGGGAATTTATGTGATTCATCCGAGCTGCGACGCTTTGAGTTAGCCATTTTTTCTGTTCTATCTTTATTTTGAACCAACCACGTCTCAACCGCCATCACACAACAACCACGCCACCGCCACCATCTACGCTCCCACATCATCGCATCACCGCCATTCCCAAACGGCACCATAACCATCAAACCACCACCGAAAACCCTCCACCACCTTCACCTCTCTCCTTCTACGGCCATTCCCGCACCACCTGTGCACACTGAACGTCGGGCTGTCTCGGGCCCGTTCGGTGTTTGGTGCCGAGCGCACCGAGCCACGAGCGCAAATGGCGGCCTTTCCGAGGGGAAAATTCGGATCAAAAACACTACACGCCCACTTCTCCTCCATCCAATTAGCGAGCGCGTGGCGGCTTGGCCCCGCTTCCAAGCGTGTGTATGTGAAGTCCGTATATGCAAATTTTAGGATCAGGAGAGGTTCACGCCCATTTATGCCCGACCAATGGCTGACCGGGGGGGGGGTGGGCGGCGTGGCCCCGCCTACAATCACGTTCTGATCTTAAAATTTGCATCTTGGCTTCTCCTGCCCACCTACAGAAAGGCGAGCGCAAGGCGAATAAGTCGAGTCGGTCGGGTGAGGAGAGTGCGGAAATGAGAAGAGTTGCAGGAAGGGTTGAGTTCTGGAGTTGCCTGGAGAGGGTCGGCGAGAAGTGGCTGTTGGGGACACGTTGCGTTGCGTTGGTGAAGTTGAGGCGAGTGCGCGCGGTGGAACTGCAGGCAAGGGAGCTCGGGTCCGAGGCAAGAAGGACGGCGGTCGGCGACGAGGTTGCGGCATGGGATCGCTCGTCTCGTCGCGGGACCCAAGCCAGCCAGCCCCTCCCCTCCCCCAGGGCATCAACAATCTCCCTTTCCCCCGCGTTGAGATAGTGCAAGAGGGGGCCCCGTTCCCACCCCCCCCCCACACGTGGTGCCAACGAAACCCGCCAAGGAGCACGGAGTCGGAGCACAGCCGCGCGGCCACATTTGCGGCTCGCCCGCCAATGCGTCACGAGGACGCGGGTAAGACCCCCACCCCCCCGGTCTCACTGACCTGGCCGCTCCTCTAGGTCCCGCGCACATTTGGCCTACGGGCCTGTCTGCCTCCTTGTCTATGCTTTTGTGTAAATGTGTGTTGGTGCCGTCTGTGAAGTAAAACTGTATAAGTGTTGCCATGTGTGCGCGTAGTCGGTATTAACTCTGCTTCGTTGTTGCTTTTATTGTTTTGGTTGCTTTATATGCATTTTGACTGTATGGCTGTATATATGTGCTTTCCGTATGCCGGGAAATAAATGTGCATTGTGTGAACTGTTTTCCCGTTTCGCGTCATCTTTTCTCCAATTGACTCTCCATCCTGCTTCACGTAAAGGGTTCGTAGTGGGTGCAAAACGCCCGGTAAATAATCTGAACCGTCGAGGTCGACGATAGCACCGCTCGGTTATCCCGATAGTACGCAACGGGCCGCCCAAGCGGCTCGTGTCCGGAGTCGACCTGCGGCGAGGTACGATCGCCTGGTTTACCATCCGCGTGGGTACTTAGGTCGGTCGAGTTTGGCGAACAACCCTATCCTACGCGGGTGGCCGATTGGCACGATCGTGGTGAGGTCGAAAGGCCCACCCGTGACTAGCTTCCAGCGTTGTTCCGAGAGGGTCACGACTGAATTGTCCATCCGGTGGGCGACGTGCCGCGATCCGAGTTACGTGGCCGTCCGCACGCCGGCGGGCGCGAATTCGCAACACTGGTGTCAGGAGTGGGATACAAACTCTCCCGTCTCCAGCTAAATTCACGGGAACGGAGCAGGGGTGTGAAAGGCGACCCCCCCCCCGTTCCCTCCAAATTACGAGCAATTAAAATTAACCCCTTACGAGAAATAAGATGGCGTTTCAAGGCGAGCGGGTGCCGGGGGTAGAAATGTATATGTGTAGAAATGTAGAATCCATGGCCCGGGATGGAACTGCTTGTAATTTTAATCCGAGAGGGAGCTCACCCTCATACCCTGAGCACGGACTTTGCCGGCAAACTGGGTCACATAATGGCGGCGCGATCGCACCGCATTGCAGCACGGAGCGAGCGGCTATTTATGGCACTGCGAATGGCACGACACGAGGCGAGCGCTCCCAACAGCCGTTTCAAACCACGTGGGCATGGCAGGCGAGGTCAAGCACGCCTACGCCGGACATTGGCGGGTTTCGGAAACAATTAGAGGAAGAAGGGAAAACCGAGCTCGAAAAGAAACAAAAGGAGCACGACTTTGAAGTAAAACAACTAATGGAAAAATTATTGGGGGAAGCAAGGCGGTTCAAAGAACTCGAGGGAGAGTGAGGGAAATACAGTTGGAAGAGGAAAAACGCAAACAAGATGGGGAATTGGAACTACTGAAGCGAGAGGTAAGGGCAAGTCAGTTCAAAAGAGAAATCCTGGAAGGGGAGATAAGAATGGGAAAGGAATGGCAGAAAAAAACTAAAGGAATGCAGTAAAAAAAAAAGGACGAATTGAGGAGGGAAGCAGTGGAAAGAAGGGATGAAACGAGTGAAGAAGCATGCAAATTGAGGGAGGAATTTGAAAAAAAAGCTTCTGAGTTACAGAAACACCAAAACAAAGAGACGGAATTACAAAACGAGTTGAGGATGGTGAGAGAAGAAAGAACGACAGCAGAGAATGAAACGTTAAGGAACCACACTGAGCAGATTGAACAATTAGAAGCCAAAGCAAAGTCGGAGTGTGCGGAGATGAGAAAGGAATTGGAAAAGAAAGCTTCTGAATTACAAAACGAGTTGAGGATGGTGAAAGAAGAAAGAACGACAGCGGAGAATGAAACATTAAGGAACCACACTGTACAGATCGAACAGCTGGAAGCGAAGGCCAGATTAAAGAATGAGATGCAAGAAAGAGCAATGATGGAAGAACGAATGAGACAGGAGAAAGAAATCAGTCAGTTGAAAGAAATGACGAGATTTCAGAAGGAGGAACAAGAAAGACAGTGGAATAGAAAACTGAAAGAGAATGAATTTGAAACTGAACGACAAAAGGAAAAGAATAGGTTGGAATACGAGGAGAAAGTGAAGGAGCAAGGAATGAAGCAGGAAGGAGAAATCAGGAGATTGAAGGACACGAGATTGGAGAAGGAAGAACGGGAGGAACTGTGGAATAGAAAACAATAAGAACATGAATTTGAGGTTAACCAATTGAAGGAAACGATGAGATTGGAGAATGAGGGACAGGGGGTGAAAGAAATTAAAAAAGAAAGACGAGAACAATTGAAAAAGAAAGCAAGGTTGAGGTATGCAGAGATAATGAACGAACAACGAACAAAACAGGAAAAAGAACTAAGCCAATTGAAAGAAACTATGAGATTGGAAGCTGAGAAGCATGAGGAACAGTGAGAGAGAAAACAAAAACTATACGAGTTTGAAATTAACCGGCTCGAGGGGAGAGCAAAATTTGACTCCACGGGGATCGAAAAACTTCGGAGGGAGAACGAACAGCTAATGGGGCTCAAAGAGGAAGAACGACTCAGATGGACAGAAATAAGGAACAAGAAGAGAAAATGTATAGAGACGCGGGAGATAGAAAAAATAGAGGAGAGACTGCATGATAAAGACGGGGTTAAAGGAACGGAACACACACACACACACACACACACACACACACACACACACACACACACACACACACACACACACACACACACACACACACACACACACACACACACACACACACACACACAGTTAGGGAGGCTTAATGGGGGTGAGCTGGCGGACTGTGTCGGGACCCGGTGAGAGCAGCTGGATAGCCTCCTTCGGGAACGGAGGGAGATGCTATGCTCCCTTGAAGTGAATCACGACCAGGCGGGTTCGGTCGTGCTTTGCGAGGTCGAGGGGACGGGTGCTGCGAACGGGTGCAGGAGGAGCTTGGGGGGTATAGAGACCCCGGAACCCCTTGTGGTAACACGAATCCCCGTATAAAGTATTATAACACGTATAAAGTGTGTATATTAGTTTACCTCATAAGTGTTTGTATAAAGTGTATATATTAGTTTCCCTCACGAGTGTTTGTATAAAGTGTATATATTAGTTTACCTCACGAGTGTTTGTATTAAGTGTATATATTAGTTTCCCTCATGAGTGTTTGTATAAAAGTTTACCTCATAAGTGTTTGTATAAAGTGTGTATATTAGTTTACCTCATAAGTGTTTGTATAAAGTGTGTATATTAGTTTACCTCATAAGTGTTTGTAGAAAGTGTATATATTTGTTTCCCTCACGAGTGTTTGTATAAAGTGTATATATTAGTTTCCCTCACGAGTGTTTGTATAAAGTGTCTATATTAGTTTCCCTCACGGGTGTTTGTATAAAGTGCATATATTAGTTTTCCTCACGAGTGTTTGTATAAAGTGTATATATTAGTTTCCCTCACGAGTGTTTGTATAAAGTGTGTATATTAGTTTGCCTCACGAGTGTTTGTATAAAGTGTATATATTAGTTTCCCTCACGAGTGTTTGTAAAAAGTGTATATTTGAGTTTACATCACGAGTGTTTGTATAAAGTGTATATATTAGTTTACATCACGAGTGTTTGTATAAAGTGTATATATTAGTTTACATCACGAGTGTTTGAATAAAGTGTATATATTAGTTTCCCTAAGGAGTGTTTGTATAAAGTGTATATATTAGTTTCCCTCACGAGTGTTTGTCTAAAGTTTATATATTAGTTTACCTCACGAGTGTTTGTATAAAGTGTATTTATTAGTTTCCCTCACGAGTGTTTGTATAAAGTGTATATATTAGTTTACATCACGAGTGTTTGTATAAAGTGTATATATTGGTTTCCCTCACGAGTGTTTGTATAAAGTGTATATATTAGTTTCCCTCACGAGTGTTTGTATAAAGTGTATATATTAGTTTCCCTCACGAGTATTTGTATAAAGTGTATATATTAGTTTACATCACGAGTGTTTGTATAAAGTGTTTATATCGTTTACCTCACGAGTGTTTGTATGAAGTGTATATATTTGTTTCCCTCACAAGTGTTTGTATAAAGTGTATATATTAGTTTACCTCACGAGTGTTTGTATAAAGTGTATACAATAGTTTCCCTCATGAGTGTTTGTATAAAGAGTATATATTAGTTTCCCTCACGAGTGTTTGTATAAAGTGTATATATTAGTTTCCCTCACGAGTGTTTGTATAAAGAGTATATATTAGTTTACATCACGAGTGTTTGTATAAAGTGTTTATATCGTTTACCTCACGAGTGTTTGTATAAAGTGTATATATTAGTTTCCCTCACAAGTGTTTGTATAAAGTGTATATATTAGTTTACCTCACGAGTGTTTGTATAAAGTGTATACATTAGTTTCCCTCACGAGTGTTTGTATAAAGAGTATATATTAGTTTCCCTCACGAGTGTTTGTATAAAGTGTATATATTAGTTTACCTCATGAGTGTTTGTATAAAGTGTATATATTAGTTTACCTCATGAGTGTTTGTATAAAGTGTATATATTAGTTTACCTCACGAGTGTTTGTATAAAGTGTATATATTAGTTTACCTCACGAGTGTTTGTATAACGAGTATATATTAGTTTCCCTCACAAGTGTTTGTATAAAGTGTATATATTAGTTTCCCTCACGAGTGTTTGTATAAAGTGTATATATTAGTTTCCCTCACAAGTGTTTGTATAAAGTGTATATATTAGTTTCCCTCACGAGTGTTTGTATAAAGTGTATACATTAGTTTCCCTCACAAGTGTTTGTATAAAGTGTATATATTAGTTTCCCTCACGAGTGTTTGTATAAAGAGTATATATTAGTTTCCCTCACGAGTGTTTGTATAAAGTGTATATATTAGTTTACCTCACGAGTGTTTGTATAACGAGTATATATTAGTTTCCCTCACAAGTGTTTGTATAAAGTGTATATATTAGTTTCCCTCACGAGTGTTTGTATAAAGTGTATATATTAGTTTCCCTCACGAGTGTTTGTATAAAGAGTATATATTAGTTTCCCTCACGAGTGTTTGTATAAAGTGTATATATTAGTTTACCTCACGAGTGTTTGTATAACGAGTATATATTAGTTTCCCTCACAAGTGTTTGTATAAAGTGTATATATTAGTTTCCCTCACGAGTGTTTGTATAAAGAGTATATATTAGTTTCCCTCACGAGTGTTTGTATGAAGTGTATATATTAGTTTCCCTCACGAGTATTTGTATAAAGTGTTTATATTAGTTTCCCTCACGAATGTTTGTATAAAGTGTATATATTAGTTTCCCTCACGAGTGTTTGTATAATGTGTATATATTAGTTTCCTTCACGAGTGTTTGTATAAAAGTGTTTATATTAGCTTCCCTCATAAGTGTTTGTATAAAGTGTATATTGTTACGGAAATGGCCCTTCGTATGCTACTAAATATAGGATTCGCCCAGATCCCCCATTAAATGCGTGTTTCACCAGGTTGTTCTGTAATTTGACGTTACATGGGTGTCGGGAGATGTCACAGGCTGTTATTTGTTTGTGCAGTGGTGGTGGATCGAGAGATCCTTCTTCTTCCTTCCTCTCTCCGGGCGAGACTCCACCCAGCATGCTGAGAGGGGGAGTGGCCAAAAAGAGGAAGTGAAACTCAGGGGAGGAGTTTGTGGGCTTCGTAAAAGGGGCGCGCCCCAAAAAGACAAGGTGGTAAGAACTGAGAGGACGGAGTTGAACATTCGGGCTTCGAGGCAGGAAGGCAAGAGAGAAACGACGGGTGTCAAGGCGTGATGTGCTGGATGAGCAGTCAGGCTTGGAGGCGAGCGTGCGCTGGGAAGGCAAGAGAGAAACGACGGAGCCTCTGACTCTCCCGACTCACCTCACGGCTCGACGACGTCTTGGAATCCCATAGACCCAGCCTGGGGGAGCCCGGCTCCTCAATTTGGCCTTCTCTGGTGAACAGGCCAGGCCTGGACTTGTATGCTGGACCTTGTGAAAAGCCAGCTGGAGCATACCATCGTGGATCTTTCGCTCTGCTGCAGTTGACATTACGCGGGGTGTGAACGCGCCGAGGCTGCGTGCGCGGGCGCTGCCAGGAGCAAGAGTACGACGCCTCCATTTTTCCACGCGGCGTGTTCGAGCTTGGGGTGCGAATCCGTGGACATCGGCTTGTTACGAGCGACATTCGTGCTTTTGACACTTTCCTCTCGTCCATGAAACATCACCAAGTACTCTGTCTTGTTTGCATGTCGTTAAAGGCTTATCTCGTTCGGGTCCCCTTCGAAACCCGTAAACCGTATCTCCCTAGTGAAGAACGGGTTATAGACTAATTAAAACATTGTCATGAATATTTTGCTTGTGTTGTGTTTCCCGATGTTCCCCAATAAATCTGGCTGATCCGTATGAAGTTGACGCTTTGAATTAATTTGTGTCGCGTCGAGGAACGATCCGTTCGATTGGTATATAAAACCAAAATGGTTACAGACTGGCAGAAAACGCTTGGCATCTGACAAAACCAGTCTGTAACCAGGGTCTATTTCCCCAACTGGTAAGGTCCAGGGGTACGTTGGTATCGCGATTGAAGACGCGTGATCCGAGGCCTGTGCCGAGCCAGCCGGCGTTGTAAACCCCGGAGACAGCGGTGGTGAGGGTGGCGCCAAGAGTCGGGTGAGAATCGCGCCACCGCTGAATCCTTAACAATATATTTGTTTACCTCATGAGTGTTTGTATAAAGTGTATATATTTGATTACCTCACGAGTGTTTGTATAAAGTGTCTATATTAGTTGACCTCATGAGTGTTTGTATAAAGTGTATATATTTGATTACCTCATGAGTGTTTGTATAAAGTGTATATATTTGATTACCTCACGAGTGTTTGTATAAAGTGTATACATTTGTTTACCTCAGGAGTGTTTGTATAAAGTGTTTATATTAGTTTACCTCACGAGTGTTTGTATAAAGTGTATATATTTGTTTACCTCACGAGTGTGTGCTATGGGAATATCTCATCTGCTTAACTTCACTTTGCTGAACGTCACTCCTACTTGGAACGCATCCTTGTCGTAGTGTGCTTGGAAAGTGGAAATTTGTTGTCGTGTGTTTTAAACTAACAATTGTACAATTTATTTCAGAAAATATCGCACTTTGCATTTTTTTTATTTTTGCAATAAAATGTGTTAAACCATAGATAAATTGATTTTGAATAAAGGTCGAGGCCCGGACTTTCGGGCCAAAGAAAGAATCAACTTCGACAACAAAAAATATGAAAGTGCCAACTCAATTACATGAAAGTGTTGATAAGACTTACTTGTTTCTCTGCAGGCCTGCTGCTTGATATTGTTTTTCAATTATTATTCCAATGACATCTGACTCACATCGACTAATCAAATCTAAATGATATCGATACTTCTCCATATTCTGAGACCCCGTGTTCACAGCTAATGCAGAGCTAGACAGGTAATCGATACAGTGCCCAATTCTGGTAATATTTTGCTTTGAAACTCCTCAAGAGAAACATGACCATGTGAAGCACATCCAAATCATCTACTATGGTGCATTTCTACCACACATACTTGCAAAAATACTGCAATTACTTTATTTCATGTGAAAGGCGAATATCCGAGTTATTTTCCAAATGCACAGCCAAACCCGGCTTGACTCGGAAGCGCAACTCGCCGAGTTCAAGTTTGGGAACTCTGTTGGGGTACAGCATTAGTGCAGGATCAGCTGCATCCCATTCAACCCCCAGAGTATCATGTCTGTTGAATACCCTCCATTATCTCTGTATTACCTTCATGTGCAATCAACCTTCAATCTTCCAATATCAATACATTTTGTTTCACTCGTTTATGTTGTTGTGCCTACCTGACAACATGCATGGCGACAGCTCAAGGGAGCAATGCTGGCAGGATTAGTCAGACAGATCGGACATAGTTCAGTGGGCGAAACACCAGTACCAGCGGCAGTTTTCACAAGTAGCCCAGCCTCTCGAAGAATATCATCAGCTTCCTCGGAATAACGATGCACCACCAAATCTCTGTCCCATTGGCAGTGCAAGAGCAGATGTTTTGCCACATCTTTTTCCAGGTCCAAGGTGTGGGCTACCAGCAATACATTTTCTTCCATCATGTTTCTCAAATCATCTGGAGATAGGGTTCGACCTTCTGCAGGAACACCTGAGCCAAGGAGGACCTCAGAGTGGCACTGATATGCTTCATTTTCCTGAAGAAACATCACAAAATGGCAAAAATGCAGCTTTGAGTGGTGCACAAAGGTGTCAAAAAGTACAGGTTCAAGTGGTGCACAAAGACATCAATAAGTGCAAATAATATTTTCACTTCATTGCTGCCAGTTTGACATAAGTCAAAATTCCAAAGGTTTATCATATGATATAACTAACTGCAAGGGCACACTTAGATTTTGTGACATCACCAGATATGCCGGCACCCACATCATTATATCATTATAATACTTGCACCACCAAGTTTGATTTTAATCTTTGAACACAGATTCAAAATATTAAATAATTCTGAATGCCAGACCATGCATCCGATCAGGTTTAAATTCAAAATATGTATTCCCCATGACTACTAGATCATAATTGTGACGTTTCATGTCGATTGACGAAGTGGTTCACGAGAAATAATGTTAAAAATTTTTGTTCAATCCAATATGGCTGCCAGATCATGTGTGTGAAGTTTCACCTCAATCTGTCTAGGCATTCTGGAGAAGACGATTTTTAAAGTTTTTTGGGTAAATCAAATATGGCTGCCAAAACATGTGACCTATGATGTCATGGGTGGAGAACTTTGTGTTCCTCATGGATAGGCGATCAAACCTGTAAAGTTTTGCCTCGATCTGTTCAGCCGTTTCGGAGAAGAAGGTTTTTGAAGGTTTTTTATGTTAAAAACAATATGCCTGCCGAACCACGTGACCAATGACATCATCAATTCCCCCCCCCCCCAACCCATACAATTTAGCCCCAGATGACCCTGAAAGTTTTCATACTGATCAGAAAAAGTGTTCAACGTATGCAATTATGACATCAACAAGAAGTTAAAAATTTTTTTTTTTTTTAAAGACATAAATAAAATGTCAAAACCCCCGTTGTTTTGTTATTTTTCTGTACGGAATTAAAGGGCCAGCTCATATTTAGGTGCAACTAAAATAGCCGCCTGTCTAACAGTCGGTCATCTTTGATCAGATCATAAGATAAAGTGAGGTGCACGTGTATGCCATCATGTACTCGGCTTGTGCTCAGTTTGAATAATATCGGACCATACGTGTCTGAGAAATGGTTGGGGACACATTTAATTAACAAAAGGGCCACCAGTCAGCAAACTTAGATCTGATCTCGAAAAAAATGGCATGCCTATGTAAGCCACCATTCATTATTATCCAAGTGCCAAGTTTGAACAAGATCGGTAAATACATGTCCGAGAAATGGTTGAGGACGTGTTCGATACCAGTTTTTATTACAACTAAAATGGCCGCCAATCGATCATCTTTGATCGCATCGCGAAACAAAATGATGGGCATATGTATTTAATCATGTGTTGTCTGTGCCAAGTTTGAATTAAAATTGGCTATAAATGTCTGAGATATGGTTGCAGATGCATGCACATGAAAAATCGAGACCAAATCCACAAGCCCCCGTTTCGGACTAAGTCCAATGGAGGTTAATAAAATCAGACCATACATGTCTGAGAAATGGTTGGGGACACATTTAAGTCACAAAATGGCCAGTAGCCATCTTGGGTCTGATCTCGAAGCAATATGACGCACATATGTAAGCCATCATTCAGTAGCTGCGTGCCAAGTTTAAACGATATCGGTAAATGGATATCCAAGAAATGGTTGATTACGTGTTCAACACTGGGTTATTTTACAACTAAAATGTCCACCAGTCAGCTATCTTTGATTGCATCGTGGATCAAAATGATGTGCATATGTATACCATCATTTGTTACCCTCGCCAGAGGAGAGGATATTGCATTGAGGTCTGTTTGTCTGTCTGTTTTGTCCACACAGAGCTTTCGTGTTTTTCTCTGCAACCACTTGTCAGATTGAGTAGAAATTTTCACCATTGGAGCGACTACTCATGTAGATTGTTCTAATTATAATTATGATATCATGTGTCACATGGTGTGGCAGCCATGTTGGAAAAACGGAAAAACTTTGGACCTCTATCTCTCAAACCACACCAAAGAAAATATTGAAATTTGGCACATGGCAAGTACTCATGGGGAATAAGTGTGATTTTTTTTTTTTTAATGACGCCATAGCCGCCTTTGTTATAACGTCATAATTGCATATGTTGAACGCTACATCTGATCAGGATGAAAATTTGAGGTTCATCTTGGGATAAATTGGTCCACAGAAAAAAATTGCTGACATCATCGGTCACGTGATTCGGCAGCCAGATTGCTTTAAAAATAAAAAATAAAAAAAAACCTTCAAAAATATTCTCTGAAATGGCTGAACAAATTGAGGCAAAAACTTTAAACAAATGTTTCCCAGGCCTTGGGAATAACATGGTACTCATGTTAATTCATGTCACATGGTTTGACAGCCATATTGGATAAAGCGACAATTAAAGTAAACCAATGTCACCCGCAGGGTGACCCGTATCTTGCCAAAAGGTGACCACTTGGGACTTCTTTAAGGTCACACTAAGGTGAACAGAGCTGCTATCCACCAGGAGCGACTCCTTGAGGAACATCTGCCTACGAGAGATTCCGATGAGAATCGTTCTACAGAGTAACGATGAAAAATATGCGTTTGCCTCATAATGTCACCAAATGACGTCATAATGTCTCAAGCTTGACATATCTAGAAAGCACTCATCGAGGTGTTCAATTTGAGGTACTACACGATATGGTTCCTAAAACTTGAAAATTTGACCTTGGGGTCAAATATGTTTGACCTCAGGCGCTAACCATGAAGGTCAAGGCCAATCGCCACCAAAAATTAATCAGCTGAGCGCCAGACCATGAACTATATTCCCATGAAGTTTGAAGACGATCCGATCAAAATTACTCAAAAAATAAGGGTTTTGTCGACTCCCCTGATTTGTGACAAAGTGACCTTGACCTTTGACCTTCAAAATTTTGTGCACTGAAAGGGACCTCTATAGGCCTCTGATATGCGAAGTTACAAAAATTTCCAATGATAACTGTGCTCTGCAGAATTTTTTATACATGATTACAGACAAACAAAAAAAAATAATAAAAATAAAAAAAAAAACATACAAGCTGACTAACATATCTTGCAAAAACTTCGTTTTGGCAAGATTATAAAAAAAAACACTTTTTCTGGAACCGCTTGCATCATTTGATCGAAGTGGAACTTCACAATTATGATCTAGCAATGATGTGGAATATATGTTTTAAATTTCAACTTGATTGGACGCATGGTCTGACAGCCAGAATTATTGATTAAACATCATGGGTCAGGGTCAAGTATCCATTCAAAACGGGGTTGCATCAAAGTAGGATGCCTTCATACCCGGTCATCACTGCCAGCAGTTATAAAGTGACGTTCTAGTTAGGTCTCAAATTAATTACGTAATACACCAGTACACAAACACCACAAAAAAAACTGCACAAACACGACACAAAACAAGTCCTGGCAAGAGTGTGCAATCTCTGATTGCTCTTATTCCTGCTGTCTTTGAACTAAGTACGAAAAAAAATCGGTTCATACACATCCAAGATATGGTTGCGGATGCACACACGCAGGCAGGCACGGACACGAAAATAGAGAACAAATCCATGACCCCCCATTTTGAACGATTTCGAATAGGGGGTAAATAAATAAATAAATAATCACTTTTTCCCCCATCGTCAAACAGCAGTTATCACTATCTGATCAGTGCTTCAATAAATTTGCCAACTTTGATTTTTCACTTTTATTTGTTCAAGGACACATACTGAATCACTTTTAACTTGTCTTCCAATTTTCAGTGTCATATTTCACCACCTCGGGGCACTTTTTCAAAATGGCTGCCAAAATCACAGAAAAAAATGTTCACAGGAGAGGAGTTTAAATGTTCACAAAATCACAGGAGAGAGTTTAAAGACTACGCTCTAGTAGAAAACAGAGAAGCATCATCCCTCCATCATGAATTAACAGGCGATAAAGGTACTAAGTTGGTGCAAAATGCTGCAAAGCTTGTGCAAGTCATCAGCAAGCAAGGAAACCCATTTGAGGAGAGTGACATGTTTAACCTGGTGACATTCGCTGTAACCCCTAGTGAAGTACGTCAGAACATTGAAAATCGTGATCAACTTGGAAGAGAGTCAATAGAGAAGTTCGTTTTGAGTCGAATGGTTGAAAAGACAGTTGGATTTTGGGATCCGCAGAAGAAGAAGAACATTGCCTACTTCAGGGATGTTGGACCTGTCGTAAAGGCAAAGGTTAAGGGCCAGTTGATGTCCATCAAACAGGAGAGAAACCTTCTTTCTAGACTACTGGTCGTCACCAAAAGTCGACCTGAGTTCAAAGTGAAAGATGCAATTGGAGAATATGAATTTTGTGCTGTATCACGTGATTGGGTTTTCGTATATCATGACTCGCCCGCTAGGGGTTGCAGGAATGTACATCCGGACGCGCAATAAAGCGGAGTCGATGCTGACGCTCTTGCTTCTCGTGTTCCACTGCACCTCGTACACTATAGTTGGCGACGAGGATGGTTGAAAACGGACACGTGCCCGTTTTCGTCGGAGACGACTTCGAATTGTTTGCCAAGCAATTGGGGTGCTATTTCCACGCGAATGATGTGGTCGACGACAGCAAACAGAAGTCGATCTTGCTCGCTTCGCTTTCGGCGGAGCATTATCGACTACTGAGTGATTTTGGTGGCGCCGGACAAGCCCCGTGATGACGGGCTGTCGTTTTGGGACGTTGTGCAGAAGATGAAAGCACACATGGCGCCGGAGAAGTCATTACAGCTCGCTCGATACCAGTTCGATCACCTCTCGAAAGGTGCAGAGGAGCGCGTCGCTGATTTCGTGGCGCGGATTAAGCATTCTTCCGTGGCCTGCAAGTTCACGGCGGGGGAGCGTCCAGCTCGGCTCAGAGATCGTTTTATTGCTGGTTTACAAGATGCGAAGATGGTTTCGGCGGTTCTACGGCTGAAGGGTGAAGCCATTACATTCGACTCGGCGGTCAGCACGGCTACAGCGGTCGAGCAGACTCGCGGAGATGTTCGGGCCATCACCGGCCACGCGGGGTCGCGAGCACCCCGGGACGCGCGCACGACCTTCAGTGCGGGTCGGACGTCGCCGTGCGACTGCACGTGCGGCGAGGTGACCCCGCGGACGTGTTTGGGATGCGGAGATCGACACCTGCGCCGTGCGTGCCCATATAAAGGCACCGTGTGTTTAGATTGTCACAATGTGGGTCATCTGAAGCGTGTGTGCCGTGGGGCGCCAGCCACCGTTAAGGTCATAGACGGCAATGTGCGAGGCAACCCGGGGCGGAACCGGCGGCCGTTGTTGAGCCTGTTTTCAATTGGCCCTGCGGCGGCGCACCCAATGACGGTGGAAATCGAAGTGAACAAAACGCCGATCACGTTTCAGGTCGATACGGGAGCAGCTGTGTCGATCATCGGCGAACAGACCGCGCATAGACTCAACGGCCTGAAGCATATCAGGTCAAACCTCACGCTGTTTACGTACACCCGCGAGAAGATAACGCCAGTCGGGATGGCAGACGTGTCTGTGAGGTATCAAGGCCAGGTCGCCACGCTTCGGGTGTACGTCGTGCGGGGGAGGGGGCCGTCTCTCCTCGGCCGAGATTGGCTGTCCCGCATCAGGCTAGTCTGGGCCGCAGTTCACCTTGTGCAACCCATGCCGAGCCGGTGGGAGGATCAGTTGGAGAAGATTCTTCAAAGACATCAAGGTTTGTTTTGCGACGACCTTGGGAAACTCAAGGGCGTGGAGGCAAAACTCTTCCTGAAGGAGGGGGTGGTTCCTCGTTTTTGTAAACCACATCCGGTGCCGTATGCCCTGTGGGACAAGGTCAAGGGTGAACTGGATAGGCTGGAGGCCTGTGGAGTGATCGAACGGGTGTCGTACTCAGATTGGGCCACCCCGGTTGTCACGGTGCTGAAACGGAATGGAGACGTCCGATTGTGCGGGGACTTCAAATCCACGGTTAACCCGGGGCTCAGCGTGGAGCAATATCCACTGCCGTCAATTGATGAAATATATGCGCGATTGGCGGGGAGTCAATATTTCACGAAGCTTGACCTGCGTGATGCATATTTTCACCTGGCGATGGATCACGGGAGTAGCGAGCTTTTGACAATCAACACGTGTCAAGGGCTCTATCGATATACCCGACTCTGGTTTGGGATTGCTTCGGCCCCAGCCTTGTGGCAGAAAGCCATGGATCAGGTTTGCATTGGCCTGCCTGCTCAGACCTACCTGGACGATGTGCTCATTGCGGGGAAAACGGCGGACGAGCACCTTGTGAACATTGCCCAAGTGCTGACAAAGCTAGAAGTGTGCGGCCTGCGCTTGAACCGGGACAAGTGCGCGTTCTTCAAGCAGCGCTTGGAATACCTCGGGCACATCATCACGCCGGAGGGGCTGTTGAAAGGTCCTCGGAAGGTGTTGGCGATTCAACACATGCCACCGCCTCGCGACAAGACGCAGCTGCGCTCGTTCATTGGTATGGCCCAGTATTACGAAAGGTTCGTGCGCGGGCTCAGCTCACAACTTGCGCCGTTAACGCGGTTGCTCAGGAAGGACGAGCGCTGGGCTTGGAGGCCTGTACACCAGGCGACGTTCGACCGCGTCAAGCGGCTGATCACAGAGGATACGGTCCTCGTGCACTACGAGCCTGCGCATCCGCTCTTATTGGCATGCGACAGCTCTGCATATGGCATCGGGGCAGTGCTCTCCCACAGGATGGACGATGGTTCCGAGCGGCCTGTTTGTTTTGCATCCCGGACCCTGTCCGCAGCAGAGCGGGAATATGCACAGATCGAGCGCGAGGCTCTCAGCCTGGTCTGGGGTGTGCGGAGGTTTCATCAATACCTGCTGGGGCGGCATTTCCCTTTGCAGACGGATCACAAACCGCTTCATTTCATCCTGAGACCCGAACGCAGGGTACCGGTGGTAGCAGCCGCGCGAATACAGCGGTGGTGTCTGTTTCTTGGTGCTTACGATTATGATATTCAGTTCCGAAGCACCAAGAAGCATGCTAACTGCGACGGGCTCTCGTGCTTGCCGTGTGCGGAGGGTCCAGCTGCGTCTGAGTCGGCCGACCGGGTAGATGTGTTCGCGCTGGGCCAGGTCCAAAGCGGGCCGATCACGGCCAGACAGTTCGCGGTGGAATTGGCTCGTGATCCGGTGCTCGCCCGTGTTGTCCATGCGATTGCTACGGGGAATTGGAGCAATCTGCCTTCGACACCAGCATTTCAACCTTTCACGTCGCGCGCATCGGAGCTGTCGTTGGTCCAACGGTGCGTTATGTGGGGAATGAGGATGGTGATTCCACCGAAGTTCAGGCAGTGGTGTTTGGAAGAACTGCATGTCAGTCACCTTGGCGTCGGGAAGACCAAGAGTCTTGCTGGTAGCCTGTTGTGGTGGCCGGGGTTGGATGAAGACATTGAGCAATTGGTTAAGCGTTGCGCCACGTGTCAAACAGATGCTGATAACCCGCGTTGAGCTTCGGGACTATGGCCTACCCCAGCCAGAGCCTGGCAGAGGGTCCATGTAGATTTTGCGGGGCCGGTTAATGGCAAAATGTTTTTGATTGTGATCGATGCGGATCACAATCAAAAAGGGCGGAGGAGCTCCTTGTGAGCCAACGGCCATCCATATCTAGTGCCCAACTGTGTCTGCGGACATCCTCCTGCAGTTGGGTTACTTCTTATTAGGAGGTTGGTGGCAGGATTTGCACTCTGGCCACCGTAAAACGCTTCATTACGCAAAACGCAAAAACGCAAAAAAATCTGAAAACCCACTCCGTGGGAGTACCTCCTGCGCAGCTTCCCTTCGCAGGGCAGCTCACCGGATGACGGGATTGGGGCAAAGCCTTTGGGACCCCCAATCTTTGATGATAGGAGGGAAACCACGGGGTAACATCCCTGGGTCAGATTGTGGGAGAGTGTGTCGGAGTGGTGCTGAGGTGTCGTCCACCAGACGGCAGTCTCCTTGGGTTAACCTGAGGCGGTCCCTTCGGGTGGGTGCCTGGAATGTCCTATCCCTAAGAGAGGATGATCACCTGTCTCTGTTATCATCTGAGCTCAAGCGTTTGGACATCGGGATTGCAGCTCACTCTGAGGTTCGGAGACCGGATTGCGGCGAGATAATGTTGGGTGGTTACACCTACTATTGGTCTGGTCGCTCTGATGGTTACCATACCCAAGGAGTTGCTGTAGCTGTGTCCAATAAGCTGACCCCAATGATAATTGAGGTAACACCGGTCAACGAGCGTATTATGAGATTAAGGATTCGTCACTCCTTAGGTGTCATTTTCCTGGTCTCTGTTTATGCTCCGACTGAGGCGAGTGATCTCACCGTGAAGGATGCATTCTACGCCACACTCAAGTCTGTGGTTGATCAGTGCCCCAGACGAGATACACTTCTAGTCTTGGGGGATTTCAATGCATCGACTGGAACTGATAGGGATGGTTATAAGGTGTGTGTTGGTCCCCATGGGTCAGGAACTATGAACCAGAATAGCACTAAGTTCCTCGACTTTGCAAGAAGTCATGGACTTAGGGTGGCTGGTTCATGTTTCAGCGCCCGCAAGCTCATCGCTGGACTTGGTATTCTAACGCTGGCGGTGTGGCAAAAGAGATTGACCATGTCCTCATTGACGGTCGTTGGAGGATGATCCAGAACTGCAGGGTCTACCGGAGTGCTCAGTTCCTCAATACTGACCACAGGCTTGTTGTAGCAACTCTAAAGCTGCACCTTAAATCCTGGAGAATGGTACCATCCCAGCCTAGGCTGGATGTTGCCAAGCTCAGGGATGACAGAGTAGCTGAGGAGTTTGCGAACAGGCTGAGTGGACACTTGGGGGGTCTGGATGCTTTGGGGGGTCCTGAAGAGTTGTGGAGCGCCTTCAAGACCACCGTCCTTGATGTTGCCGGTGGATGCCTTGGAGTTCACCGCAGGGCAAAGAAGAATTTTGTCTCTCAAGGGACACTGGATACCATTGACCAGAGTCGCAGGGCCAGGCTGAATGGCAGAGCTGAGCTGTTCAGGGAGCTGAGGCGTAAAACTGTACGTGCACTGAGGGTGGACAAGGAGGCCTATGTGCGAGGAATCTGTGAGGGGGTAGAGCATCACCTGTGGACAAGGTGATTCTCATCCCGCTTACAGGGGAATTCGCGCATTACGTTCATCCAAGCCCATCCCTCGGAGCACTGCAGTTCGAGCAGAGAGTGGTAGGCTCTTGACAGAGGAGTCTGAAGTGAAGGCCCGCTGGGCCGGTTACTTTGAGCGGTTGTACCAGGCTGATCCCCCAGCTGTCGAGTTGGACGTCAAGGGTGTTACAATCCCTGTTGCTGACCCTCGAATCAACTGTGGTCCACCTTCGCTTGTGGAAACACGGGCTGCGGTGAACCAGTTGAAACGGGGCAAAGCTCCAGGGATCTGTGGCATCCATGCTGAACTTCTCAAGGCTGGTGGAAATGCTGCACTCGTGTCGTTGCATGCAGTTTTGTGCTCTGCCTGGAATACAGGCATCATCCCAACTGACTGGAAGAGGGGCCTTGTTGTCCCTCTCTGGAAAGGGAAGGGTGATCGCCAAGACTGCTACAACTACCGAGGGGTGACGCTGCTCTCAGTGCCGGGCAAGGTCTTTGCTCGGATAATTCTTGATAGGGTTTGCCACCATCTGCTTGAGCACCAGCGTCCAGAGCAGTCAGGCTTTACACCAAAGAGGTCAACGATTGACCGTATCCTTGCACTTCGTGTCCTCACCGAACGCAGACGAGAGTTTCGGCAGGGGCTGCTTGCAGCCTATGTTGATCTCTGTAAAGCGTTCGATTCAGTGAATCGGGATGTCCTCTGGAGGATTCTTGGTCTTCATGGGGTGCCACCGAAACTGATCGATCTGATGTCTGAACTCTACTCTGGTACTGAGATTGCTGTGAAGTGTGGTGGTACCATCTCTGACTTATTTCCAGTTGTTACTGGAGTTCGTCAGGGATGTGTACTTGCCCCCACACTTTTCAGCACTTGTATGGACTGGATTTTAGGGAGGATGTCGGAGAGATCAAGTTGCGGTGCATCGTTTGGCAATGTCAAGATCTCGGACCTTGATTTTGCAGATGATGCAGTTATCTTTGCGGAGACTTTAGACATCCTCTTGGGGGCCCTCGAGGTGCTGAATGAGGAGTCGGAGCCATTGGGATTACGGATTTCTTGGGTCAAAACTAAGATCCAGGCTTTCGGTGACATCTTGGATGCTGCTCTCCTGTCTGTGTCTGTTTGTGGTGAGGATGTTGAGGTCGTGGATAGATTCACTTACCTTGGCAGTGATATTCATGTCTCCGCAGGTTGTGAGCCGGAGGTCAATAGACGTCTGGGTCGGGCCTGGGGAGTCATGGATTCACTGGATCATGGGGTGTGGCGCTGCCGGTACCTGTGCGGGAGGACGAAAGTCCGAGTCTTCAGGTCCTTGGTACTTCCAGTCTTGCTCTATGGGTGCGAGACTTGGACTCTGACCAAGGATCTGAGACGGAGACTTAATTCCTTTGGTACCAGGTCTCTTCGGAGAATCCTTGGCTATCGCTGGTCGGGTTTTGTGTCCGAGCGGTTGCTGAGAGAGACTCGGATGAGATTTGTTACCTGCATAGTCCGTGAGCGTCAGCTGCGGCTGTATGGACATGTGGCTCGTTTTCCTGACGCTGATCCTGCTCACCGGATTCTCTCAGCGAGGGAGTCTCATGAGTGGAGGAGGCCAGTGGGCCGACCACGTGCCTCATGGTTGCAGCAGGTTGACCATCATCTCAAGGAGATGGGGATGGGCCTGGCATCTGCCTGGGGGATGGCCAGACGGAGGCCCCTGGAGTACCGGCGGAAAGTGGACGCAGCGACGCGCTGTTCTGGCACATGCTCCCATACCTGACCCTGATGCATTCTCGAAATAGCCGGAGGTTGTAGTTATGCAGCATACATCAGCAAACATTACAGTAGAGAAACTGCGGACGATCTTTGCTAATAAAGGATTACCGGAGATCCTGGTCTCTGATAACGGTCCGCAGTTCATCGCAGGTGTATTTGATGAGTTTATGCATCAAAATGGTATTCGACATCTAAGGTCCGCACCGTATCATCCTGAGACGAATGGGCAGGCTGAGTCGTTTGTTGAGATGTTGAAACGGGCTTTGCGCAGGGGGGTGTTGCACCTGTGCAGACAGTGGTCGATGTCTTTTTGCTCCATTACAGGAACGCGATTCATCCTGTCACGGGTGATTCGCCTGCCATTCGTCTCTATGGACGGGCATTGCGGTCCAGACTGGATTTGCTGCGACCTGGAGGGTCAGGGAGTGGGGCGGTGCCGCGTCCGACGCTGCTGCGCGGTTTCGAGGTGGGGCAGCGGGTAATGGTGCGCTATTATTTCCACAGTTCCAAATGGGTGCCGGCTGTGGTCTCGGTGGTACTGGGGCCGGCGAATTGCATGGTGCGGACTGATGATGGGGAGGTGTGGAAGCGGCACGTGGACCAAATGCATGATTGCTGTCCAGCGTCACCCCCCCACCTCGTCCCCCCGGGCCGAACGACGTGGGACCCCCACCTGTAATGTCGCCGGGGCCAGACGTTGCATCGCCAGGGCCGGATGTGCCGACGCCCAGGGGGGTCTTCGCCTGATTGTGTCCTGCCCGGGGATGTCGGGCAGGCTGGTCGGTCGGGGGCGGTTGTTATTGCGGATGGCGCGAGTCCGGCGAGGGTGTTACCTCGACCGAGCCGGGAGGCGTCTGAGCCTGGGCTGTCTGGCGGCTCTGCCCGTCCGAGGCGGGTCAGGGTGCGGCTGCGGTACTTGGAGGATTACGAGTGTTGATTGGTTTCGGGTGGTCATGTTATGATTGTCCTTTCATCATTTGACTTGTCATTTTACGAGGGGAGGAGTGTGCTGTATCACGTGATTGGGTTTTCGTATATCATGACTCGCCCGCTAGGGGTGACAGGAATGTACATCCGGACGCACAATAAAGCGGAGTTGATGCTGACGCTCTTGCTTCTCGTGTTCCACTGCACCTCGTACACTCTAAATTTGACAGTACTCCACCATCCAACTTTCAGCCAGATGGTCGAATGATAATGCTCTCTGGTAAATCCCAGGTAGTGCAATCTGTCATGAATCTGCCTCTACCAGAAGATGTAAATCAGCCTTCAGAAGAAGATGCAAATGGTGACACAGCAACACCAATTCTGATAGTAAACGCAATGTGCATTGTCAACATGGTGACAAAGACAGATGAGAGGTTTACCGCTGCTCATTTTGCAGCCACATTTGTTGAAATCATTGACAGCATGAGTAAACCATATATAAGGAAATTCGAGTAGTCTTTGACCAGTATCTAGCTGGGTCTCTTAAGGAAACAACATGAGATAAGAGGACCAAAAAGAACACATGCATTCATTACCATGTTAATGATTCTACAGAGATCAAGAATGTGAAGTCATTTCTGGCACACATTGACACTAAAGCAAAACTCACCCAATATCTCACGGATAAATTGCTAGATCATTACAAAGGAAGCCCAAAGATGGTTCTGGTGATGCATCACACACTGATGAAATCCAATGGCAACTTGTCTGACATAGTGCCAATGTCAGAAATGACTGCAGGGCATCACAACCTGGAGGAAGGTGACCAGTTGGTCTTGTTAAATGCTATCGATGTCATGCACAAAGACAAGAATGCCAAATTCGATGTATTTTCCGTAGATACAGATGTCCTTATTTTTCTCACAGGTACCTATCCATTGCTTCCTCCAATGACCTGCTTACTTTGGAAAAAAGGATGATACCAATCTGGGAAAGCTACCATAAACGAGAGAGAGAGAGAGAGAGAGAGAGAGAGAGAGAGAGAGAGAGAGAGAGAGAGAGAGAGAGAGAGAGAGAGAGAGAGAGAGAGAGAGAGAGAGAGAGAGAGAGAGAGAGAGAGAGAGAGAGAGAGAGAGAGAGAGAGAGAGAGAGAGAGAGAGAGAGAGAGAGAGAGAGAGAGGAGAGAGAGGAGAGAGAGGAGAGAGAGAGAGAGAGAGAGAGAGAGAGAGAGAGAGAGAGAGAGAGAGAGGAGAGAGAGGAGAGAGAGGAGAGAGAGGAGAGAGAGGGAGAGAGAGGAGAGAGAGGAGAGAGAGGAGAGAGAGAGAGAGAGAGAGAGAGAGAGGAGAGAGAGGAGAGAGAGGAGAGAGAGAGAGAGAGGAGAGAGAGGAGAGAGAGGAGAGAGAGGAGAGAGAGAGAGAGAGAGGAGAGAGAGAGAGAGAGAGAGAGAGAGAGAGAGAGAGAGAGGAGAGAGAGAGGAGAGAGAGAGGAGAGAGAGAGGAGAGAGAGAGGAGAGAGAGAGGGGAGAGAGAGAGAGAGAGAGAGAGAGAGAGAGAGAGAGAGAGAGAGAGAGAGAGAGAGAGGAGAGAGAGAGGAGAGAGGAGAGAGAGGAGAGAGAGGAGAGAGAGAGAGAGAGAGAGGAGAGAGAGGAGAGAGAGAGAGAGAGAGAGAGAGAGAGAGAGAGAGAGGAGAGAGAGAGAGAGAGAGGAGAGAGAGAGAGAGAGAGAGAGAGAGAGAGAGGAGAGAGAGAGAGAGAGAGAGAGAGGAGAGAGAGGAGAGAGAGAGGAGAGAGAGGAGAGAGAGGAGAGAGAGAGGAGAGAGAGGAGAGAGAGGGAGAGAGAGGAGAGAGAGGAGAGAGAGGAGAGAGAGGAGAGAGAGGAGAGAGAGGAGAGAGAGGAGAGAGAGGAGAGAGAGGAGAGAGAGGAGAGAGAGGAGAGAGAGGAGAGAGAGGAGAGAGAGGAGAGAGAGGAGAGAGAGGAGAGAGAGAGAGAGAGGAGAGAGAGGAGAGAGAGGAGAGAGAGAGAGAGAGAGAGAGAGAGAGAGAGAGAGAGAGAGAGAGAGAGAGAGAGAGAGAGAGAGAGAGAGAGAGAGAGAGAGAGAGAGAGAGAGAGAGAGAGAGAGAGAGAGAGAGAGAGAGAGAGAGAGAGAGAGAATGCCTTGGTGGGATGGTATGCCTTCAAAGGGACAGACAACATGGGCACATTTGCTGGAAAGGGAGCCACAAGTCATTTCAAGGCATTTATGAGAAGTGATGGCCCCATATTAGATGCATTTACTGCTTTTGGAAGAAGTACTGAAGTGCCAGAGTGGGTTTTCAAGCAGATGGAACGCTACGTATGCATTTTGTACAAGCCATCTGGAAGTGGAGAGAGTGTAAGAGAGTTACGGTGGTCCCTGTTTGCACAGAATGGAAAGGAGGGCCGGCAACTCCCTCCCGCCCTCGGAACATTAAAACCTCACACAGAACGGGCGTTTTTTATGGCGTTGGTGTGGAAGTCATCCTGCAAGCCATGCCCCAACATTCCCACCACCAACCAACTATTCTTGGCAACTTCAGGATGGTAATTTGATACCAGTATTAAGTTAAAATCCACCAGCACCAAAAGCTCTTTTGGAGCTTCAAAGCTGTTCCTGTAGCAGTTCCTGCATGACAAACAGATGTGGATGGCGAAATAATACACTGGTGTGCACCGATGCTTGCGGATGTGGTGATGGTTTTGAAAATTCAGAGGACTATATTGCAGAAATAGAAGAAGAGGAGGAGCTTTTTTAGACCAGTTCATATTTGACAGGCACTATAATATTGATCTGCCATAGACAATACAGGGGTGATGAACTTACGAGATATAATTTGAACTTCAAATGGTATTGCATGGAAAATGTTCATTATACTTCACAAGTATTGGTAACTAAACAAAATTGATGTCAGGATACTTGTCCAAAAAGTGTAACAATAACGTATGGTGGTCTGGGAAAACCCATCAGAAGTCGCGTTGGACAAGCTCCTCGTTTGAACAAACACATATCAATTTATGTTTACTTCCCATTGTTAACATGCACGCTTATTCCAAAAGAGTATGGACCTGCTTGTTCCATACTCTTTTGAATAAGCGTACATGGTAACGATAGGCAGAAAAAACAATAAATTGTTTGGTTGCATGACCGTTTTAAACAAGGAACTTGTCCATCGCAACTTCCGATGGGTTTTCTCAGACCACCACACATATTTCATCTGTAGGCCTACAACAGTATTGTCTATGAGTACACAACAATTGATTGAGTTAAGGTGTATCCAAATCACTAAAACCTTAATATGTCAAGTATTGAAGGAAATCATCTTTAACTAGTGAAAACATTAGGGACACTGCATAAAGGTGAACATTTTCAGTTGAATTTGAACCAAAATGGTAATCTTTATAATGAATGATACATTTTAAGGGAATTTTTTAATGATTTTGGCCGCCATCTTGGAGAAATGCGCCCTCTTTGAGTCGTTAACTACAATGTTTTTGATACATAAGCTTACTGTTAAACTTACTTGAAGATCATTTGGCCAAAACATAAGAAAATATCATTCTAAATTGCTGGAATTATTGGTGAAAATTACGTTAACAGCTTTTTTTTATGATTTTGGCAGCCATTTTGAAAAAGCGCCCTCACATAGTGAAATACTTAACTGAAAATTAGAAGACAAGTTGAAAGTGATTCATTGTGATGTCCTTGAACAAATAAAAGTGAAAAATCAAAGTTGGCAAAATTCTTGAAGTAGGTGACAACTGCTGCCTGGCTACCATGGGAAGTACTTCACACGTGCCAAGTTTCAATTTTTATGCAGAGATCCAAAGTTTTTCCTTTTTTCCAACATGACTGCCATACCACGTGACATATGATGTCATAATTATCATTAAAATATTCTACACGAGTCTTCACACCCATGGTGAAAATTGTGTGTCAATCGAATAAGTGGTTCCAGAGAAAACAGAAAATTAGCATGGACGTACGTAAGTACGTACAGACAACCCGAAAGCATAATGCCACCGGCGACTGTTAGTGGAGGCATAAAAACAGATTATTCCGAAAAACCTAGCAAATAGGTTAGACTGGACAATAATTTCACCAAAAATAATGCAACTGGAGAGTTCATAGAACACGATACCCCATGCAGTGTTTAATTATATACAGGAAGGCCTCACCATTTGCAGGGTAAGTTCTTGAAAATCAACATGAACCGCAACTCCACAAACTTAGGGGGTAATGGGGAAAATAGGGTTATGGACTTCCATTTTAAAATTTGTCCAAACTGTACCCTTAATTACCATGTTTGTGCATTGTGTTTGTACCATTTATTTTCATGAACAAAAGAGTTATGAAGAACATAAAATAAAAGTATTATTTCCCTGTATTTATGAACAAAAAAAATTAAGTTTATTTTCTTGAATTATTATTATCATCATTATTATTATTATTATTATTTCATATGCAGCTTATGGCTGCTGGTTGCGGAAACCTTCCCAATATCATTAGAAACGAGTAAATTTTCCCTACATCATTCACACCGAGGTGTACCATAACCAACTTCTCCTGCCATGACCCGATACAATATCGTTTACCCTTCCTTCCATGTCCCGAAAGCCTGTATCTCACTGGGATGCGACAGCTCGCGACAAAATGCGAACGGGATTCTCCAAAATGTCTCCAAACGTTTGCGGTGGTTCTCAATTTCCTCGTGTAAGTCACAGGATGTCGCTCTGGTGTCGCTTGAATTTCGAACATGTTCAAAAAAATTGTGCGACAAATTTTCTCTCAAAATAGTCGCAGTCGTCGCGGTTGTCTCGAACTGGTCTCGAACCCTTCTCAATTTAGTTTCAGTGAGTCAGAAGGTGCGACAAATGTGTGACAACTTTGTGAGGGATTGGCGACCTATGAAACTAAATTGTGACTGATTGGAGAAAAAAATGATAATCTGTCATGGGACCCCTGAGAGTTTCGTAATTATATCGCAATTTGTTCTCAATGACGTGAGACACGCAAATGTGAGATATTCGTGAGACATACGCAAAAATAAATTCAGTGCTATTCCAAGTGAAAATTATCGCTATTTTATCGCAATTTTGTGTCTCCAACTAGTCGTGAGCTGTCGCAGCCCAGTGAGATACAGGCTTAAGTCCTGCTCCTTCAAAACTGCACAGAATTCTATGTCCACAATCCTTCCTGCAGAATGAAGAATCTACATATCTAATTGTCTCATCACCCACAAAAACGATCTCCCATACCTCATGTCTACCAATTTCTATTGCTGCACCGACATCGCTGCCTACACCCGCTGCACAACCGCTGCCTGTGCCCGCTGCACCACCGCTGCTTGTGCCCGCTGCACCACCGCTGCCTGAGCCCGCTGTCTCAATGCTACCTGCACTCACTGCCTGCTCACAGTGCACCCTCACCGCTGCCTGCTCCCGGTACACCCTCACCGCTGCCTGCTCCCGGTGCACCCTCACCGCTGCCTGCTCCCGGTGCACCCTCACTGCTGCCTGCTCCCGGTGCACCCTCACTGCTGCCTGATCCCGATGCACCCTCACCACTACCTGCTCCTGGTGCACCCTCACCACTTCCAATATCCTCAACAATCTCACTTTCCGATCATAACCAACTATTAGACAAATTTCTCACATTCTGCTACTTGCTGCAAATTATCTATCTGTTCCTTCAACCCAGTAATAACCATCTCAAGTGGGATATTTCCTCACACTTACTGCAACAGTGGGACTCCACTGCTTCGCCTATTGTTAGTGTGGCCCACATTGAGCAACCATCACATTTTATGAACTCCTCTTCCTTTATCCTTCAGTCTCTATTTATACCCTTTTTCACCCACATACTCCCAAGGCATCATCATCATCTGATCGGGCGTACTCGGGAATTTTGCCTCTTGATGGCAGAAATAATCTACAGTGGTTGCCAGCCCTATTGTAGATCGTGGTGTTCGCTTGAACCGGTCTCCCCCATAAGGCGGAGTGCACTTCATAACCGTTCTGCAAGTATATTAGCAGTCGCTAATTCGTGCCTCATCGACCCACTGCCATAGATGATTTTCTGACCTCGAATGGCTCAAATATCCCAGTAAGCTGGTACTCAGTTTGCCGACCTCAGAAGGATGACAGGCTGAGTCAACCCCCTGGTGTGTATTAATTCAGTGGCCAACGGGGCTTGAACTCAGGACCCTTGGATCCCAAGCCACTACCCTAACCACTGAGCCAATACCAGGATTTGGCACCGACTCCCAAGGCACCGACTGAATTAAATGCTAAACTTAACACGAGGCCTCCCCCTGGATCTTTCAATACACTAACACAAATACACATTTATAAATACATTCCCACATCCCCTGACACAAATCACGACAACAAAACACGCAAAACACATAAAAAAACACTTCTCTTGTTCTCGCCGAGAGGCTTATACAGCCACGTGCGAACAATCGGAAGTGAAATTGTTTTTGTTTTTTCAATGTTTGCTGAAGGGAATATTAACCGGGGTGGTGGGGGTGGGGGGTGAGGATGGGAGGGAGTAAGAGGGAGGTGAGAGAGACAGAGAGACAGAGAGACAGAGAGACAGAGAGACAGAGAGACAGAGAGACAGAGAGACAGAGAGACAGAGAGACAGAGAGACAGAGAGACAGAGAGACAGAGAGACAGAGAGACAGAGAGACAGAGAGACAGAGAGACAGAGAGAGAGAGAGAGAGACAGAGAGAGAGAGAGAGAGAGAGAGAGAGAGAGAGAGAGAGAGAGAGAGAGAGAGAGAGAGAGAGAGAGAGAGAGAGAGAGAGTTTTGTATACTTTTATCATAAAAGTATCAAAACGCACCAGAAAAAGCACACTCCATAAAAACAAATCCAAAACGTTTTTACAGCAAAAATATATTCAACAAAAACAATACAAACAAGGATATATGTTAATGTCAAACATCACAGAATGATACACAGATGCCAAAAGTAAGTGCAAGTACTTTACACTTTTACAAAACAGATTACATAACAAAAAGAGGTTCAAAACCTCATCAGTGTACCACTGATCACCCACAATGTCCAAACTCAAGAGATAAGCTTGCTCCATTTTTACTCGTGCCGAAACCATCTATCTATAATTCCAGCAATGTGTGTGTCTGTGTGTCTGTGTGTCTGTGTGTCTGTGTGTCTGTGTGTCTGTGTGTCTGTGTGTCTGTGTGTCTGTGTGTCTGTGAGTCTGTGTGTCTGTGAGTCTGTGAGTCTGTGAGTCTGTGTGTCTGTGTGTCTGTGTGTCTGTGTGTCTGTGTGTCTGTGTGTCTGTGTGTCTGTGAGTCTGTGAGTCTGTGTGTCTGTGTGTCTGTGTGTCTGTGTGTCTGTGTGTCTGTGTGTGACCGTTGTTTCTCGACAACCACTGGTCCGATCTAATTGAAACTTGCCAGATATATTGCTGGGGACCTGAGGATGTGCCTTTTCAAGGTTTGATATTAATCGGACAAGTGCTTCCCAAGTTATGGCCATTTATTTACCAAACCAATGGGAAGACACGTTGTTGCGTGGGCGTGGCCGATGGGGAAGGGAAGCTCAGCCGCGTTCCCCATTACGGGTTACAACGTACGGACTTCCGGATAATGATGACTTCATGTATTCTAATAATTTCTCGATTTCTTCTGCGCATTTATAGATAAACACAATGCCCCAAGTTATGATCGTTTTCATATTAGACGGTGTATAAATTTCGGTAAATCAGAGTGCTGGTATGCTCTGAACCAGAAAATAATTTTTTTCTCTCTCTCTTCTCTTCTCTTTTTGTTTTTCCTTGCCACGACATTGCGAAAAGGTAAAATACGTTGGCGCTAATTGAATAATTGGGTATTAAAACTAAATTGCGAATAATCGTAACTGCGAATAATATTCGAACTTCCGGGCCACGCACATACGGGCACTCGAGAGTGAAGAAACGGCCTGCGTGGTTGTTGTTTGTTGCTCGCGGTTTGAATATTTATTTTTTTATTTTTTTATTTTTTACGGGCACGTACGAGTACCTTTAAAGCAGAAAAGCACATTTACATTTTTTCCCTTCAATTTTGCTTTCCTGGTTTTATAAATTGCCAGTTTAGCAATAGCCAACAGAAAAGACAAAAACGAGAGTACTGGTTCACTCTTAGAATCCCCCTCGATTCCATAAATAAAGACTGGAAAGGAAAAAAAAATTATAGAATATCTGTTGAAGGAAGAGAAAGAGGGGTACCAATTTCTTACATTCAATAAAAGTGTGGGCCACATTTTCAATTAAATCACAAAAAGGATAAAAAATCAGAACAGCAAAGTTAAACTTATGGAGTAATGTCTGCGTGACCAGGGCTTGGTGTGCTCATCTCCAATTCAGGTCTCCTGTTCGTCCAAGAGTTGGAGAACTATACATTTTGTTCCAAAGTGGAGTTTAAAAAGCTCCAGCAGGTAAGGTCTCATTCTGCCGGTTTTTTAACACTTTTGTAAAACCAGGTATACATGCTTCCAGACATATCTTGTCGATAGCCGTTTTCTCCATGATATGAAACACACCAATTGAGAACACACCCTCTTGTTTTTTTGAGGCAATTTGAAGTTCAGGTAAATAGAGACGTGAGTCTCCCACTTCATCCACCCCAGTCTACCCGATGTTTAATCTATGAAAGGTTTGAATAACTGCTTTCAAGACATTTTCCACTATTCGAGCAGAATGAACACCAGTTTTTAATGAAAGTGAGCTTACAGGTAAGCCAGGCATTCAAGGAGCTCCAACAGGTCTCGCTCTCTGTTTATTCCAACACTGGTGAAACAATGCATCAATGACCTGGAGATTGAAATTCCAGAGCATAAAGGATTCTGAACTAATGGCTCATGTACAAACTTTTGGGCATCGTATGATACCTCTAAACGTTTCACTCCGAGGACTTGGCCAAGCATTCAAAAGGCTCCGATGAAAAACGGGGAGCTGAGACACGTCAACGTGGTGCAGGTTGATGAGGAAAAGTTCACGGTCATATTTCAGACATTCTGTGTTCTGCAGCCAGACATTTGTGAAAGGTCGCCAAGGAACACACTCTGTACGAAGGCGCTTAATCGTAGAAATCCAGAACACCATTATCCGACTTGGGAAATGCATCAGGTTCTGACCACCCGCATTTCAGGGTCTGCAGACCACGTCTGGACCCAGCCAATGGTGGCCACCCCAGAAAAAATCAGTCAGAACCCTCTGAATGCCTGTGACCAAGTATTTCGGAGGTTTGAATGGGATAACTATGCCAAATAAAAGGAACCACCAAGTTGTTTGTGATTGTCACCCGTGTCTCAAGCGAGAGAAGTTGGTACAATCTTCTCCACTTTGCCAATTTCAATTTAATTTTTTTCCAGGAAGCTCTCCCAATTTTTTTGTTCATACGCTTCAATTCCTAGAAATAAGCCTAAATATTTAAACCCCTCATATTTAAAAGTATTCCTCCTGGTAAAACAGGCAGGGACGAGGAAGGCGATCTGGGGCCCACCCAAAAAGCTACACTTTTATTCCAATTTACCCTTGCAGTAGAAGTGAGCTCAAACTGGGTAAGACAACGAAAGACCTCAGAAACATCTGTTTGCTTTGAAATCGCAACACAAATATAATCAGCACAAGTTGAAACAACTACTTTGGAGTTTTGTGAAAGAGAGACTCCGAACACTGAGTTCCAGAGTAAAGCTAATAAAGGTTCAACGGATAGATTGTAGAACATGCCTGATAGAGCACAACTCCGACGGATGCCTCGCTGAAAGGGGAAAGGGTGACAAAGTCTATTATTTACCTTCAGCAGACAATATGCATTTTTGTACAATAACTTAACATAAGAAATAAATTTTCCCCTGAACCCTGTTCTCCTCAATACAGCAAACAAAAAAGAATGGTTAACAATGTCAAAAGCTTTTTCTTGATCTAAAAGTAATAAACCCAAACCGGGAAATTAGTTCGACCGAGACTGATCAAGTCTCTCACCAAAAAATATTATCATACATGGAACGTTCTGGAACACAATATGACCGATCAGTGCCAATCAAGAAAGAGATGACTTCCTTTAGACGGGTTGCAAGTGCTTTTAACAATATTTTATAGTCCTTGTTGAGGAGTGACACAGGCCACCAATTTGCGGTCTCATGTAGATTTCCTTTCTTCGGAAGGAGACACAAAACTGCCCTCCGGCATCTGTCTAGGTGAGCCATCGTGAGAAGATTTCTTGATGCACAAACCCATGTATACTGACGGGTATTATGGTTTTGTACACGCCACACATCCACCAGTTTAAACTTTTTAACAAGCTGTGCCAAAGGCCTTACACTGGGTGTATGAGGCTCACAAGTGTTCCGATCAAGTTGTGGGTTGGGGGTGCAGTTGTAGTCACCCCCCCCCCCCAGACACAACAACATGGTCAAGTCAATGGTGCTTACAAATTCTGCCAACTTATACAGAAAGGCAGCTCTTTCAGAGTTAGCACTTGGACAGTAAACATTAGTCATTAGTCCTCCTAGGACAGGAGGAGGGAGAGAAGAAGTGGAGAGCTAGGGAAGGGGTGGAAAAGCAAGGAACAGGGGTGGGGGGGAGGGGTGGTGAGAGCAATGCCTCACCAAACATCACCATAAACTCCAGGGTGGGGGGGGTGTGCGAGCGAGGAGGATGAGGGAGAGAGGAAGGGGGAGGAAAGGGGGAGGGGATTTCGGGAGCAGGTAAGCATGATGGGAGGGGTTCTCAATTTGCGTTTGGAAGTGGGACTTGTGGAGGAGTGTGTGTGTCTGGGGGGGGTGTAATCGATGGCAGGGGGGGTGTAATCCATAGCAGGGGGTGGAGAGGAGAGGGGGGTTTGGGAGGAGGTAAACGTGAGAGTAGGGGGACGGAAGGTAGCATGATAGGAGAGGAAGGGAAGAGAAGGCAGCGCGAGGGGAAGGGAAGGTGGCATGAGGGGTGGGGAAGGGAAGGCAGTGTAAAGGGAAGGGAAGGGTGATAAAACGTGCCCAAACAGCAACATTTTCTTTTTAACCGCCGGGTTCTATATAAAACTGGTGGGAGCATTTAAAACCCACACTATCTACCTGGCAAAGGCTTGCTTGCATGCATGCCAGCACATGCAGCGACCTTTGCATCCCTCCGGTCGGCTCACTCCAAATCTGATTTGCACATGCTACACATGGGGAAGAAATTTTAAATTTAAAACTAAACCATCAGTCCTGAACAGTCCCCTTAAGAGAGGGGAGAGGGGTGAGCGAGACGGAGGGGTGAGCGAGACGGAGGTGTGAGCGAGACGGAGGTGTGAGCGAGACGGAGGGGTGAGCGAGACGGAAGGGTGAGCGAGACGGAGGGGTGAGCGAGACGGAGGGGTGAGCGAGACGGAGGGGTGAGCGAGACGGAGGGGTGAGCGAGACGGAGGGGTGAGCGAGACGGAGGGGTGAGCGAGACGGGGGGGGTGAACGAGACGGGGGGGGTGAACGAGACGGGGGAGGGTGAGCGAGACCGGGCGGGTAAGCGAGACCGGGGGTAAGCGAGACCGGGGGGTGAACGAGACGGGAGGGTGAGCGAGACGGGGGGTGAGCGAGACGGGGGGTGAGCGAGACGGGGGTGAGCGAGACGGGGGTGAGCGAGACGGGGGTGAGCGAGACGGGGGGTGAGCGAGACGGGGGTGAGCGAGACCGGGGGGTGAGCGAGACCGGGGGGTGAGCGAGACCGGGGGGTGAGCGAGACCGGGGGTGAGCGAGACCGGGGGGTGAGCGAGACCGGGGGGTGAGCGAGACCGGGGGGTGAGCGAGACCGGGGGGTGAGCGAGACCGGGGGGTGAGCGAGACCGGGGGGTGAGCGAGACCGGGGGGTGAGCGAGACGGGAGGGTGAGCGAGACGGGGGTGAGCGAGACGGGGGTGAGCGAGACCGGGGGTGAGCGAGACCGGGGGAGGGGGTGAGCGAGACCGGGGGAGGGGGTGAGCGAGACCGGGGGAGGGGGTGAGCAAGACGGGGGGGTGAGCGAGACGGGGGAGTGAGAGACGGAGAGGTGAGAGAGACGGAGGGGTGAGAGAGACGGAGGGTGAGAGAGACGGAGGGTGAGAGAGACGGAGAGTGAGAGAGACGGAGGGGTGAGAGAGACGGAGGGGTGAGAGAGACGGAGGGGTGAGAGAGACGGAGGGGTGAGAGAGACGGAGGGTGAGAGAGGTGGAGGGGTGAGAGAGACGGAGGGATGAGAGAGACGGAGGGGTGAGAGAGAGACGAGGGGGGAGAGGTAAGTGAGGAGGGGGAGAGGGAAAGGGTAGATGAGAGGGGCGGGTGGATTCTGGCAGATGTAACATCCAGTTTAACATCCACCCGGGAGACAGCACACACATTAATGATTCATCCCGCCTGTGAAACACTGGGATGACATTTTATAGCTGGTTCAACATTTAAACCCAAGCTGGACATCTTAGAGCAAGTGTGCGTACCGCTCAGCTATCCTGCAATGATGTGGTGATTCATTGCTTTGTAAGAACTGAAAACAACTCCGGAAATGTCCCCATGGAGAATCGAGCCGCTGTATCGCCATCGATGCTTGAAGGGTGCTCACCTGAGTGACAAACCACTCAAGCAAGCACTCCAACGAAACAGTTGAAGAAAGTTTAAAAAAACAAAACATTTCCTTTTTATATATACATCCATCTATGCCGAAGTGGTTGGTCGTATAATAATAGATCGTACAAAAAGGGGAAATGGGGTGTAAAATAAAATTGCACGTTTTCAGCAAGTGAACGACAGTCTGAGGCACTGCACGGCCAAACGCAGGCGATATGGCCCTGAACTTTGTTCAAGTTGATTGATATATTCAGTGATAGTGCGAATATTGTAGAGCCATTGCCAAATGGCTAAAGCACTCAAGCATACTCTCCAATAAAATGGTTGATAAGGAACCGCTGGATTGGCAAGTGATTAGCGATCACCGATCAGTCATATAAACACCATACACCCAGAGACGCTTGGAATGTCGAGCGATGTCCCAAATGGACAAAGGAACACTTTTTTTTTTTTACGCAGTTGGAACTACTATTGCTGAAGATGTGTGCACGCGTGCACGCATGCACGCACGCACGCACGCACGCGCACACACACACGCGCGCACACACACACACACACACACACACACACACACACACACACACACACACACACACACACACACACACACACACACACACACACACACACACACACACACACACGTTAAAATTTTGAAATTCAGCTGAGATTAAGGGATTCGAGTGGTTATGGCCTGTGCAGAAATGAAATAAAGCGACGAACGCTGGCGTCTCCAGGCATTTATAAGCATTGCAATGTATCCAGCGCTTCGTAGGTATGATGATCAGGCATTGGATGATATGAGTGAGAAAAGTGGAAAAAAAAAGCTTTATTGTAAAGAAATCGTTGCGGCCTGTTGCATATCAATATCAAGGAATTGTTGAGCAGGCCCCAAAAATGGCAAATTAAGACCCCAGCGAGGGACAGCGGTGACTTAAGGATGAGATTTGATAGAGGGTAATTAAATAAGGGTGTAATTATCTTGAAAAGGGTTTTTTAAAAACAATTTCCCAAAACATCCAATTTTCATTCATGCACTACCTTTAAGTTCCCTTAGTATGCATGCATGTTGAGGGCCGCTCAGTTTCATGGTTATGGAGTTATGGAGAAGACGTACGGATGGACAGAATAAGGGACGGACTGACTGACATTTATGAGTATAGATTAGAATGCCATGCCATGGAAGGACCTATTAAGCTGTTAAAAACACCTCAACATGGGATGCATTTAAAACATAGTAATTCTTCCTGATTCTTTGTAATTAATGAGTCTCATCAACAATTCAGGAGGTCACGATTATCATTTTAGTGCATCACACTCTACATCAGAAAGTGCCAGTAGAACTCCACAAAAAACACGCATCCACACACGCATGCGCGCACACACCATTTATAGTCGATTTACACTTAAAAGGTTAATAAGATCAAGACTCAGGGAATTTATTGCAAAGTAATTATTTTGAAAGATATCACGCATACGATGTTTTAAGTTGTGTAATATTACATGTAATGTCTTCATACAACACCTACCGTGGTGTCATGAGCAGGACTTGATGTGGCCCGCATCTCTCTGGCGAGCTCGAGACCACGCCAGTCAGTGTAAGCGTGGCGTCGTCCGGGCATGATGCCCTCATTTGGACGGTACAGCACAATGTGGGGACTGTCATCACGGCGTCCGACATAGCCCTGTTGCTGCATCTGCACCACACAGGTATTCACATCCATAGCACAACACAGCAGGGGAAGAGAGGGTCTCCCAGAGCCTGTGTTACCCTTTTGGCATGCTTCAATCACCTGTACACACAACACAATCATCCACAAACAAACATGTGGAATCATAAACAAGAATGAAAGTAGTAAAACCTCACACAGTATAAATGGTTTTTCATGAAACTCAACACAAGCAACACAACACAACTCAGATTGCATCAATATCCCTCAAAATGAAATAAACATGATCTAACTGTGAATAAAATGATTATTAAGGGAGTAGATCATTTTTACTCAATTAAGAACATTTCTTTGAAAGGTTGTGCATGATGATATACATTGGTGCTCAAAAACAACAACAAATGGAAATTAAAATAAACATTAATCAGACTTTGTGGCACAATGGTTGGAGTGTTGGCTCCAAGTCTGGGAGGACAGCAGTTCGTACACATGCACATGTGCATGGAGAGAGACACGCTCACAGATGCACGCGTGCGCGCGCGCACACACACACACACACACACACACACACACACACACACACACACACACACACACACACACACACACACACACACACACACACACACACACGCATTAATCACACCTTAAAGACGAGTTTGTCAATGTGCATGTGCTTTTCCGCCTTGAGGATACGCATCACAGCACATGAGATGATCTGCTTCTTGCGCTCCAGCATGTGGGCTAAGACTGTACCACTGTGGGATGACAAATGCGGAGGCAGCAGCGACATGTTCTGTCGCTGCCTCTCAAGGCGTTCCAAGACAGCTTCATTTAACTGCAAGACACCTGGAAGAGACCAAATTAGAAATGAGCAATGATTATCAGACAGAATATAAGTGTATGTAATGGAAGCACGGAGCCCAAATTGAACATGTTGGGTGATGAGCAAAGCTTCAGAGACAGGCAATTGGAGTCATCGCCATGTGTTCACTTCTGAAGAATGAGCTGTGGCCAAAATGTATATGCATCTGAACAAACCCAATTATTTTCTCATGTTTCCTAGCATTTGACTCGCAGGATAACACCAAAAACAGAAATAAAAAAAAAATTAGAACGACAACCTTTGACGTCACGACGTCGTGAGATATGCCTCCACCCACATTATTACATCATTATACATATTTGAACCCAGATTTAAAATATTAAAATAATTCTGGCTGTCGGACCATGCATCCAATCAGGTTAAAATTTAAAACATGTATTCTACATGTCGACTCAATCACAACTGTGACGTTTCACATCGATTGATGAAGCGGTTCGAGAGAAAGATTTTAAAAAATAATTTCATTCAAACCAATATGGCTGCCAGACCATGTGACCAATGAATTATTTGTGAACACCCTGGTATCGCCAAGGCTTGGGGAACATGTAAGTGAAGTTTCCCCTCGATCTGTCAAGCCATTCTGCAGAAGAAGATTTTAAAATGTTTATTCTTCAAGAAATCATAGGTGCCAAACGATGTGATCTAGGACATCATAGTTGGAGAACTTTTGGTTCCTCATGGATGGACGATCATACCTGTAAAGTTTCACCTCGATCTGTTCAGCCGTTACGGAGAAGATTTTTGAAGGTTTTATGTTAAAAACAACATGGCTGCCACACCACGTGACCTATGACGTCATCATTTCCACACTGTGTGCAGGTATATGGTTTGATGATACTTGGAAAATTTTGCTTCTATTTGATTATCAGTTCCAGAGAAAACATTAATTAATTTGTTTTTCAATCCAATATGGCAACCGAACCACGTGCCTTATCAATTATTCTTTATCATCCGAATATCCGCAAGCCATGCGGAGCATGTCTACGAAGTTTCCCCTCAATCTGTCCAGCTGTTCTGGAGAAGATTTTTGAAGGTTTTCAGGTAAATCCAAGATGGCTGCCAGATCATATGACCGATGACGTCATAGTTATTAAATTTATTCAGCACAGATAGTCGATCATTTGTATGCAGTTTCTCTTCGATCTGTAAAGCGGTTCTGGAGAAGCAGATTTTTTTCCCCTTCTTTTGTAAAACACTGGCGGCCAAACATGACAGATGATGTCATAATAATTTTTTCTGTGTTTAAATATTTCCCGAGATGAACCTCACAACTTTTCACACTGATCAAATGCAGCGTTCTACTCGTCGAATTTTGACCGGGAAACTACTTCACCGATGACGTCACAGTCAAACTCCTCCTCCTCCAATCCTTGGTGCCGAGTTTCAATTTTTTCCATCTTGCAGTTTAGGAGATACAGGAGGTCCAAAGTTTTTCCATTCTTCCAATATGGCTGTCACCCCACGAGACCTACGACATCATAATTATCACAAAAAATTATGCACGATGAGTTGTCCACCCTTAGCGCACATACAGTTTTATGTCTCAGCTTCCTAAACAGTTCAGCTCTGCCATTCAGCCTGGCCCTGCAACTCTGGTCAATGTTATCCAGTGTCCCTTGAGAGACAAAATTCTTCTTCGTCGTTTCGTGAGTTCCAAGAAATCCACCAGCAACATCAAGGACAGTGGTCTTGAAGGCACTCCACAACTCTTCAGGATTCCCCAAAGCACCCAGACACCCCCAAATTCCCACTCAGCTTGCTCGCAAACTCCTCAGCTACTCTCTCATCCTTGAGCTTGCCAACATCTAGCCTCGGCTGGGATGGTACCATTCTCCAGGATTTAAGGTGCAAATTCAGAGTTGATATAACAAGCCTGTGGTTGGTATTGAGGAACTGAGCACTCCGGTCGACCCTGCAGTTCTGGATCATCCTCCAGCGACCATCAATGAGCACATGGTCAATCTCCTTTGCCACACCACCAGCATTGGAATACTAAGTCCAGCGATAAGCCTGTGGGTGCTGAAACCATGAACCAGCCACTCTCATTCCATGCCTTATTGGAAAATCAAGGAACTTGGTGCTCTTCTGGTTCACAGTACAGACTCATGGGGACCAACAAATGTCTCATAAACATCCCTATCAGTTCCAGTTGATGCATGGAAATCCCACAAGACTAGAAGTGTATCTCGCCTTGAGCACTGATCAACCACAGACTTAAGCGTGGCATAGAATGTGTCCTTCACGGTGAGATCCCTCGCCTCAGTCGGAGCATAAACAGAGACCAGGGAAATGACACCCATCGAGTGATGAATTAATAATCTCATAATATGCTCGTTGACCAGTGTTACCTCAATTATCATTTGAGTAAGTTTATTGGACACAGCTACAGCAACTCCTTGGGCATGGTAACCATCAGAGTGATGAGACCAATACAGTAGGTGTAACCATCCACCATGATCTCGCCACAATCCGGTCTCCAAACCTCAGTGCTGCAATACCGATGTCCAAATGCTTGAGCTCAGATGATAACAGAGACAGGTGATCATCCTCTCTTAAGGATAGGACATTCCAGGCACCCAACCGAAGTGACCGCTTCAGGTTAACCAAAGGAGACCACCATCTGGTGGATGACACCTCAGCACCACCCCGACACACACGACCGCAATCTGCCCCGGGAATATTACCCCATGGTTTTCCTCCTATCATCAAATATTTGGGGTCCCGCAGGCTTTGCCCCAATCCCGTCATCCGGTGAGCTGCCCTGCAGAAGGCAGCTGCACAGGAAGTACAGAGTGGATTTTCAGATTTTTTTTGTGCTTTTTTATGTTTTGCGGAATGAAGGGTTTTACGGTGGTCGGAGCGCAAATCCTGCCACCGACTTCCTCATAAAAAGTAACGCAACTGCAGGAGGATGTCCACAGACACAGTTGGGCACGAGATATGGATGGCTGTTGGCTCACAAGGAGCTCCTTCATCCTTTGAAAGGTTTTGTTTTTAATCCTGCTGGGTGTCCATATCCTCCACCCTCCTCACCAGGAAACCTGGTGGGGGAGACGGTTTCATTGCCGACAACCCGACCATGAAGCAGGTTAGTGCAGGTTTACATGATACCTGTAGCAAATCACAGATCTAATCTGATCTGACCTGACCTGACAAAAAAAAATAGTCTGTGTATAATAATGTGTTGTTGTTGTTGTTGTTGTTGTTGTTGTTGTTGTTGTTAGTCCTTCGGGTTCGAAGATGACCATGACTTCACTTTCAGTTGGAAGATTGGTGACTGTGGGTCCGGAAGTGACTGGTGAGGCCAATCCGGGCCCGGAAGGCACGCCCACACGGAGGACATAAATGGATGGGTGCTGCAGTTGAAGTGGAGGTATCCCGGGCCTTGCGCATGTTGCGTTTCTTCTGGGCCTCTGCAGTACGTCTGTTCTCTGCTGCACGGGCTCCTGTGGTGAGCTTACTACGCCAGGTTGGACGGGCCAGAGCAAGAGATTCCCAAGTGCTGAGGTTGATGTCCAAGTCTTTGAGGGACACTGATATAGTCCTTAAACCATTTCTTCTGTCCCCTTACTGAGCGCTTACCCTGACACAGTTCTCCATACAGAAGCTGTTTTGGCAGTCGACTGTCGGACATTCTAACGACATGACCTGCCTATCTGGCTTGGGCTTTCCGTAGAAGGGTGTGGACGCTGGGGATTCCGGCCCATTCCAAGACCTCTGTCGGGAATTTTGTCCTGCCACCTGATGAAAAGGAGTCTGCGTAAGCAGCTCAGGTGAAAGTGGTTGAGCTGTTTGGCGTGTCTGCTGTAGACAGTCCATGTCTCACTGGCATAGAGAAGAGTGGTGAGTACCACTGCACGATAGACCTTCAGCTTGGTGGTAAGGCTGAGTCCTCTCCTCCGCTCCCAAACATTCTCATGGAGTCGCCCAAAGGCAACGCTGGCCTTGGCAATCGTTATTAACCTCAGCGTCAATGTTCACCACTCGCGAAAGTGCACTGCCCAGATAGGTAAAGCAGTCGACAGCCTATAGATTCTGCCCCTTCACCGTGATATGTGGTTCCTGGTAGGGCTTTCCATGCGCGGGCTGGTACATAACTTGTCTTTTTGGTGCTAATGGAGAGACCAAAGTTGTCACAGGCCTGTGAGAAGCAGTCCATTTCATCCTGCATCTTCTGCTCTGTGCAGGCGTTGAGGGCAGTCATCAGCAAACAAGAGATCTCTGATGATGGTCTCCTTCACCTTTGTAACAGCTTGCAAGTGCCTGAGGTTCAACAGCCTGCTGTCAGTCCTGTACCTGATGTGTATTCCATCCTGGCAGTCATGGAAGGCATCAGTCATCATGGTAGAGAAGACCATGATGAAGAGTGTTGGGGCAAGAACACAATCTTGCTTCACGCCGTTTGTCACTGGAAAGGCTTCCGACTCATCTCAATCATCTTGCACTTTCACCATCATGCCATCATGGAACTGACGGACAATCGTGATTAACTTGCTTGGACAGCCAAACTTCTGCATTATCTTCCACAAGTCATCTCTGCTGACAGTGTCGAATGCCTTTGTGAGATCACAAAAGTCATGAACAGGTCACTGTGCTGCTCTTGGCATTTGTCCTGGAGTTACCGTGCAGCAAATATTATGTCGACAGTTCCACGTCCAGCACGGAAACCGCACTGGCTTTCTGGAAGGAGACCCTGCTCAAGATGTTGATTGAGATGGTTGAGCAGGATGCGAGCTAAGATCTTCCCAGCTATGGGCAGGAGGGAGATGCCTCGATGATTGTCGCAAGACTGGCGGTTGCCTTTCCTCTTGTAGATGTGGACTATACTGGCATCTTTCAGCTGTTGTGGGACCTTCCTTTTATTCCACATGGACTGGAAGAATTCAGTCAGCTTCTGCACCATGACAGGGCATCCTGCTTTGTACACTTCAGCAGGAATGGCATCTGATCCTGGTGCTTTGCCACAGGAAAGTTGCTTGATGGCCTTTGTGACTTCTTCTTCTGTCGGGAGGTTGTCAAGGTCCTGGTTGATCTCCATCTGAGGTAGGCGAGTGATGGCCTCGTCGTTGATATCAGCAGGGTGATTGAGGACCTGGTTGAAGTGTTCAGCCCATCTCTCCAGAATCTGCTTTTTCTCTGTCAGCAACTGGGTCCTGTCTGCACTGAGGAGGGGAGAAGAGCCAGAGGACTGGGGTCCATACACAGCCGCCTTCAATGCGTCGTAGAAACGCTTGGTGTCGTGACTGTCTGCGTAGCCCTGGATTTCATCAGCCTTCTTACTACACCATGCGTCCTGCATCTCACAGAGCTTCTTCTGTACTTTTTTTCTTGCTCTGGCAAAGGCATCTTTCTTCGCTTGTGACGTGGGGTCGTTCTGGTGTGCTCCGATCAGTTGGTGTTTCTCTGATAGCAGTGTCTGTATCTCTTCACCGTTCTCGTCAAACCAGTCCTGGTGTCTGTGGGATGCTGGCCCAAGGTGTTCGAAGGCGATGGAGTAGACTGCATCTCTGAAAGCCACCCACTGTTCTTCAAGGCTGTCCTGGTCATCATGGGGTGTGTCCACCAGCTTGCCATCAAGGTCTCTGGAGATTTCTTCTGCAACTTTGCTGCTCTTCAGCTTAGAGATGTTGAGCCTCTTTGCAGTCTTTTGACCTTGGGGTCTTGTCATGGGCAGAATGCAAGCTTAAATTTGGACACGATGAGGCAATGATCAGTCCAGCAGTCGGCACCATACATGGCCATTGTCACTCTCACGTCCTGCCTGTCCCTCTTCCTGGTGATGACATAATCAATCAGATGCCATTGCCCAGAGCGTGGGTGCATCCAAGATGTCTTTTTACGGTTGGGGAGGCAGAAGAGTGTGTTGGTGATGACTAGGTCATTTGAGGCACACATCTTCAGGAGTAGAATGCCATTGCTGTTGCTTGTTGATACGAACTTGTGATTTGCGTGCCGATTTTGGTGTGGGCAATTCATGTCATCTTGTGGAGTCAGAGTGCAATCGAGTCAGAGTGCAGTCGGGGCCAATCGAAGCGCCCGATTCGGGCGATGACGTTGAATTCGGCATGGCCCCGCCCCCCGAGCTTCGGGCCCTATAAAAAATGAAGTTCCTCCGTCGGTGTGTGTGTGTGTGTGTGTGTTTTCACGCACTGTGTTCCTGTTCTCGCCTCATGCTTCTAGTCTCCGCCCACGCCTCGCCTTGTCCACCCACCGGCCTGGTCCCGCCCACTACACCCTCACACTCTGGACTCCGCCCTTTTCCACTCAAGCTCCTCCTTCACGAGCACAGTCGACATGTGCGGCTGGGGCCAGAGACAACGCAACTACTGATGGGTACCGCACCATGGAGCATCCCCCCCTCCCGAAACGTATTGGTGGCGCCTCGTGCCATCGGGCGCCCAGGTACCGAGAGCATAACCTCAACTCCCCTCCCTCCCTGGTTGCAAAAGTCCCTTCTCATTGGGGTTTCTTTATCTGTGTATGTCTGAGTGTGCTGGCGCCTGTCTGTTAAGTTAGTCTGAAGAAGATCATTATTGTCATTATTGTTATTAATTTTGCGTCAAGTCTGCTCTGTGTCTGCTTTCGTAAGTTGCTTGATTTGTTGTCGTACCACACCTCTCTCCTCTATCCCTGCGTTACATACCCCAATAAGCCTTCACTGTGCCACATCATACCTTTCCTCGCCTGCTTGTTCACTAATTATTATTAGGAATGTTCCCTGCTCGTTTTTGGCTTCTCTCCCATTGTCCAGCATGGTCCGAATCCAAGTTTAGCCAGGACTTTATTCCCAACGATCCGTTCCTTTTAGCCGGTACGTCCTTGGCAGTGTCGCTCGGCTGCATCCGATCCACAGAAGTAATCTGATCCGGTAGAGTGGTTCCCAGGAAATTAAATCACGTTATTAATTAGGTAACCCGATAATGATAAATATATGATAAATAGTGTGTACGAGATGACCCGTGAACCCGTTTGGTTCCCGTTGACAGCGGTTGATGAAAAAAATCATTTCAAGAAAAAAAAGATGTCTCCAGCGAACTACACCGCTGAGGTTGTTTGCATTGATCAAATACTCCCGAAGAGTACTTGACTGAATAGGGAATTGATTTATTAATAATTTTTTGTTGCCTGATTTGAAAGAAACTTGATACTGCACACCGAAGGCAAATGGTGAGTAAGGTGGCCCTAAAGTTTTTGTGCTATCGTGTACCGTTTTGGCTGTATTTCGGGAACATACATACATACATGAGTTTTAGTAATATATAGATAGATAATAATAAATATATGATAAATAGTGTGAATAATAATAAATATATGATATATAGTGTGCATAATATTAAATATATTGTTACGGCTGTGGAAATTCGCATTACACCAGAAAGGACCCTCAGGTGAGATATCTTCATAGGTACATGTGTAGTTAGCCCAAACCCGTTGTATAGAGGGAACTTATGTGATCCATTCGGGCTGCGATCCTTTGAGTTCGCCATTTTTCTTTTTCTATCTTTTATTTCAAACACACAACATTTCAACAACCACGCCATCCCCATCACAGCGCCAACCACACTGCAACCATTCCACCTCCACCATCTACGCTACTACATCTTCGCCACTACGTTCGCTTCCGAATGGCAAACAAAGGCGCCAAGGAGGGAACTGCGAGGCTGCGCAGGTTTCCCCGCCTGTCCCTTCTATTTGACTTCCCCGCGCTTTGGAGTGGAGGAGGGGCGATGCAGGTCAAAGGTCAGAGGACATGTAAAGGAGGGGCCTCTTTTTGGGGG
>NC_140975.1:72051691-72061691 GCF_056783735.1 Eptatretus burgeri | reverse complement strand
GACCGGTTTAAGGTTAAAGTGGGATTGCACCAAGGATCGACTCTGAGCCCTTTCCTGTTTGCAATGGTGATGGACAGGTTGACGGACGAGAACAGACTGGAGTTCTCCATGGACCATGATGTTCGCGGATGACATCATGATCTGTAGGGAGAGTAGGGAGCAGGCTGAATCGAGCCTTGAGAGGTGGAGGTACGCACTGGAGAGAAGGGGAATGTTAGTCAGTAGGAGAAAGACGGAGTACATGTGCGTAAATGAGAGGGAGGGTGGTGGTATGGTGCGGTTGCAAGGAGTTGAGGTGGGGAAGGTGGATTGGTTTAAATACTTGGGATCAACTGTCCAAAGTAACGGAGAGTGTGGGAGAGAAGTGAAAAGAGAGTGCAGGCAGGATGGAGTGGGTGGAGAAGAGTTGCAGGAGTGATTTGTGACAGAAGGGTAGCTGCAAGAGTGAAGGGGAAAGTATACAAGACGGTAGTGAGACCAGCTATGTTGTATGGTTTGGAGGCGGTGGCGCTAACAAAGACAGGAAGCAGAGCTGGAGGTGGCAGAGTTAAAGATGCTGCGATTCTCGTTGGGAGTGACGAGGATGGATAGGATAAGAAATGAGTGTATTAGAGGGACAGCGCAGGTAGGACGGTTTGGAGACAAAGTGAGAGAGGCGAGATTGCGATGGTTTGGACATGTGCACAGGAGGGAAACGGAGTATATCGGGAGAAGGATGTTGAAGATGGAGCCGCCAGGCAGGAGGAGAAGAGGAAGGCCAAAGAAGAGGTTCATGGATGCGGTGAGGGCGGACATGCGGGTGGTTGGAGTGTCAATGGAAGATGTGGAGGATAGAGCAAAATGGAGACAGTCGGTCCGCAGGCGACCCTAGCGGGAGCAAGCCGAAAGAGGAAAAAAAAGATATATATATATTTTTTCTTATATATATATATATATATATATATATATATGTATATATATATATATATATATATATATATATATATATATATATATATGACAGTTTTGTAGTAAGAACTTTAATGTGGTCCGCAGGCTCTCCTGACTGAAGGGATCGTTGTACAACATTCCGCATGCGTTGTGCTATCTTCTGAAATAAACCGTATTATTCGAGAATACTCATTCAACCCTGTCATCATACTCGGCCGGGTGAAAGAGTCCTCACAAATTCTACAGTGACTGACCCTAATGTGTCGCTCAGTGGATATCACGAGCCACCTTTAAGACGAGATTGCAGTGATGGATGGGGTGGAACTGCTATTTGGTTTCGCAATATTCTCCAGGTTCAACGTCAACAGTACCTGGAACTTCCTGACCTGGAAGTAAGCTGGTGCACTGTGAAAACACATGCTGGAAACTTTCTGATTGACGATGTGTATTGCCCTGGTTCCCTGCCTGGAACCGACAGTCGTCTTATTGACTACTTGTCTGACAATCTGGATTCTGTCATCCAAACCACTGGTTCAGATCGTGTGATGATTCTCGGTGATTTCAATGTTCATCACCAGGAGTGGTTCGGTAGCAAGTCCAACTGACAGAGCTGGAATTGCATGCTCAAACATGCTCAAACAAACAAACCTGTGGAAATAATCTACTGGACTTGGTCATTATTGACTCTGCTGCTTATTGCACCAAAAGTGTGAAGGCCAACATTAGAACTTCTGATCATAGCTCAGTGAAGATCATCTTCAAAAAGCCACCAGTCTTGGATAAACCATATTAACGGTGATTATGGGATTACAAAAAAGCAAGTTGGGAATCCCTCAGGCAGCATCTGCATAGTAGGGCATGGGATCAAGCCCTAAACACTGGAAATTCTGTTGTAACTTGCAACAACATTGAGACGGTCATCAAGTTAGGCATGGTGAAATTAATTCCCCATAGAGAGGTCACTGTTCTGACCGATATTCCCTGGTTTATTGAGGTCTGCCAAATGGCTGATAAAGTTGTCTGTCTGGCGTACACCAACTGGAGCAAGAGTCCATGTGCTATTACTCATTACAGTTCTGCCTTGCCCTTCTCAGACTATCAGAAAGTAAAGGATGAGGCAAAAAGACCACTCTTCCAGAGGACAAAAGCTCGACTGACCTCTGGAGCAACCAAACCCCATAATTGGTGGTTGACAGTGAAGAGGATACAAGGGAAAAAATTGACCTTCTAGAATCCCTACATTGCAGAAGGATGGTCAGACCTTTGCCACCTCCGAGGAGAAAGCGGACATCTTCTGTGATAATTTTGCATCAAAGTGTACAATTGGTTACACTGAAAATGACCCTCCCAATCGCACAGCTCGCTCCAACATTCACTTGGACACTGTTACGTTCCGGCCTCATGACATCAGACGGATCCTGCAGAAGCTAGACATAAATAAGGCATCTGGACCTGATGGAATTGGAAATAGAGTTCTCAAAGTGTGTGCATCAGTCTTTGCTATACCTTTTGCCAAACTGTTTCGTTTCTGCTTTAGCCATGGCCACTTCCTTTTCTCCTGGAAGATAGCCAATGTAGTGCCAGTGCATAAGAACTCCTCTTGCTCTGTTCCAGACAATTATAGGCCCATTGGTCTCCGAAGCTGCATAAGCAAGGTTGGGAGAGAATCGTCAACACCACAATGAGGAAACATCTCATTGGAAACAACCACATCAGCAACAATCAGTTTTGGCTTCTGTCTTGGTCACTCAGATATGTGAGTAAATCAGTGGCTGAGTCAAGTGTGGATGTCTCATCTCAAAAGACGTCAGGAGGGTACAATTGACACACTTGACATCAAAGCTGCTTTTGATAGAGTATGGCACAAGGGATTGCTGGTCAAGCTGGTTGCTAATGGAGTTGGAGGGCAGCTGTTAAGGTGGTTATCCAGCCACTTGATGGACAGATGTATCCAGGTAGTGGTTAATGGCCAAACATCCAAACCAACTCCAATTAATGCATCAGTATCTCAAGGATCAATACTTGGGCCCACCTTGTTTCTCGTCTACATTAATGATCTGTGCGACAACCTGCATATAGTGGGGCAGATAACAGCAATTTTTGAGAGGAATTGTGCAAATGATGATACAAGCATCAAATTTGGCACATTTGTTCTCCAGGGGATTCTAATCAAATCTGCCTGATTGGCCATTTCAAAATCCAAATTTTGAAAAATTTGAAAGAAAAAAAAAAAACTTCAAAAAAGTCAAGATCACGAATCAATGTTGGATGCTGGCTGAGATTGGTGAATGTTTAAGAAACATCATCAAAGACGTTCCAAGTCTGCCTTGCAGTTTTCTTCCCTTTACCGCAGAAGGCAGACACGACGTCACATCCAGTGAACGCATGGAAATATGGGATCCCTCTAGCTTTCTCAGGCCCTATTGCAGAAACTACCTCATGGACTGGAATCCATTGCGCCTTGGTTCCTTGGACAAAGGCAATCCACATGTTCTCAAGACCTAGTTCCTGTAAGGATGGCAGTACAGATATTGCTATGACTAGTACGTCCGTGTCATTAGCCTTAATGATAATGGACTTCCTACCATTCGTCGGTGCATCCCTGGCGTGTACAGATATTCGAGTGTCAGCTTCTTCATGACAACATGGAGACGCAGCATCCAGTGACTTCCTTGTGTTGCTAATGGCATCTTCTCCTTTTGTGACAATGACTATGCTTGTCATCTGTGCTTCACACATCTTTTCCGCAAGGAAGTGAAACAGCTCAGTCTTGTTGCCGTCATCTCGAACAAAGCTTCTCCAGTTACTTGGGGTCTTACTGGTTCCTGTCACTCTTCTTCTGATTCCTTGCCCCCTTTTCGACCTTGCCTCGGACTTCAGACTTGACTTCTTGTACACATCAAACACTACGTCCACCCTCTCGTACCTCGCACCATAGGATTCTACCTTTGGGATGATGTCTTCTTTAGCATAGTCATCAAATATCTTTGAAGTGCATGGAGGTAGGGCATTGATAAGTGCTGAGCCATCAATGATGACTGCATCTCCCCTTGGTTCTCTGTCTGGGATGTTCACTTGCGCTTCAAGAATTTCAGCCAGCTGTGACTTCAATTTTTTTTTTTTTTTTTCTAAATTTGGATTTTCAAATGGCCAATCGGGCAGATTTGATCAGAAAGCCCTGCAGAACAGAAATGCCAAATTTGATGCTTGTATCATAATTTGCACGATTTTTTTCTACTATCTACGACACTACATAACCCTACCTGCCTCTATGTTGATTATGGTGCAATCTACTGCCTGCTGGATGAAGTGAATGCCACTATTTCTCTGAGAGAAGACCTCCAGAAGATCTACGAGTGGGGACAGAAATGGAATGTCCTGTTTGCAACCGAGAAATGCAAGGTTATGTCTCTCAGTAGACGACTACCAAGTGAGTATCCTCCAGAGTTCTTCATAGGTGGCAAACCCTTGCAGCATGTACATGAGCTTGACATACTTGGAGTCAGGTTCTCCTGGAACTTGGGTTTCCAGTCTCAAGTGAACTCCATTGCCGTCAGAGCTGGACAAAGAGCGAGTGCCTTTCGCAGTATTGCTCCAAAGATGGATCTGCTTGGCCAAGCAAAACTGTATGAAGCCCATGTCTGGAGCACAATGGAATATGCCCCCCTCGTATGGATGTCTGCAAGTGCCATGTATCTCAAAAAGCTGGATGATGTGCAACATCATGCTGTACGTATCATCAATGCCCCATCCACAGAAATTCAATATCGATCTCCTACCACACAGGAGAACTGCAGCAGGTCTGGTTCTGATGTCCAGACTGCACACAGAAGAAGTTCCAGCACTTCTGAAGACCATGCTACCGCCATCCTGGATTCCATCAAGGTTCACCAGAACAAGTGCCTCCTTTGGAAGCTATGCTGTGCAGTGTCTTACTGGCAAGGAGAGTGGTCACTGGTCACTTGTTCAGTATGACCGCTCCTATATGCCTGCAAAAACACCAGTGTGGAACAGTTTACCAGATGCCACTGGAGGTCACCCAACATCCAGGATCAAGGCTTTCTGCTCCAGAGCACACAAATATCTTAAAGTCTAATACAGTATACTTATGATGATGTTGTTTTGTATGTATGATTCTATCACCTTGTTTTTATTTTACTATTATTATTCTCTCATTTATATTTTTGATACTCTGTGATTTCATGGTACAAGTGGGCACTGTTTTTGCAGTGCTTATCTTAAAAAAAAGAAAAAGGTAATTCACATGGGTTAAGTTAACTGCGACCAATATGGCCTATTCAAATACAAACCGAGTCATTGAGATCGTTGAAGTGGAGTAAGATGATCATTTGTAGAGTGGACACACGCAAAACAAGCCCTTTGTTTGTAATGAGTTCTCCATGACCGAGCCAGGTCCACTGCAGTTTCTTTGCTTGCTGATGGCTGGATAAGTGGTACTGTGCTGCAGCACACATCCAGCCAAGCAGCGAGTCAGCTCATGAACCAGTCAAATTTAAAACAAGCAGAATATCAATGTGAGCAGGTGCAGTAAATGCACCAAATTATCAAGCAAATTGAAGCTCGTTAATACGGAACTAGCATGACCATTTATCTGCAAGTTATTCCATATTGGGATAATTTCCACAATCATATCAAATACAGGTGATTCTCTGACTATATTAATAACCTTTCCTCTCAATAAAAGACCCATTTTGCAATCCAGCACATATCCTCAATGAATATTCAATGCAAGTTTGACAATGGATGCAACTTGAACACTGCAACATAAACGTTCAGACCATCAAAACAAAGCCCATGTCACACATGGAATTAATTTCTGATGCTTCAGTATCACAATTTTCCTTGTTTGCAACCACTGCAGGATGACATACAGAAACATCTCAGCACATTATGCATGAGGAAACAAAGCATAAAAGTGTTGCCATTCACTGTGCTCAACCACTCATACTGCCCCCTTCGATGCTGCCTCATCATGCCCCCTCTCAGCTTACACCTCATCCTTCCCTCTCTCAGCTTACACCTCATCCTGCCCCACCTCAACATCCACCTGCCATCCTTTCCTCAGTCAGGTCCCGTCCAATCTTTCCCCGTCCCACTCCCAATCCACCTCTCCAAACTCCCCCACGCCGCGGCTGCTGACAGCTCGAACATCATTTGTTCAACAGACTCCTTCCTCCCACAGGAGATCAGTTACTCCTTTGTGTCTATCTCTGGCTATTGTCTACTCCAATTAAATTTGTTTGACCTGGTGGCGGAGTCACATTGTCCATCAATAACTCAATTTCTCACTGTCCTTGTACTGATCTTACACCTCCCAATCCCCAGGAGTACCTTTTGGCTGGAACCTCTCCTCTGTTCCCAATTCTTGTTTGTCTGTGTTGTCCCATCCTCCAAACGGTGACGACTCCATCTCCATCTCTCTCCCTCAGCCAACATGGACAACGTTTTAACCACTCGCCCAAACCCTCTCTTCCTCACATGTGGTAATTTCAGCTGTCACGTTGCAAATTGGCTGGGTGTTGGTACCTCTCTTCCCAGACATGACACTTCAGCAAAGGACTTCTGTGACTCCATGAGACTGACTCAATCTGTAAACTTTCCAACCCAGCTTTCTCCAAATGGCAAATCCTCCCTTCTGGACTTGGTGATGACTAACTTTCCCACAAATGTCTCCTGCTCTTCCTCTGCTCCAATTGGTTCATCTAATCATTCGCTTGCGAGAATCAACATCTCTCTGGCTATTCTCAGAGAGCTGCCAGAACACCGGCAAGTCTGGCAGCTCGCTCATATTGGCAGGGACTACAAGCAGCCATCTCTCTTCAAGACTGGTGCCCCATATCAGCTGCCCCTGATATTACCTCAGCTTGGGAATTCTTCCACAGAAACTATCTCTATCTCTATCTCTCTCTCTTTCTATACCAAGAAGTATCCTAACCTTCTTGCCCACACTGAATTATGTGGTGAAGCAGGTGCTCTGAAACAACTTGCATTCTCTTCCTGGAAGATGAATCCGACCAAAGGCAATCTCAGTGCATTCCAAAAAGCCTGCAACAAATGTGTGTTCACTCTCAGGAGAGCCATAAAACAATGTCTGTCAAACCTCAAGATTGAACTTTCAAACTTCTCTCACACTTCTAAAACCTGATTGTACATTGTTAAGTCTATCTCTAGTGTATGATCCCTTTCAATCCCTTCCCTCACTTCAAATGGCACCACAGTCGACTCCGCTCATGAGAAGGCCGAATGCCTCAATTCTGCATTTGCTTCTAAATCTTGCGTCCCCTCACCCCTCACTCTGCACCCACCCTTGCCAGTCGTACCCAACTACTCCTGGATTCTGTAACTTTTGCACCTGAGAAGGTGGAGCAGTTTCTGTCAATTTTCAACTTTGACATTGCTGTTGGACCACACGACATCAGCTCACATGTCCTAAAAATCCTGCTCTGCTACTCTTGTACATCTCTCTCTGCCCTTTTCACCATCATTTGTGCTCGGTCATCTTCCATTTGCTTGGAAATCAGCCATCACTCCATTACATACAAAAGGTACAAAAACCTGATCTCCTTAACTGCAGACCTATCAGCTTACTTCCAATCATCAGCAAAGTCATATAATCCATCATCACAGTTGATATGAAATCCATCCTTTTCTCTCATGACCTCATCTCCGATCACGTTACTCTGCCTTGGACATGCTGCTTCTACTCACCCAACAATGGTTGGAAGACTTCAATGTCAGACGAGCTCAGGGCCATCTCTTTGGACATATATTGTACTTTTGATACAGTCTGGCATCCTGCCTTGCTCTCCACACTGTCTGCCTATGGAATCCAAAGCCAACTCTACACATGGCTAACTGACTTCCTCTACTCTTATTGCCAATGTGTGGCAATCAACAGAATTCTTTCATCTCCTATCCCTGTCAAGACTGGAGTACTCCAAGGCAGTGTTCTGGGCCCAGTCCTATTTCTGATCTGCATAAATGATCTCTCTAACTCTCTGCTGATTACTCCACCTATTGCTGTGACATCCTTCATCCTTCAGACAGGCAGGCTACAACCTATTCCCTTTCTTCAGACCTGGACAAAATTACAAGCTGGTCAAACACTTGGAATGTCTTTCAATCCTGATAAATCTCAGTGACTCTCTCTGAAAGGACCATCTGGTAACCACCCCTCCCCCTGCTCCCTATCTTCAATCATCTTGAGGAAGTTTAGTCACTCAAATTCCTGTGTCTCACCATCAGCCATGATCTTTCTTGGGCAAACCACATTTCAAAGTGGGCCTCCAAAACACCTTCATCCGCAGCTTGATGGACAACTGCTCTCCCCTCAGGGTTGGCTTCCCTGCCTCACACTTTGCTCTGCATGACGCCGTGGAATCCAAGGCTTTCAAGGTCATTGGAATCTCCCGTGCTGAAGCTTAGTCTATAGGCCGTCACTTCGCCATCACAGACAGGTCGATGGTCTCTCAGTCTTCTACTACCTTCTTTGTCTTGAATCCTCTGCTCTTTCCATGCTTTGTCTCCCCCCCCAGGTTTCTGCAGGGTTGACATGGTCCACCATCAACCAACTCCTGGTGAAACTCCTTAAATACACAATCAATGGTTGCCTCCACTCATCCATTCCTCTTTTTCTCCACATCTGGAACCAAATACCACATTCTCTTCAATCTCTTTCTCACCATCCAGATCTTCAAAAGTGCTGTTCACCACCATCTCAGATCATCCACAATCCAAAACCTTGATGTTTTTGTACCCTCATTAACCCCAACCCCTCACACTACTCCAAGCCCTCCACCTTTCAAATTTCTAGTTTTTCCTTCGTGAGAGTTTCCTTCGGTATCCATCTTGTCACCACCATGCGTCCTTTCCTGCCACCCATTGTTTGTTCAACTCGCCCTCTATTTTGGCCTTCAACTCCACTGTTGGTGACACACACACACACACACCTATCTCTATCTCTATCTCTCTATATATCTATCTCTCTATCTCTATATATCTCTCTATCTCTCTATCTCTCTATCTCTCTATCTCTCTATCTCTCTATCTCTCTATCTCTCTATCTCTCTATCTCTCTATCTCTCTATCTCTCTATCTCTCTATCTCTCTATCTCTCTATCTATCTCTCTACCTCTCTCTCTCTCTCTCCCTACCTCTCTCTCTCTCTCTCCCTACCTCTCTCTCTCTCTCTCCCTACCTCTCTCTCTCTCTCTCCTACATCTTGATCTGTTCTGTGTTTTAGCTCATCCACGAGCATTAACTATGGATACAAAAAATAAATGAATAAAGACCAGTCAGTGCTTACCCATGCTGTGGAAGTTGTAATATTCCTGCACAAAATCCTTCAATACTGGTGGTAATTTTGAGATTGAAGAAGTGGCCATTTTGCTCTCCTTCGGGAAGGCCCAAACGCTGGGAGATGCAACGATGACAGAAAATCCCTCCCAGCCATGAAGATTGCACTCTTGCTCTTCAATGTCCATCACTATTTCCTGTTAATGGCATTGTGTTACCTCACCATACCCCACTAACAATGGCATGCCGTGCCACATTTAGAGCTTTTCAGGTACCTCAGATTCTGCCAGGCAACAATCGACCTTCTCCAGGCAGTACTGCATAAAGTCGCTGGTGGACTTCTTGGAATTGGAAACGTCCTTCAGCATTGCAAGAGGGAGACGTGCAGGAAAGCAGTCCTGCAGCTGAATTGCTATGAGAGACTCCAGGAACATGCAGTCCATTGTGAGAAGTCGCTCGGACAGGTACAGCCTAAACAAAAGAGCACGAGCCATTGACTTCAGTGCTTTCGCTCCCATCTCATCACCACCTCACATTCTTTCACTTACTTCACAAACTCCAATCACTTTTACACGACGTATGCAGGATACAATTGTATTTATCCCGAATTAAACAGCGTTGAGAGAGAGACTTGAGCATACTTTAAAATGTATTGCCTGCAAATTAATTTGTGCTTTACTATACGTGTGCACAGCTCAATCCATCCATCCAATGGGACCATACTCTGTGCAGAGCGTTGGTGCTGCCGAAGCAG
>NC_140975.1:72034191-72044191 GCF_056783735.1 Eptatretus burgeri | reverse complement strand
TGTGTGTGTGTGTGTGTGTGTGTGTGTGTGTGTGTGTGTGTGTGTGTGTGTGTGTATCTACAACCCCACAACCATGAAACCGAGCAGCCCGAAAAACTTTGCGTGCAAATGAAGGGAACTCCAAGGAAATTCATGAGCTGAGGAATTCCAAACTGAGAGAATCTGGTGAGCAGGATCAGCGTCAGGAAAACGAGCCACATGTACATGCAGCCGCAGCTGACGCTCACGGACTATGCAGGTAATAAATCTCATTTGAGTCTCTCTCAGCAACCGCTCGTTGGAGCTTGCCAAGTCCGACCAGCGACAGCCATGGATTCTCCGAAGAGACCTGGTACGAAAGGAATTAAGTCTCTGTCTCAGATCCCTGGTCAGAGTCCAAGTCTCACGTCCATAGAGCAAGAATGGGAGCACCAAGTACCTGAAGACTCGAACTTTCGTAATCCTGTACAGGTATCGGCAGTGCCACACCCCATGATCCAGTGAATCCATGACTCCCCAGGCCCGACCCAGACGTCTATTGACCTCTGACTCACAGCCAGCAGAGACATGAATATCACTACCAAGGAAAGTGAATCTCTCCGTGACCTCAACATCCTCACCACAAACAGGCACACACAGGACAGCAGCATCCAAGATGTCATTGAAAGCCTGGATCTTAGTTTTGACCCAGGAAACCCGTAATCCAAACAGCCCCGACGACTCATTCAGCACTTCGAGGGCCCCCAAAAGGATTTATAAAGTCTCTGCAAAGATGACTGCATCATCTGTGAAATCAAGGTGACAGATCTTGACATTCAAAAACGATGCACCACAGCTTGATCTCTCAGACATCCTCCGCAGAATTGAGTCCAGACAAGTGCTGAAAAGTGTGGGGCCCAGTAAACACCCCTGAAAAACTCCAGCAACAAGTGGAAATAAGTCAGAGATGGTATCACCACATCTCACAGCACTCTCAGTTCCAGAGTACATTTCACACATCAGATTGATCAGTTTTGGTGGCACCCCACGAAGACCAAGAATCCTGCAGATGGCAGCCCGATTGACTGAATCAAATATCTTGCAGAGATCAGCATAGGCTGCAAGCACCCCCTGCCGAAACTCTCGTCTGTGTTTGGTGAAGGCTCGAAGAGCAAGGATACGGTCAATCGTTAACCTCTTTGGTGTAAAGCCTGATTGTTCTGTACTCTGGTGCTCAAGCAGATGGTGGCGAACCCCATCAATAATTATCCGAACAAAGACCTTGCCCGGCACTGAGAGCAGCGTCACCCCTCTGTTGTTGTTGCAGTCTTTGAAATCACCCTTCTCTTCCCAGAGAGGGACAAGAAGGGCCCCTCTTCCACTCAGTTGGGATGATGCCTGTGTTCCAGGCAGAGCACAGAACTGCATGCAATGACACGAGTGCAGCATTTCTACCAGCCTTGAGAAGTTCAGCATGGCTGCCACAGATCCCAGAAGCTTCAACCCATTTCAACCGGTTCACCGCTGTCTGTGTTTCCAGAAACAAAGGTGGACCACAGTTGATTGGAGGGTCAGCAAAATCGATAGAACCCCCCCCCCCCGACATCCAACTTGACAGCTGGTAGATCAGCCTGGTACAGCCGCTAAAAGTAACTGGCCCAGCGTGCCTTCACTTCAGACTCCTCTGTCAAGAACGCACCACCCTCTGCTCTAACTGCAGTACACCAAGGGATGGGCTTGGAGGAACGCAATGCATGAATTCCCCTGTAAGCAGGACGAGAATCACTTGACCACAGGTGATGCTCCACCCCCTCATAGATGCCTCGCACATTGGCATCCTTGTCCACCCTTAGTGCACGTACAGTTAGTTTAATGCCTCAGCTCCCTGAACAACTCAGCTCTGCCATTCGGCCTGGCCCTGCGACTCTAGTCAATGGTGTCCAGTATCCCTTGAAAGACAAAATTCTTCTTCGCCCGATGGTGAGTTCCAAGACATCCACCAGCAACATCAAGGAAGGTGGTCTTGAAGGCACTCCACAACTCTTCAGGATCCCCCAAAGCACACAGACCACCCACCAAGTCTCCACTCAGCCTGTTCGCAAACTCCTCAGCTGCCCTCTCATCCTTGAGTTTGCCAACATCCAGCCTAGGCTGGGATGGTACCATTCTCCTGGATTTAAGCTGCAACTTAAGAGTTGCTACAACAACCTGTGGTTAATATTGAGGAGCTGAGCACTCCGGTAGAACCTGCAGTTCTGGATCATCCTCCAGCGACCATCAACGTGCACATGGTCAATCTCCTTTGCCACACCACCAGCGTTGGAATACCAAGTCCAGCGATGAGCCTGTGGGTGCTGAAACCATGAACCAGCCACCCTAAGTCCATGACTTCTTGCAAAGTCAAGAAACCTAGTGCTATTCTGGATCATAGTTCCTGACCCATGGGGACCAATACATGTATTATAACCAACCCTATCAGTTCCAGTCGATGCATTGAAATCCCCCAAGACGAGAAGAGTATCTTGCCTGGGGCACTGATCAACCACAGACACAAGCGTGGCATAGAATGTGTCCTTCATGGTGAGATCACTCACCTCAGTCAGAACATATACAGAGACCAGGGAAATGACACCCAAGGAGTGACGAATTCTTAATCTCATAATACGCTCATTGACCCGTGTTACCTCAATTAGCATTGGTGTCAGCAACTCCTTGGGTATGGGAACCATCAGAGCGACCAGACCAATAGTAGGTGTAACCACCTGCCATGATATCGCCATAATCCAGTCTCCTAACCTCAGAGAGTGCTGAAATACCGATATCAAAACGCTTGAACTCAGATGATAACAGAGACAGGTGATCATCCTCTCTTTGGGAGAGGACATTCCAGGCATCCACCCGAAGGGGCCGCGTCAGGTTAACCGAAGGAGACTGCCGTCTAGTGGACGACACCCCAGCACCACCCCGACGCACACTACCACAATCTGACCCAGGAAGGTTACCCCATGATTTCCCTCCTATCATCAAAGATTGGGGATCCAAAGGCTTTGCCCCAATCCCATCATCCGATGAGCTGCCCTGCGAAGGGAAGCTGCACAGCACGTACTCCCACGGAGTGGGTTTTGAGATTTATTTTTGCTTTTGGAATGTTTTGCGGAATGAAGGGTTTTACAGTGGCCAAAGTGCAAATCCTGCCACCAACCTCCTAATAAAAGGTAACCCAACTGCAAGAGGACGTCTGCAGATACAGTTGGGCACTATATCACTGCAGATACAGTTGGGCACTGCAGATACAGTTGGGCACATCTGTCAGGTCAGGTTCGATCTGTGACCTGCTACAGGTACCATGTAAACCTGTACTAACCTGTTCCATGGTCGGGTTGTCGGCGACTAAACCGTCTCCCCCACCAGGTTTTCTGGTGAGGAGGGTGTTTGGATATGGACACCCAGCAGGATTAAAAACAAAACCTGTCAAAGGGCGGAGGAGCTCCTTGTGAGCCAACGGCCATCCATATCTAGTGCCCAACTGTGTCTGCGGACGTCCTCCTGCAGTTGGGTTACTTCTTATTAGGAGGATGGTGGCAGGATTTGCACTCCGGCCACCGTAAAACGCTTCATTCCGCAAAACGCAAAAACGCAAAAAAATCTGAAAACCCACTCTGTGGGAGTACCTCCTGTGCAGCTTCCCTTCGCAGGGCAGCTCACCGGATGACAGGATTGGGGCAAAGCCTTCGGGACCCCCAATCTTTGATAGGAGGGAAACCACGGGGTAACATCCCTGGGTCAGATTGCGGGAGAGTGTGTCGGAGTGGTGCTGAGGTGTCGTCCACCAGACGGCGGTCTCCTTGGGTTAACCTGAGGCGGTCCCTTCGGGTGGGTGCCTGGAATGTCCTATCCCTAAGAGAGGATGATCATCTGTCTCTGTTATCATCTGAGCTCAAGCGTTTGGACATCGGGATTACAGCTCTCTCTGAGGTTCGAAGACCGGATTGCGGCGAGATAATGGTGGGAGGTTACACCTACTATTGGTCTGGTCGCTCTGATGGTTACCATACCCAAGGAGTTGCTGTAGCTGTGTCCAATAAGCTGACCCCAATGATAATTGAGGTAACACCGGTCAACGAGCGTATTATGAGATTAAGGATTCGCCACTCCTTAGGTGTCATTTCCCTGGTCTCTATTTATGCTCCGACTGAGGCGAGTGATCTCACCGTGAAGGACACATTCTACGCCACACTCGAGTCTGTGGTTGATCAGTGCCCCAGACGAGATACACTTCTAGTCTTGGGGGATTTCAATGCATCGACTGGAACTGATAGGGATGGTTATGAGGTGTGTGTTGGTCCCCATGGGTCAGGAACTATGAACCAGAATAGCACTAAGTTCCTTGACTTTGCAAGAAGTCATGGACTTAGGGTGGCTGGTTCATGGTTTCAGCGCCCGCAAGCTCATCGCTGGACTTGGTATTCCAACGCTGGCGGTGTGGCAAAGGAGATTGACCATGTCCTCATTGACGGTCGTTGGAGGATGATCCATTACTGCAGGGTCTACCGGAGTGCTCAGTTCCTCAATACTGACCACAGGCTTGTTGTAGCAACTCTAAAGCTGCACCTTAAATCCTGGAGAATGGTACCATCCCAGCCTAGGCTGGATGTTGCCAAGCTCAGGGATGAGAGAGTAGCTGAGGAGTTTGCGAACAGGCTGAGTGGACACTTGGGGGGTCTGGATGCTTTGGGGGGGTCCTGAAGAGTTGTGGAGCACCTTCAAGACCACCGTCCTTGATGTTGCCGGTGGATGGCTTGGAGTTCACCGCAGGGCAAAGAAGAATTTTGTCTCTCAAGGGACACTGGATACCATTGACCAGAGTCGCAGGGCCAGGCTGAATGGCAGAGCTGAGCTGTTCAGGGAGCTGAGGCGTAAAACTGTACGTGCACTGAGGGTGGAAAAGGAGGCCTATGTGCGAGGAATCTGTGAGGGGGTAGAGCATCACCTGTGGACAGGTGATTCTCGTCCCGCTTACAGGGGAATTCGCGCATTACGTTCATCCAAGCCCATCCCTCGGAGCACTGCAGTTCGAACAGAGAGTGGTAGGCTCTTGACAGAGGAGTCTCAAGTGAAGGCCCGCTGGGCCGGTTACTTTGAGCGGTTGTACCAGGCTGATCCCCCAGCTGTCGAGTTGGACGTCAAGGGTGTTACAATCCCTGTTGCTGACCCTCGAATCAACTGTGGTCCACCATCGCTTGTGGAAACACGGGCTGCGGTGAACCAGTTGAAACGGGGCAAAGCTCCAGGGATCTGTGGCATCCATGCTGAACTTCTCAAGGCTGGTGGAAATGCTGCACTCATGTCGTTGCATGCAGTTTTGTGCTCTGCCTGGAACACAGGCATCATCCCAACTGACTGGAAGAGGGGCCTTGTTGTCCCTCTCTGGAAAGGGAAGGGTGATCGCCAAGACTGCAACAACTACCGAGGGGTGACGCTGCTCTCAGTGCCGGGCAAGGTCTTTGCTCGGATAATTCTTGATAGGGTTCGCCACCATCTGCTTGAGCACCAGCGTCCAGAGCAGTCAGGCTTTACACCAAAGAGGTCAACGATTGACCGTATCCTTGCACTTCGTGTCCTCACCGAACGCAGACGAGAGTTTCGGCAGGGGCTGCTTGCAGCCTATGTTGATCTCTAAAGCGTTCGATTCAGTGAATCGGGATGTCTTCTGGAGGATTCTTGGTCTTCGTGGGGTGCCACCGAAACTGATCGATCTGATGTCTGAACTCTACTCTGGTACTGAGAGTGCTGTGAAGTGTGGTGGTACCATCTCTGACTTATTTGCAGTTGTTACTGGAGTTCGTCAGGGATGTGTACTTGCCCCCACACTTTTCAGCACTTGTATGGACTGGAATTTTGGGAGGATGTCGGAGAGATCAAGTTGCGGTGCATCGTTTGGCAATGTCAAGATCTCGGACCTTGATTTTGCAGATGATGCAGTCATCTTTGCGGAGACTTTAGACATCCTCTTGGGGGCCCTCGAGGTGCTGAATGAGGAGTCGGAGCCGTTGGGATTACGGATTTCTTGGGTCAAAGATCCAGGCTAAGATCCAGGCTTTCGGTGACATCTTGGATGCTGCTGTCCTGTCTGTGTCTGTTTGTGGTGAGGATGTTGAGGTCGTGGATAGATTCACTTAGCTTGGCAGTGATATTCATGTCTCCGCAGGTTGTGAGCCGGAGGTCAATAGACGTCTGGGTCGGGCCTGGGGAGTCATGGATTCACTGGATCATGGGGTGTGGCGCTGCCGGTACCTGTGCGGGAGGACGAAAGTCCGAGTCTTCAGGTCCTTGGTACTTCCAGTCTTGCTCTATGGGTGCGAGACTTGGACTTTGACCAAGGATCTGAGACGGAGACTTAATTCCTTTGGTACCAGGTCTCTTCGGAGAATCCTTGGCTATCGCTGGTCGGATTTTGTGTCCAACGAGCGGTTGCTGAGAGAGACTCGGATGAGATTTGTTACCTGCATAGTCCGTGAGCGTCGGCTGCGGCTGTATGGACATGTGGCTCGTTTTCCTGACGCTGATCCTGCTCACCAGATTCTCTCAGCGAGGGACTCTCATGAGTGGAGGAGGCCAGTGGGCCGACCACGTGCCTCATGGTTGCAGCAGGTTGACCATCATCTCAAGGAGATGGGGATGGGCCTGGCATCTGCCTGGGGGATGGCCAGACGGAGGCCCTGGAGTACCGGCGGAAAGTGGACGCAGCGACGCGCTGTTCTGGCACATGCTCCCATACCTGACCTGACTAGATCACTCTCCACTCTCAGAGCAAGTGCTGGCCCAAGTACCCAAAGGGGAGCGCGGCAGAAATTTAAAACGATCACTTTGAACTTCTCCCCGCTGTCGTTTACCAGGTGAAACCAGCACATGACATGAAACAGAAGGATGTTTAATATGTAATTTATTCATGCCTACTGTCTACTGTTCAAGTGCTAATATTATTTTATAAGATTCCAACACAATTTATTTATTTTCAACCAAAAAATGAAACACTCACTGAAACACAATGATTGAAATGAAACACTCAATGACTGTAAAACTACAGCCTGGTGTTGGCTCAGTGGTTAGGGTGGCGGCTTGGGATCCTAGGGTCCTGAGTTCAAGCCCCGTCGGGCTGCTGAATTAATACACCAGGGGGTTGACTCAGCCTGTCATCCTTCCGAGGTCGGGGAAATGAGTACCAGTTCCAGGTAGAGGGGCACTGCATCAGCAACACAGTCGCGCTTCAAGAAATGATAGCTACCCGGCAGCTAAGCTGCATACGACCACCACCACCACTGTAAAACTACCCACATTCACACAATGCCATGTTCAATACTTTAAAACTCCCTCAAAGTTACACACACATGTTTCAATGCAGTTTTGAATATTCCCACAACTCTAAAGTAAGCAACTTATCTCCAGTACCCCTGTACTCCCATCTCTCATGTGTTTTAATACATAACAGCAATTCGATAGGATATGAGTTGTGTGTCAAAGTCGATGTCTTGCACTTTCAAAGCAAGCATGCAGGCTCCAGATGGCGCACAGATGCTCACAAAGTAAAAACCGACCAGCTAGCCGCATGCGCGGCGAGCGTGCCCCAAGGGTGATTTTGTATCACCGCAGCAAGCAGATGCATCAGCGTTCACTAATCTCGTTGAGATCTCGTTGCACAGCAGCTATGCCTTGAGGAGGAGGGAGAGCGTGACTGTGTCGATGAGCCCAGAGTAAATGTCGGCACGGATGTCGGCTTAGTGACACCATCCGGCCGTGCACAGTTCGCTTTAGCAAAACGAACTTGACCGCACTCCGCCGCTCCAAATGCCCAGCACTCTGCTGGAGCTGAATCTCTGGTTCACATCTCAAACCTCCTTGCCTCTCAAGCACTCGCCGTTCACCTTATAATTGTATCGAACACAAGGTCACTCCGAAGCCAGGTGACAACGTCTGAATTCCAAGACTGACCAAAAGCCTGACCATTGACTCGGAGCATCGTGTCCCATAACAAATATTCCGCATGTCATAACCTCTAGAATCTTTTCACCTGAGCATAATTTCAAAATTTAAAATGCAAAATTACCACAACAGCAGTTCCAACTGCTAAACAACAAAAAAGGTGTTCAATTGTCAAATTTGGACAATGCTTGACCATGAGTGGTGTGTTATAACCAATTGCTAAATCGCTTGACAAGCTCGCCGTTATCAACCATTGTGTTGGAGTGCTTGCCTGAGTGCTTAAGCCACTTGATGAGTCCTCTACAAGCTGGTTGGTTGGTTGTTTCAAAGCCATGGCGATACACAGCAAAAGTATCCACACTGTCAATCTGAACACATCTCACATCGCCTGACTGTTGGGCCCGCGGTGCTGTGCGATTCCTCATGTGGTGCCTTACCTGCTGAAAATGTTATGCAATTTCCTTTTCAGAAGACATTGATTTGTTTAATTAGCCTTTTTGTATGATCTGCTTTCATTATACCACCCGCCACAGATATATATATATATATATATATATATATATATATATATATATATATATATATATATATATATATATATATATATATATATATATATATATATATATATATATAGTTCCATCGACCTCGTGCTCATAGTTCCACCATGTTTTGAGCTGTGAAAAACATGACATTTTGTGTTCTCTGTGGATTGATATATTTTTGAATCGAATTGCATTCATTTTTCACTTCAATTCCACTTTAAAAAAACTATTTCAAGGTAAGATTTTGTGGTTCTCCTTTTGGTGTACTTTATGCGTCCAGAACGTCATATGGAATTTGGAACAGGCCACGTTTACTGCGCAGGAGTGGAGGCTACTCACCTGGTGATTGAACAAGCTTTGCAGGAGACAAACCATTACCTTTAAATTTGAAAAACAAATGTAACCAATGCTGTAATGGAGTTCATGAGAGAAAGCGAGAGAGAGAGAGAGAGAGAGAGAGAGAGAGAGAGAGAGAGAGAGAGAGAGAGAGAGAGAGAGAGAGAGAGAGAGAGAGAGAGAGAGAGAGAGAGAGAGAGAGATATATGGGAGAGGGACAGTGGGGAGAGTGGGAAGGTGGAAGGGGGAAGAGAGAAGAGGGAGGGGGAGCGAGGAGGGGTGGGGGTGAAGGGTAAAGGGTAAGGGGTAAGGCAGCGTGAGGTGAGAATAAGGCAGGGCAGACGTGCGGTGGAGCGTTAATTATGATTCACTCAGTCTCATCAAAATGATTCTGCATAAAACAACAGTGAGGATGGAAACAAAATAATTTCTGAAATCAATTTTCTACCGATCATATGAAAATACGACCTTGAGACAAGCACCACCAGGACACGTCACATCCGGAGCAGTGTGACCACTCCTTGGCTTTTTTCACAAGATCTTGACTATTTGTTGTTCACCTTGGCGTCTTGGTTTTCTATAGGTTTCTTGGCGTATAGGTTTTCTGTTATCATCGTTTTTCCGAAACCTTATGAAAATGAGGAGTGGTCACACTGATCCGGAGGAAAACATTGTCCGGACATAAACACCACACTGTCCGGACACGTCCGGAGGCAAACGAACACCGCCCAGACACGTCTCGAGGCAAACGCATACCGCCCAGACATGTCCCGAGGCAAACAAACACCTCCCAGACACAAAAAAACACCGCCCAGACACATCCAGAGGGAAATACACACCGCCCAGACACGTCCAGAGACAAACAACACCGCCAAGACATGTGCGGAGAAAAAGAACACCGCCCAGACACGTCCGGAGGCAAACAAACACTGCCCAGACACATCCGGAGGTAAACGAACACTGCCCAGACACGTGCGGAGGCAAAGGAACACCGCCCAGACAAGTCCAGAGGCAAACGAACACCGCCCAGACACGTCCGGAGGCAAACGAACACTGCACAGACACGTCCCGAGGCAAACAAACACCGCCCAGACACATCCAGAGGGAAATACACACCGCCCAGACATCTCCAGAGACAAACAAATACTGCACGGACATAAACACTGTGCCAGGACACGTCC
>NC_140975.1:71984191-72026691 GCF_056783735.1 Eptatretus burgeri | reverse complement strand
TTTTGGGGTCAATAGGTCAAAGGTCAAGGTCACATAAATAGTCAATTTTCAACCGATTCACTTGACATCTACTGTATATACAGGATGTCCGAAAATGAATACTGTGTTCCAAAATGAACGTTGAAGACTTTTATTGTTATTTGGGACACTGACATAAATTTGATACGAATCCATGCATTAGACTTACGAGTTTTAGTTTGTTGTGAACACTGATTGTTATTTTATTTCTGTTTCAGGAGAAACCCCATTTTCTGATAGAATGGCAAGTCTTCAAGAGAAAGCAAAAACTGCACCACATTCACATACAAATGTGACAATCATTCAAGCCCAAACTCGTGTTCAGTATGAAATGAACAAACAGCGGCGGAAAAGAACTCCGCACAAAGATGGGTGGATCAGTTTGAGGCGACAGGATCAATCCTGAAGGGGAAATCTGCTGCGAGGTTAAGAAAATCAAATGAAAGGGTGAATACTGTGATGGAGGCATTTACCAACAGCCCTCAAAAGTCAATTAGAAGAGAGAGCATCACTTGAGTTCAACATGCTGAAAAGCTCTGTTCATTATGTCCTTCATAAAGAATTGACCTTCATTCTCTGACCTAAAACTTTCAAAAACCACAGTTTGCCATGGATGCTCGCTTTCCATCAACCATTCTTTTTTTCCAAATTCAGTGCCAACTCACCCCCCTCACCCCTCACTCTCACTCTCAAAGCAACCATCCCACTCTTCTCCCTCCAAGCCTCCCTCTCACCTCTCTCAAAAATCCCCCCCTCACCTTTCTCCAGCCTTTCATCCCCCTCACTCTTCCTTCTCAAAGTTGCCCCCCTCTCATCCACCAACCTGCCTCCCTCCACTGCCCTCTTACCTCCATCTCTTCACTCCACCTCCTCAAATCCTCAACTGCCTTCTTCCTTGTCTCTTGTCCCCCATCTCCCCCAGCACCACAGAGCCTTTTCTCCTCATTCGGCCCCCTCCTCTCGCTGTTCTGCAATACCCCACACTCCTTCAGCAACCCTCCTTACCTGCCCCCATCGTCCCTTGTCCTACCCTGCCCCTCCCCCTCCACCTCCTGCACCCAAAGCCTCCTCCCCTTCCTCTTCATTAAAAGTGTGGACCTCAAATATCCGGGGCCTTCGCTCAAACCTTTCAGATCTTTCCATACAGGTTGCCACTGACAAACCAGACATTATCTGCCTAACAGAAACGTTCCTCTCCCAAGACGTGTCTGACTCCCAAGTATCTCTCCCTGGCTACTCCCTCTTACGGTATGACAGACCTGAGCCTCGTCCTGGTGGAGGTGTTGCTCTCTTCATCAAAGACTCTATTCCTCACTCTCCATGCACTGCTCTCACTCCCCCACACCCCCAGGAATACCTCTGGCTTCGGCTTCCCCTCCACTCCCACCTCATGTTTATATGTGTACTGTACCGTCCACCGAACAGTGATGATGCCATCTACATCTCACTATCCGAAAACATGGACCATCTTCTATCTTCTAATCCAAACTCTCTCTTCCTCTTATGTGGTGACTTCAATTGTCATCACGCCAGTTGGCTAGGTGTGGGTACCTCTCTCACCTGCCATGGCACCTCAGCAAAAGCTTTCTGCAACTCATTGGGACTGCCTCAATCGGTCAACTTCCCGACCTGGATCTCAACCAATGGTACTCCATCTCTTCTGGATCTGATTTTGACAAATTTCCCTGACAATATCTGCTGCTCTTCCTTCGCTCCAATTGGTTCTTCTGACCACGTCCTTGTTAAAGTGGACATCTCTCTGGCTGTTATCAGAGAACCACCTCACCGCCGTCGAGTCTGGCATTTCACTCAAGCCGACTGGCAGGGTCTCCGAGCAGCCATTAAACTTACAGACTGGTCTCCTATCACTACTTTCTCAAACATCAACTCATCCTGGGAATTCTTTCAAAGAAACTTGCTCTCCCTCATGCACAGATTTATCCCCTCTCGTGTTCAGTTGTCTTACCCTTCCTCCCGCCCTTGGTTTACTGAAGCTTGTGGCGAGGCAGTTGTCCTGAAACAACTTGCCTTTGCCTCATGGAAAGCAAACCCAACTGAGGGCAATCTCAGTTCTTTCCACAAAGCTCGGAACAAGTGTGTATCTACCCTCAAGAGAGCCAGAAAACAACATCTTTCTCATCTCAAGTCTGAACTCTCAAACCTCTCTCCCTCCTCAAAATCCTGGTGGCGTTTAATCAAATCTGTTTCTGGTGTATGTTCCCTCTCCATCCCCTCCCTTACCTCAAATGGCCGCACTGCTGATTCCACACGTGATAAAGCTGAATGTCTAAACTCGGTGTTTGCAGCTAAATCTTGTGTCCTAAACCCATCACTATCTCTACCCACTTTACCCAGTCGCACCCAACTGTCCCTGGACTCTGTATCCTTTTCTCCTGACAAGGTGGAGAGCTTGCTTTCAAACCTCGAGTCAGATTCTGCAACCGGTCCAGACGGCATCAGCCCACGTGTCCTCAAAGCCTGCTCTTCTGCTCTTGCTCACCCTCTCTCTGTTATATTCACCCTCTCATTTGCCCAAGGTCATCTGCCATCTGCTTGGAAATCTGCTAACATCACTGCCCTGCATAAAAAGGTGCAAAAACAGATCCCTATAACTACAGACCAATCAGCCTTCTCCCAATCATCAGCAAGGTGATGGAATCCATCATCGCCTCAGATATGAAATCCTTCCTCTTCTCCAATGGCTTGATTTCCAATTATCAATTTGGTTTCAGACCAGGTCACTCTACCCTGGATATGCTGCTTCTGCTCTCCCATCAATGGATGGAGGTCCTCAATGCCAGACAGGAAATCCGAGCCGTATCCCTGGACATATCACGTGCTTTTGACACAGTCTGGCACCCTGCCCTACTCACCAAACTCTCTTCCCATGGTATTCAAGGCCATCTCCACTCATGGCTCGCAGACTTCCTCTCCTGTCGCAGTCAACGTGTGGCCCTAAATGGAGTTCTTTCATCCCCTCTTCCTGTGCAGGCTGGAGTTCCTCAAGGTAGCGTTCTGGGCCCTGTTCTTTTTCTGGTTTTCATCAATGATCTCTCGGACTCTCTGGAAAATCCTCTATTTCTCTTTGCCGACGACTCCACCCTCTGCCGTACCATCTGTCATCCCTCAGACCGGCAAGCAGCAGCTTCTTCACTCACTGCAGATCTGGATAAAATCACAAACTGGTCCAACACGTGGAACATGTCTTTCAATCCAGACAAATCTCACACTCTCACTATGTCTCTTCGAAAGGACCGTTTACAAAACCCCCCATCCACTTTCTCAACAATCCTCTGGAAGAAGTCTTTTCTTTCAAGCTTCTAGGTCTCACTATCTGCCATGACCTTTCCTGGGAAAGTCACATTTCCAACCTCGCCTCAAAAGCCAGTCGCCGACTGGGAATCCTCCGTCGTGCTAAGTCCTTCCTCGGCCCTCTTGAGCTCCTGACCACTTACAAAGCTTTTGTCCGTAGCCTGATGGAGTACTGCTCTCCCCTCTGGGCTGGTGCTCCTGCCTCCCACCTTTCTCGGCTTCACGCTGTCGAAACCAGGGCATTTAAGATCATCGGCATCTCCCGCAATGAAGCTGAGTCTTTGGGCCTCTCACTCAATCACCGCAGGTTGGTCGGTGGTCTTTCTGTCTTCTACCGACTCCTCTCCAGCCTTGCCCCCCTGCTCTCTCTGCGATTTGTCCCCACCACATTTCCACAGGGCGCTCAAGGTCTGCCAACAACCCCCTTCTGGTAAAACTACCAAAATCACGAATCACTGCTCATCTTCACTCTTTCATTCCTCTTTTGCCCGTCTTTGGAATAAACTTCCTCACTCTATTCTTTCCCATTCTTCCCTCCAGGCTTTCAAAACAGCTGTTCACCACCACCTCTTATCTTCCCCCATCCAAATCCTCGATCTTTTCTACCCCCGATAATCCACCCAAGCCCACTTCCTTCATTTCTCCTACTTTCCTTCCTGAAAGTCCCTGAAATGTCCATCTTCTCTTCGCCATGTTCCCCGTCCCATCCCCATCCCTCTCCCTTCCACAGTTCACCTAATGTGTCTGTTCCCCACTGTTTTGTCCCTTCCACTCCCGCCCCTCTTGTCTCATGCCTCCTTGCTGTGAGTTGTGTGTTAGCTCTCATACGAGCCTCGACCAAGGTATACAAAAAAAAAAAAAAAAAAAATTGAGGTTTAAATGTGAATTGCAAACAAGTCATCACTTTTAGAGGAAAATTATGAAACAAGAGCAAATGTTTATCAAGGATTAATTGACTGGATAGAAATCGGATGAACATCTTTTACAAAAGCTCATTTTTAGTGAGGAGGCCACATTTCACACATCAGGTAAAGTTAATCGTTACAATTATAGGATATGAGGAGAAGAAATAGTCCTTGGTCCAGTCGTGTCGAAAGGTACCAGATTGAGGCACAAAGAGGGATCTAATTTTTATGAAAGCCACATGTCTATAGTTTATAAAAATCATGGGGGACCATTTGGGAAATGTAGTATTTTGTCATTTTGGGGTAGCACATGCCTGGTGTTGGCTTAATGGTTAGGCTGATGAGCTTAGGATCCTAAGATCCTGAGTTCAAATCCCGCTTAGCTGTTGAATAAAATACCAGGTGGGGTTGACTCTGCCTGCCATCCTTCCAAGGTCGGCAAAATGAGTGCCAGCTTGCTGGTATGCTGTGTTAGAGTGGCGACCTGTCAAGGATTGTGCCCATTAGCCAAGGAGACTGCATAGGCAGCACCAACGCTCCGCACAGAGTATGGTCCCAATGGATGGATGGGGTACCATAGCAACCAATACTGTTGCGGAGTAACCAATATTGAAAATACATCAAAGGAGCATATCTCAACATCTGGACCATCGACAAACATGATCTTTGCTTCCATTTGCATAGTTTTGAGGGTACCAGATCCATTGGAATCGGTGTGAACTTCAGAGGTCGTTTTCAAGGTAAAGGTCAAAATTTTTAAAAAGCATTTTTTCGCATTTTTAGCCCATGTCGTTCATCCATGACACCACCATCTTCTATTAAATATATAAAGTAGTAGTGTATGTTTGTTTGTCCTCTTATAAAACTCGAGAACTACGCATCCCAGAGCAAAACTAAAGGCATAGTCGGAATCAGCATGTCTCAGAGGTACTACAGCACACCTTAGATCAGGGGTTCTTAACCTATTGATGATTCCAGACCCCCAATGGATTGTCCAACATGGTCCCATACCCTTCGCTTGACTGTCGAAATCATCATCACCACCAGTCTTATTAGTTGACAGTATGAATTCCAAAGATGTCAATAGCTTGAATTTATTTTAGATATGGATAGCTCGGAATAGAACTCGGAATTTTATGTCAGGTCAGGTTCGATCTGTGACCTGCTACAGGTACCATGTAAACCTGTACTAACCTGTTCCATGGTCGGGTTGTCGGCGACTAAACCGTCTCCCCCATCAGGTTTTCTGGTGAGGAGGGTGTTTGGATATGGACACCCAGCAGGATTAAAAACAAAACCTGTCAAAGGGCGGAGGAGCACCTTGTGAGCCAACGGCCATCCATATCTAGTGCCCAACTGTGTCTGCGGACGTCCTCCTGCAGTTGGGTCACTTCTTATTAGGAGGTTGGTGGCAGGATTTGCACTCCGGCCACCGTAAAACCCTTCATTCCGCAAAATGCAAAAACGCAAAAAAATCTGAAAACCCACTCCGTGGGAGTACCTCCTGTGCAGCTTCCCTTCGCAGGGCAGCTCACCGGATGACGGGATTGGGGCAAAGCCTTCGGGACCCCCAATCTTTGATAGGAGGGAAACCACGGGGTAACATCCCTGGGTCAGATTGCGGGAGAGTGCGTCGGAGTGGTGCTGAGGTGTCGTCCACCAGACGGCGGTCTCCTTGGGTTAACCTGAGGGGGTCCCTTCGGGTGGGTGCCTGGAATGTCCTATCCCTAAGAGAGGATGATCACCTGTCTCTGTTATCATCTGAGCTCAAGTGTTTGGACATCGGGATTGCAGCTCTCTCTGAGGTTCGGAGACCGGATTGCGGCGAGATAATGGTGGGTGGTTACACCTACTATTGGTCTGGTCGCTCTGATGGTTACCATACCCAAGGAGTTGCTGTAGCTGTGTCCAATAAGCTGACCCCAATGATAATTGAGGTAACACCGGTCAACGAGCGTATTATGAGATTAAGGATTCGTCACTCCTTAGGTGTCATTTCCCTGGTCTCTGTTTATGCTCCGACTGAGGCGAGTGATCTCACCGTGAAGGATGCATTCTACGCCACACTCGAGTCTGTGGTTGATCAGTGCCACAGACGAGATACACTTCTAGTCTTGGGGGATTTCAATGCATCGACTGGAACTGATAGGGACGGTTATGAGGTGTGTGTTGGTCCCCATGGGTCAGGAACTATGAACCAGAATGGCACTAAGTTCCTTGACTTTGCAAGAAGTCATGGACTTAGGGTGGCTGGTTCATGGTTTCAGCACCCACAAGCTCATCGCTGGACTTGGTATTCCAACGCTGGCGGTGTGGCAAAGGAGATTGACCATGTCCTCATTGACGGTCGTTGGAGGATGATCCAGAACTGCAGGGTCTACCGGAGTGCTCAGTTCCTCAATACTGACCACAGGCTTGTTGTAGCAACTCTAAAGCTGCACCTTAAATCCTGGAGAATGGTACCATCCCAGCCGAGGCTGGATGTTGCCAAGCTCAGGGATGAGAGAGTAGCTGAGGAGTTTGCGAACAGGCTGAGTGGACACTTGGGGGGTCTGGGTGATTTGGGGGGTCCTGAAGAGTTGTGGAGCGCCTTCAAGACCACCGTCCTTGATGTTGCCGGTGGATGCCTTGGAGCTCACCGCAGGGCAAAGAAGAATTTTGTCTCTCAAGGGACACTGGATACCATTGACCAGAGTCGCAGGGCCAGGCTGAATGGCAGAGCTGAGCTGTTCAGGGAGCTGAGGCGTAAAACTGTACGTGCACTGAGGGTGGACAAGGAGGCCTATGTGCGAGGAATCTGTGAGGGGGTAGAGCATCACCTGTGGACAGGTGATTCTCGTCCCGCTTACAGGGGAATTCGTGCATTACGTTCATCCAAGCCCATCCCTCGGAGCACTACAGTTCGAACAGAGAGTGGTAGGCTCTTGACAGAGGAGTCTGAAGTGAAGGCCCGCTGGGCCGGTTACTTTGAGCGGTTGTACCAGGCTGATCCCCCAAATGTCGAGTTGGACGTCAAGGGTGTTACAATCCCTGTTGCTGACCCTCGAATCAACTGTGGTCCACCTACGCTTGTGGAAACACGGGCTGCGGTGAACCAGTTGAAACGGGGCAAAGCTCCAGGGATCTGTGGCATCCATGCCGAACTTCTCAAGGCTGGTGGAAATGCTGCACTCGTGTCGTTGCATGCAGTTTTGTGCTCTGCCTGGAACACAGGCATCATCCCAACTGACTGGAAGAGGGGCCTTGTTGTCCCTCTCTGGAAAGGGAATGGTGATCGCCAAGACTGCAACAACTACCGAGGGGTGACGCTGCTCTCAGTGCCGGGCAAGGTCTTTGCTCGGATAATTCTCGATAGGGTTCGCCACCATCTGCTTGAGCACCAGCGTCCAGAGCAGTCAGGCTTTACACCAAAGAGGTCAACGATTGACCGTATCCTTGCACTTCGTGTCCTCACCGAACGCAGATGAGAGTTTCGGCAGGGCCTGCTTGCAGCCTATGTTGATCTCTGTAAAGCGTTCGATTCAGTGAATCGGGATGTCCTCTGGAGGTTTCTTGGTCTTCGTGGGGTGCCACCAAAACTGATCGATCTGATGTCTGAACTCTACTCTGGTACTGAGAGTGCTGTGAAGTGTGGTGGTACCATCTCTGACTTATTTCCAGTTGTTACTGGAGTTCGTCAGGGATGTGTACTTGCCCCCACACTTTTCAGCACTTGTATGGACTGGATTCTAGGGAGGATGTCGGAGAGATCAAGTTGCGGTGCGTCATTTGGGAATGTCAAGATCTCGGACCTTGACTTTGCAGATGATGCAGTCATCTTTGCGGAGACTTTAGACATCCTCTTGGGGGCCCTCGAGGTGCTGAATGAGGAGTCGGAGCCGTGGGATTACGGGTTTCTTGGGTCAAAACTAAGATCCAGGCTTTCGGTGACATCTTGGATGCTGCTGTCCTGTCTGTGTCTGTTTGTGGTGAGGATGTTGAGGTCGTGGAGAGATTCACTTACCTTGGCAGTGATATTCATGTCTCTGCTGGCTGCGAGTCAGAGGTCAATAGACGTCTGGGTTGGGCCTGGGGAGTCATGGATTCACTGGATCATGGGGTGTGGCGCTGCCGGTACCTGTGCCGCAGGACAAAATTCCGAGTCTTCAGGTCCTTGGTACTTCCAGTCTTGCTCTATGGGTGCAAGACTTGGACTCTGACCAAGGATCTGAGACGGAGACTTAATTCCTTTGGTACCATGTCTCTTCAGAGAATCCTTGGCTATCGCTGGTCGGATTTTGTGTCCAACGAGCGGTTGCTGAGAGAGACTCGGATGAGATTTGTTACCTGCATAGTCCGTGAGCGTCAGTTGCGGCTGTATGGACATGTGGCTCGTTTTCCTGACTCTGATCCTGCTCACCAGATTCTCTCAGCGAGGGAGTCTCATGAGTGGAGGAGGCCAGTGGGTCGACCACGTGCCTCATGGTTGCAACAGGTTGAACATCATCTCAAGATGATGGGGATGGGCCTGGCATCTGCCTGGGGGATGGCCAGACGGAGGCCCCTGGAGTACCGGAGGAAAGTGGACGCAGCGACGTGCTGTTCTGGCACATGCTCCCATACCTGACCTGACCTGAATAGAACATGAAAAGCAATCATAAGCATTTATCATATATATTTACAAATAAAAAAATAAAAAATAACCGAGAAATTACAAATATACAAACAGCTACAAGTATTTTACAATATAACTTTGATTCACCTATTTCAGATTATAAATCAGCAACTTTACTTCTTGTAGTTGAGTTTTATTTCACAAAAGAAGAAAACAAACTTGAATGTGCAAGTTTTTCAATATCTCGACTACAGAACACACACTCTTACTAATCTACTGAGATATTTGTTGTTGTTTTTGTGCAATCAAAATATGGAATCGGGGTACAGTTACTGATAATGCTACTCGCATGTCATCTGATGCATCAAGTCGATTTCTCCACTTTGCTTTCAGATTTAATAATGCAGAGAATCCTGTTTCGCAAAGGTACGTAGTTGTGAAGGGAACCAAAACATTCATTGCCCTCATAGCCAAGTTTGGGTAAGCTGCGATTTGCTCACACCAAAACTGCTTGACATCCATCCCAACCCTTTCAAAATCAGCTTTCTTTCTTGGGTCTTCTTGGAAGTCAATGAAATCATCCTTTGCTGAATCGTTGTCACTCAATCTCGATATATCAAACGAGAAAGGGTTTTGGATCCAAACAGATTCGATGCGAAGATCATCAATATCTGAGAAGTAACCTTGAAAATTTGTACATCGGACTTCCAAATGGTTCTTGACTTATTGAAGTATTTCTACAGGCAATGAATTACCATCTCCAATAAGAATATTGTCAAGGATTGCAAAGTTTTTCCAGGTTTCCGCTTTCAACACGGCAACTCCAAATCGGTAATTTCCTTGTAAATGCGACAAATTTTCCCCTGGCTTGAATAATGTCCACATCCCTTCCTTGCATTGACATGTTCAATTCATTGAGGAGACTAAAAATATCAGCCAAATATCCCAGGCTAACAATAAAATGTTCATCTTCAAAATGATTTCCAAGAGGGGATTGTTGATGTTTGAGGAATTCGAAAATTTCATCCCGAATTTCAAGGGCACCTGACTCAATTGCTTCACGGCATCCTCTTCCAGCATGATTTTAACCTTCACCAGTGCACAGGGCTTCACGAGGGTCTCTCAAATCGTGTAGGGCTTATTTTCTTTGGCAATCATGTGCGAAACTTTGTAGGAGGCTTCCAGAAGAGGTTTCCCAGGAGCAGCAAACCCATATGATGAAAATGTTGCTTTCAGATCATAACGAACTCTTTTCAACTTAAAAGCATCAATTGATGTGCCAACATGATTACTGTGCTTGCTTTCAAGATGTTCTCTCAGTCCTGATGTCTTCAAATTTCCACTGCTCATTAACAAATTGCAAATCATGCATTGGGGTCTTTCAGTTCTGTGCTGTGTCACGTGATTGGGTTTTTGTATATCATGCCTCGCCCGCTAGGGGTGGCAGGAGTGTACTTCTGGTCGCGCAATAAAGCGGAGTTGATGCTGGCTTGCGTGCTTCTGGCGTCCCACTGCGCCTCGTACACTCTAGTTGGCTGATGAGGATGGTTGAATACGGACTTGTGCCCGTTTTCGACGGAGAGGACTTCGAATTGTTTTCGGAGCAATTGGAATGCTATTTCCACGCGAACGATGTGGTCGACGAGAGCAAACAGAAGTCGATCTTGCTCGCTTCGCTTTCGCCCGAGCATTATCGGCTACTGGGTGATTTGGTGGCACCGAACAGGCCCCGGGATGACGAGCTGTCGTTTCGGGACATTGTGGAGAAAATGAAAGCACACATGGCGCCGGAGAAGTCATTACAGCTCGCTCGATTCCAGTTCGATCGCCTCTCGAAGGGTGCAGAGAAACGCATCGCTGATTTTGTGGCGCGGATTAAGCATTCTTCCGTGGCCTGCAAGTTCACGGCGGGGGAGCGTCCAGCTCGGCTCAGAGATCGTTTTATTGCTGGTTTACGAGATGCGAAGATGGTTTCAGCGGTTTTACGGCTGAAGGGTGAAGCCATTACATTCGACTCGGCGGTCAGTGCGGCTACAGCGGTCGAGCAGACTCGCGGGGATTTCGAGCCATCACCGGCCACGCGGGGTCGCGAGCACCCCGGGACGCGCGCATGACCGATGCGGGTCGGACGTCGCCACGCGGCCGCGCGTGCGGCCGGGTGACCCCGCGGACATGCTTGGGATGTGGAGGTCGACACCTGCGCCGTGCATGCCCGTATAAAGGCAACGTGTGTTTGAATTGTCACAAGGTGGGTCATTTGGCGCGTGTGTGCCGTGGGGCGACGGCCACTGTTAAGGTCATGGACGGCGATGTGCGAGGCGACTCGGGGCGGAACCAGCGGCCGTTGTTGAGCCTGTTTTCAATTGGCCCGGCGACGGCGCGCCCGATGACAGTGGAAGTCGAAGTGAACGAAACGCCGATCACGTTCCAGGTCGATACGGGAGCAGCGGTGTCGCTCATAGGCGAACAGACCGCGTGTAGACTCAACGGCCTGAAGCTTCTCAGGTCAAACCTCACACTGTTCACGTACACCCGCGAGAAGATAACGCCAGTCGGGATGGCAGACGTGTCTGTGAGGTATCAAGGCCAGGTCGCCACGCTTCGGGTGTACGTCGTGCGGGGGAGGGGGCCGTCTCTCCTCGGCCGAGATTGGATGGCCCGCATCAGGCTAGACTGGGCCGCAGTTCACCTTGTGCAACCCGTGCCGAGCCAGTGGGAGGATCAGTTGGAGGAGATTCTTCAAAGACATCAAGGGTTGTTTAGCGACGACCTTGGGAAACTCAAGGGCATGGAGGCAAAACTCTTCTTGAAGGAGGGGGTGGTTCCTCGGTTTTGTAAACCGCGTCCGGTGCCGTATGCCCTGCGGGACAAGGTCAAGGGTGAACTGGATAGGCTGGAGGCCTGTGGAGTGATCGAACGGGTGTCGTGCTCGGATTGGGCCACCCCGGTTGTCACGGTGCTGAAACGGAATGGAGACGTCTGATTGTGCGGGGACTTCAAATCCACGGTTAACCCGGGGCTCAGCGTGGAGCAATATCCATTGCCGTCAATCGATGAAATATATGCACGATTGGCGGGGAGTCAATACTTCACGAAGCTAGACCTGCGTGATGCATATTTTCACCTGGCGATGGATCCCGGGAGTAGCGAGCTTTTGACAATCAACACATGTCAAGGACTCTATCGATATACCCGACTCTGTTTTGGGATTGCTTCGGCCCCAGCTTTGTGGCAGAAAGCCATGGATCAAGTTTGCATTGGCCTGCCCGCTCAGACCTACCTGGACGATGTGCTCATTGCGGGGAAAAAGGCGGACGAGCACCTTGCGAACATTGCCCAAGTGCTGACAAAGCTAGAAGCGTGCGGCCTGCGCTTGAACAGGGACAAGTGCGCGTTCTTCAAGCAGCGCTTGGAATACCTCGGGCACATCATCACGCCGGAGGGGCTATTGAAAGGTCCTCGGAAGGTGGAGGCGATTCAGCACATGCCACCGCCTCGCGACAAGACGCAGCTGCGCTCGTTCATTGGTATGGCCCAGTATTACCAAAGCTTCGTGCGCGGGCTCAGCTCACAACTTGCGCCGTTAACGCGGTTGCTCAAGAAGGACGAGCGCTGGGCTTGGGGGCCTGCACACCAGGTGTCGTTCGACCGCGTCAAGCGGCTGCTCACAGAGGATACGGTCCTCGTGCACTACGAGCCTGCGCGTCCGCTCCTATTGGCATGCGACAGCTCTGCATATGGCATCGGGGCAGTGCTCTCTCACAGGATGGACGATGGTTCCGAGCGGCCTGTTTGTTTTGCATCCCGGACCCTGTCCACAGCAGAGCGCGGATATGCCCAGATTGAGCGTGAGGCTCTCAGCCTCGTCTGGGGTGTGCGGAGGTTTCATCAATACCTGCTGGGGCGGCATTTCACTTTGCAGACGGATCACAAACCGCTTCAATTCATCCTGACACCCGAGCGCGGGGTGCCGGTGGTAGCAGCCGCGCGAATACAGTGGTGGTGTCTGTTTCTGGGTGCTTACGATTATGATATTCAGTTCCGAAGCACCGAGAAGCATGCTAACTGCGACGGGCTCTCTCGCTTGCCGTGTGCGGAGGGTCCAGCTGCGTCTGAGTTGGGCGACCGGGTCGATGTGTTCGCGCTGGGCCAGGTCCAAAGCGGGCCGGTCACGGCCAGGCAGGTCGCGGTGGAATCGGCTCGTGATCCGGTGCTTGCCCGTGTCGTCCAGGCGATTTCTACGGGGAATTGGAGCGATCTGCCTTCGACACCGGCATTTCAACCTTTCACGTCACGCGCAGCGGAGCTGTCGTTGGTCCAACAGTGCGTAATGTGGGGAATGAGGACGGTGATTCCACCGAGGTTCAGGCAGCGGTGTTTGGAAGAACTGCATGTCAGTCACCTTGGCATCGTGAAGACCAAGAGTCTTGCTCGTAGCCTGTTGTGGTGGCCGGGGTTGGACAAAGACATTGAGCAGTTGGTTAAGCGTTGCGCCACGTGCCAGACAGATGCTGATAACCCGCGTCGAGCTTCGGGTCTCTGGCCTGTGCCAGACCGAGCTTGGCAGAGGGTCCATGTAGATTTTGCGGGACCGGTTAATGGCAAAATGTTTTTGATTGTGATCGATGCATTCTCTAAATGGCCGGAGGTTGTAGTAATGCAGCATACATCAGCAAACATTACAGTAGAGAAGCTGCGGATGATCTTTGCTAATAAAGGGTTGCCGGAGATCCTGGTCTCTGATAATGGTCCGCAGTTCATCGCGGGTGTATTTGATGAGTTTATGCGCCAGAATGGTATTCGACATCTAAGGTCCGCACCGTATCATCCTGAGACGAATGGCCAAGCTGAGTCGTTTGTCAAGATGTTGAAGCGGGCTTTGCGCAGGGGGGGTGTTGCACCTGTGCAGAAGGTGGTCGATGTCTTTTTGCTCCATTACAGGAACGCAGTTCATCCTGTCACGGGTGATTCGCCTGCCATTCGTCTCTATGGACGGGCTTTGCGGTCCAGGCTGGATTTGCTGCGACCTGGAGGGTCGGGGAGTGGGGCAATGTCGCGTTCGACGCAGCTGCGCAGCTTCGAGGTGGAGCAGCGGATAATGGTGCGCGATTATTTCCACGGTTCCAAATGGGTGCCGGCGGTGGTCTCTGTGGTGCTGGGGCCGGCGAATTGCATGGTGCGGACTGATGGTGGGGATGTGTGGAAGCGGCACGTGGACCAAATGCATGATCGCTGTTCAGCATCACCCCCCCCCCCCCACACCTCCCCGGGCCGAACGATGCGGGACCCCCATCGGTAGTATCGCCGGCACCTGACGTTGTATCGCCGGGGCTGGTTGGGCCGACGCCAAGGGGGTCTTCGCCTGATGCCGTCCTCCCCGGGGACGTCGAGCAGGCTGGGCGGTCGGGGGTGGCTGGTGTTGCGGAAAATGCGAGTCCGGCGAGGGTGTCACCTCGACCGAGCCGGGAGGCGTCTGAGCCTGGGCTGTCTGGTGGCGCTGCCCGTCCGAGGCGGGTCAGGGTGCGGCCGCGGTATTTGGAGGATTATGAGTGTTGATGGGTTTCAGATGGTCATGTTGTGATTGTCCGTTCATCGTGTGACGGGTCATTTTACGAGGGGAGGAGTGTGCTGTGTCACGTGATTGTGTTTTCGTATATCATGCCTCGCCCGCTAAGGGTGGCAGGAGTGTACTTCTGGTCGCGCAATAAAGCGGAGTTGATGCTGGCCCGTGTGCTTCTGGCGTCCCACTGCACCTCGTACACTCTAAGTTCCATCTCATTCTGTCATACAGGTGAAGCCAAAACCAAATATGAATCATTCCACTTCCGTTTTTTGACAGACATTTTGCAACAAATCTGTGAAAGAAAAATACAAAAACTGTTAAACGCATACCGGTAATGAAAATTCAAATAAGATATGATTTTTTTATGGAACAACAGTATCCGAGAAATAGTATTTAAATTTTTTTTTAAATAATTTAATCAGTAATAAATTTGTTTCATTCCCAAAACAGTTAATTGGTACCAGAACCAGCGACGAGCAAACCAGAGAGCCAGATCACACGCTCAAGCAGACAGAGAACCAGACTACTCGCTCAAGCAGACAGGGCGCAATTATTCGTTCTTCTTTCTTGCCTTTCCTCCTTCTCGGGCACGGTCCGCTCATGCGTGGCCTGCTCTCATTGGGCAGACCGTGTGTCGCGGCTCCTCCTTGGCAAAAAGACCACCCCGGCTCTGATCCGCTCGTCGCCCATTGGCCGCAAATTGACGCATTCTCTCATTTGGCGCCAGGCCAGAACGAAACGCTTCGTGAGTGCGCGAACAGCTCGGACAATTCCTCCAGCAGTGTTGTTGTTGGCGTTGTCATAAGTGTAAAAATCCTATCTATAAAATAACTTCACAGCGCATGTACACGTATTTCCCATTCGTATATCAAATATATTCGTAATCAAATATGTACATATATTCAGAGATAGAGTCCCATACCCCCAGCATTTAGTTCCCATACCCCCAAGGGGTATGGATACCCCCTGTTAAGAACCACTGCCTTAGATGTTTAAACCAGAGAGTTGGTGTCAAAGCCACCCAATGCTCACCTGTTTATACATTTATCGTTTTTAAAAGACTAGTCTAATACTATTTTTTATAAAGCATTGCAGTGAAGTCTGATCGAAATAATTTTAAAGCAGTATATGTATTTGTATATTGTAATCAGTAAAAAATAGTGTGGTAGATAAAAACATTATAAAGGAAAAAACTTTAACGTTGATGTGCTACAAAAAAGTTAAGTTCAAAACAGGTCAACAATTTTAAAAATTTGAAATTATTTTTCAATTTCAACTTTACTACATCAATAATATACCCCAAAGGAACTTCCATGCCAAATATCAGCATCCTACTACACATATTAAATGAATGGCAAGCTTCTAAATAACTTGCACAAAAAACTTTAACATTTTCACGCTGACACTGACGCTCACGCCGGGGGTATCGCTATAGCTCTCTGTTCTTCGAACAGGCGAGCTAAAATCTGAAAAAAAAATTCGTCGATTTTTTTTTTTGGCAGGTTCAATTTTTCTGCCGCAATTGATTCATTTTCCACGTCGTGACTTTTTTTTATTCACAACCTGATCAAAATAAGACAGACATACCAGTGGATGGACAGACCAGTGAACGTTTACAAAGTTTCTGATCAAAATTTGACTTTCTGATTTTAGATGCCCTGAAAAAGAAAGAGCTCCATTGGTCCCAAGGCAGCTGCAGCTAAGCGAAAACACACTAAGAGACAACAGGAGACTGAAGAGGAGCGATCAGCCACCTCTCGGACCAGCAGAGCAGTGAAGCTCAGCATCCTGGCACCCAACAGTCAGACACGCAATGTGGTCTACCCCAAGGCACTGGAGCACTGATGACGAACGCTGACAACGACAAAGAAATGTGAAATGTGTCCGAATTAAATGCGATATATAAATGTAATATATATTAAGCACCACAATTTACCCCTTTCTTATTCCTATTTTTTCCCCCGGGCAACGCCAGGTACTTGAGCTTGTTTTCAAATAAATGTTTGCATTTTTTATTTTAAACATCAATGTCGCCGAGCTAAAAAATTGACATTTCGCAGTTGCTCGGGCCAGGATGTGGTTGCTCTGGTGATGAAAAACAAAATCCCACTCCACGCCTTCATAAAGGATATAATTAAATAAGGCCGTTAATTATCTCCAAAATGGGTGTTTTAATTAACCCAAACACCCAATTTTCACTCTTGCACTTCCTTGGAGTTCCCTTAGTATGCGTGCAAAGTTTCAGGCTGATGGGTTTCATCGTTTTGGAGTTATGAAGGACACACACACACACACACACACACACACACACACACACACACACACACACACACACACACACACACACACACACACACACACACACACACACACACACACACACACACAATTTGTACTCGGGGGGGGGGGGGAACATTTCAAGGAAGAATGTAAAAACATAGAGGGATGACATCTCAAAAACAACCAAACAAGGTAGGAATGACACCACATTACAATCCCACATTTCGATGCCACAATACGATACCACAATCCTCATGGATTACCATCATCATGACATTTTACTTTTGTTGTGGGATTGTGATGGAACAACTTCAAAAGATGTCATAATGGTAGTCCATAAGAGGATTATGGTGTCATATTGTGGTGTCATTCGTACCTTGTTTGGTCATTTTTTTTATTTTTGAGATTTTATCCCTCTGTGTTTCACATTCTTCTAAACAAATTTTTTTTTCTTGTTTCTACAAAAAAAATTTGCCAGTAATAAAATGTTTAATGTTTCACATTTTGCCTCAGTCCACTATGTGGATTACCACCACTAAACTGAAAATAAATAAAATACTCATTGCCATTCACAACACACATAGCCCGATGAAGCTGCTGGATGCCATCTTGGTTAGCACTCGATGCTGGGTGAAGGCGATTTCCGTCATGCATTTTAAGGAAGCTTACGAAGATCAAGTCTGCCCGTTCATTTCACAAATGTTTTTTTAGTCAAAATTGAAAACATGAATTTACCTGTCGTTTTTTTATTAGTACCAAAATGATGCAAATCAAAGTGTTGAAATATAAACAACTTTTTGCATAGTAATATCCAAATCGTTGGCATAGTGAGATGCTGAGAGAATGTACATGTATGCTGCAGGCAGGGTGATTAATAAACGTGTGTGTGTGCCGTCCTTCTGATGGACGTTAAACTGGAAGTCCCGTCGCACACTCATCTCTAAGCTGTCTAGTTATCGCCGGCACCAGCCGGTTCGTGAAAGACTTGGTCAAACTTCCCTCAGCCGAACCAGGCCGAACAGACGAGAAGGTGGGATGAATGATGGCCATTAACATACACTCGTTATTCCTACCCCATTCATACTCCCAACATTGAAAAAAATGTTACAAACCAATTTGCGACCAACAAACAAATTGATTTACCAACAGTGTTCAAGTGATGAACACCAAATGAGAAACTGTGATAATGCAGTGACATTTCAGAGTCAAACAACACCATTCCTGTTCATCAACATGTAAGAATTACTTGTGAAACGTCTTTCCATAACCCTCCCATAACAGATTGGAGCACTTTATTGCCGCACAAAATGTCATTTGAACATTTATTTGGCTTCTTCAATCTGGGATGCGTTCAAAACCACCTTGATCCGCGACGCGAGTCAGTCACGTGGTGCTAACGAAGATGGCGCCGGTCAAGTGACCTCGAGCTCACGGTGGCGACACTTTTCATGGGTTATGAGCGTTCTATTTATTTTCAATGTTTTATTTATTTTGATATTTTGGTTTGGATCAAATCCATCTGTTATTAAATTGTTTTAATTCTTGTTTCAGTTGTTAGGGTTAGGGATGTTAGGGATTTGGTGATGGTTTGGATATGTATAGTTTACGATAAGTAGTTTACACCATGTATTAGCTCCTAAAAGAGCTATTTATATTCTATATACTTTAAAAACTCCAAAGCAAAAGAAAAGAAGAAAAAGTAAAAGAAGGCCTCAATGTTTCGGGTGGCATGCTCTGCCCATTGACAGGAGGAAGTGTCGATGTGCGGAGCTTCCTCCTGTCGATGGACGGGGCATGCTGTCTGAAATGTTGAGGCCTGCTTTTGCTCTTTCTTCTTTTCTTTTGCGTTGGAGTTTTTGAAGTATCTCTATGAATGAATGTCAGTGTGTGTGTGTGTGTGTGTGTGTGTGTGTGTGTGTGTGTGTGTGTGTGTGTGTGTGTGTGTGTGTGTGTCCTCCATAATTCCAAAACCATGAAACCTAACAGCCAGAAACTTTGCACGCATACGAAATGAACTCCAAGGAAATTCATGAGCGAAAATTGGGTGTTTGGGTTAAAACACCCCTTTTGAAGATAATTAACGGTCTTATTTAATTTTATCCTTTATCGGGCACCATCCTCGGCCACCTCACTTTCTCCATGAGCCAGCCATCAATATTTTGGAGTTGACTACCAGAAAGGGTGAAGAAAAGCCACTATTTTTCAGTTAAGTTGATGTCTGCAGAAAAAAAATATATGATTGACATCTCAAAAGAGTAGCCAAGTACCTTTTTGGCATCCATCTTGGAAAATGGCTGCCTCGTTTGAATGGCTGCCTGCCTCTGTCACCCCTCGTTTGCTGCGGAACATTTGGTATCTGAGTTCATTAACTTCAGTCACTTTGGTATTGCGATAGTAAAGTTTACAAACCCCTGGATAATTCAGAACACGTCACTGGTAATGTTACAGCTTGTTCCAAGTGATACGAATATATCTATGAACTTCTGACCATGCAGGAAGATTTATAAAGCCTTCATCTTTCCTTGCCTGGCAAATGCGCTGAGGGTGTCCCATTCAGTCCACGGATGAAGCCCTACCAAGGATTTGTCCGTGGCAAAACACCAAGGAATAATGCCTCGGATGCACGAAAGAGAGAGGGACCAGTCCCCCTCTCTGTCAGCACGCAGCAATCCAAGAAGAATATGAACCATCTCTATGGATGCCATCCAAAAAGCTGCAAGTTGACCTTTGTCGTGTCATGAAACTTGCACGTAAGCGAGAAACAGGTCAAAAATCATCTGGCAAGGTTTGTTCATGACAGCAGCATCGTGTTGTGTGACAAACATTCTGGTGAAGCTCAGATTCTACCCAAATAGTGTCATTCAACTTCGGCAGATCTTCAGCATGGTTGGTTTATAGCCATTCTTCAAAGCCTGACCATGCTAACCTCAACAGCGCTTCATATGTCAACTTATGAAGACGGACAGCCCGGTTGTACTGTCCTCCCCACCCCCACCCCCCCCCCCAAGAACCATGTTGATTGATCCTTCTGTAATGACACCTGATTTCACAGGCAGATCTCAAAGTCCAGCATCCCCAAACATCTTACTAGCTGTGGACATCAAGTCACAGATCGTATGGAAGTTCCCAATCATCGGCACGATTCCCCCATACCTTTCCAGATGTTTCCATACAATTTTTGTTGCCTTTGCATACAGTGCCTGATCCAAGACAAATGCAATGCTCTCAAGATGTAAAAATGACTGGATGGAAATGGACTGTCGCAAGATATCCTGGATGGTTGATAATTCAGTTGGGGTGCATTAGCTGTTGGCAGGTGTCTAATTTTGCATTTGCCATCACTTCTTTGTTCTCTCTTGTTAGGATGTTGAATCCTGTCCACTCGTTGTTGAACTCGTTTTCTCAGATGAGTCATATGCACACACCAAGACCAACCCTAACCCTCCTCTTCGCCTGCTCTCCCTCCCTTCCCTCCCTCCTTTATTACTCCCCCCAATTAATATTTCCATCAAAGAAGCGACGGGTTGCATTTGCTAGTAAAGACTATAAGTAGCTCTTTCAGGAGCTAATACATGGTGGAAACTATAAACCTTTTACTTTATTGTTATTCCACCAAGGAAACTGAAACAACACTGCTGCCTGATATTATTGAGCTCCTCTTTAAGCCTAAACCTTTGTGGTAAACAGACCTATTTTTTTTCCTTCTTTTTTTATACAACCACTTGAAATCCGAGCATCAACCAGCTGTGTGACTTTGGGTGTGGTTTGCATGTCTTGTGCGTGTTCATCCGACTGCAACCTGTGGGTAGTCGCAATCCCTGAACTTGTGACGGCATCTCAAGATACAGCTAATCAAGGGAGAAAAATATACGAAATAGTCCACCTCAGAAATAGACATATAATGATACTCTATTTAGTATTGCAGTGGTAAGTTGGATGATGCTGTGGTGGAAAGCATGAGGTGCAGGGTGTGTGGGCATTACCAACTCCTGTGATCTTTTTTATGATGGGCACAGCTAAAGCCTCCCAGCAGGTCTGGTCCAAAGCATGTGCTGCCTCTACATCAGGCAGAAACCTTTGTGCAAACTGTTGTTCATGTCGCATGACAGTGCTCAGCCTAAACAAGACAAGGGCAAAATAGCATGGTAATGGGAAAACCAACGCACACACATCACAGTGCAACATATGCTGGCCCACGTTCAAGATCCATACTTTAAGTAGAGCTGCAAAGTCTTATCTTCATCGATGTTCTGGGTCCAAGTGTGAGCTTTCATTTTGTAGAACAAAAATGTGCGGCGACAAAGCTGGTCCCGAAACACTGGCCAAAACGTTGGTTTGGGGCCCAAGATCTCGAAACCACGCACACGCGTGTCTATCCCTCCCTGCAACACATGATCCACACAAATGCTCAAGGTACTATATCAAGAACTTGCCCAACCACCTCCAAAAAAAAACAAAAACATAAACAAACAATGCTTCATCAACTGACATTCATGACTCCAATGGGCCATGATATCAAAACGAATTCCCGTAATCACTCATGTTTAAGCCGCACTTTTCCCCCCAGAAATATCTCATCGAAATTTGGTGTGCATGTTATCCACGAAAACTAAAGCGAAAGCTCAATTTCTTCAAATATCTCAAATCAACACAACACCAACCCTCGTTACTGGGTGCCGCCATCTTAAAAATGCAGTGTATTGTGGGATATCTCATGCAACATTGAAAGTATATATTTTTCTGAATAACAATTAGTTTGATGGAACAATTAAAATTATTTGGTTGTAATACATTAGTTTTCTTTTAAAACCTTTAATCTGAACTTCAAAAAAATATACACGGAAAAAGCAGCGAAATAAATGAGGGTATCAATACGTGCATTGCACCACAATAGACTGATTGAGGGTTATCGTTAGCCAATGAATCGCTAAAGACTTGAGAGTTACCGTTAGCTAATGACTCACGAAAGACTTGAGAGTTACCATTAGGTAATGACTCGCCCCAGACTTGAGGGTTACCGTAAGCTAATGACTTGCGAGAATTTAGAGTTACCGTTAGGTAATGACTCGCCCAAAACTTGAGGGTTACCGTAAGGTAATGTCTCGCAAGAGACTTGAGGGTTACCGTAAGGTATTGACTCGCTAGAGACTTGAGGGTTACGGAAAGGTAATGACTCGCCCGAGACTTGAGGGTTACCGTAAGCTAATGACTTGTGAAACTTGAGGGTTACCATTAGGTAATGACTCGCCCGAGACTTGAGAGTTTCCGTAAGCTGACTCGCAAGACTTGAGAGTTACAGTTAGGTAATGACTCGCCCGAGACTTGAGGGTTACCGTAAGGTAATGACTCGCTAGACTCTTGAGGGTTACCGGAAGGTAATGACTCGCTAGAGACTTGAGGGTTACGGTAAGGTAATGACTCGCTAGAGACTTGAGGGTTACCGTAAGGTAATGACTCGCTCGAGACTTGAGGGTTACCGTAAGGTAATGACTCGCTCGAGACTTGAGGGTTACCGTAAGGTAATGACTCGCCCGAGACTTGAGGGTTACCGTAAGCTAATGACTCGCGAGACTTGAGAGTTACCATAAGGTAATGACTCGCTAGAGACTTGAGGGTTACGGTAAGGTAATGACTCGCGAGACTTGAGAGTTACCGTAAGGTAATGACTCGCTAGAGACTTGAGGTTTACGGTAAGGTAATGACTCGCTCGAGACTTGAGGGTTACCGTAAGGTAATGACTCGCTAGAGACTTGAGGGTTACCGTAAGCTAATGACTCGCGAGACTTGAGAGTTACCTTAAGGTAATGACTCGCTCGAGATTTGAGGGTTACCGTAAGGTAATGACTCGCTAGAGACTTGAGGGTTACCGTAAGCTAATGACTCGCGAGACTTGAGAGTTACCGTAAGGTAATGACTCGCTAGAGACTTGAGGGTTACCGTAAGCTAATGACTCGCGAGACTTGAGAGTTACCATAAGGTAATGACTCGCTCGAGACTTGAGGGTTACCGTAAGGTAATGACTCGCTCGAGACTTGAGAGTTACCGTAAGGTAATGACTCGCTCGAGACTTGAGGGTTACCGTAAAGTAATGACTTGCTAGAGACTTGAGGGTTACCGTAAGCTAATGACTCGCGAGACTTGAGAGTTACCATAAGGTAATGACTCGCTCGAGACTTGAGGGTTACCGTAAGGTAATGACTCGCTCGAGACTTGAGGGTTACCGTAAGGTAATGACTCGCCCGAGACTTGAGGGTTACCGTAAGCTAATGACTCGCGAGACTTGAGAGTTACCATAAGGTAATGACTCGCTAGAGACTTGAGGGTTACGGTAAGGTAATGACTCGCGAGACTTGAGAGTTACCGTAAGGTAATGACTCGCTAGAGACTTGAGGTTTACGGTAAGGTAATGACTCGCTCGAGACTTGAGGGTTACCGTAAGGTAATGACTCGCTAGAGACTTGAGGGTTACCGTAAGCTAATGACTCGCGAGACTTGAGAGTTACCTTAAGGTAATGACTCGCTCGAGATTTGAGGGTTACCGTAAGGTAATGACTCGCTAGAGACTTGAGGGTTACCGTAAGCTAATGACTCGCGAGACTTGAGAGTTACCGTAAGGTAATGACTCGCTAGAGACTTGAGGGTTACCGTAAGCTAATGACTCGCGAGACTTGAGAGTTACCATAAGGTAATGACTCGCTCGAGACTTGAGGGTTACCGTAAGGTAATGACTCGCTCGAGACTTGAGAGTTACCGTAAGGTAATGACTCGCTCGAGACTTGAGGGTTACCGTAAAGTAATGACTTGCTAGAGACTTGAGGGTTACCGTAAGCTAATGACTCGCGAGACTTGAGAGTTACCATAAGGTAATGACTCGCTCGAGACTTGAGGGTTACCGTAAGGTAATGACTCGCTCGAGACTTGAGAGTTACCGTAAGGTAATGACTCGCTCGAGACTTGAGGGTTACCGTAAAGTAATGACTTGCTAGAGACTAGAGGGTTATGAATGAGCTGTTACTGTGCCACATCTGATAGATGTCATGTATCAATCAGTAAGAGTTGTCAGGTACGTTTTCTCATTATTTGTTCGGAATCACGTCATTCATCATATTGTGTTTCATACAAGTTAGAAGTGATCCGTAATGCGGAATTAAACACAATCTAAAATGGTTCTCTCCATACGTCCATAAAACGCTGCTTTTGGGTTTACTGCATTTCTAGTACTGAGCTGGAATCCATTTTTGATGGAGTGATTTTTGGGGTGTGGGTTATCCATATAAACTGGTATTTTCCTGAGAATTTTATGTGAAAGTTCAGTGTATGAAGTATTATACACAATAGTGGATTATACACGAGTGATTATGGTACGTTCTTTGTATATTGGGGGCATAGTGGGGTTGATAATTCAGTTACATTTGTCTTTGAATACGACCAAATTAACGCAAACTGCAATTAAAGCACATTGCAACGACTGCTGCCTGTGTCTTGATGCTCATGTGTCTTTCATAAGTTCATTGTTGATTTCGAGGCATCCCAGCTGTCAAAGTTGCCCAGAAAGAGGGTAGCTGGCATTACTGTAGCCACGATGTTTGTTTCGGTAATTGTCATTTTGTTAACGTTATCTCAAATGGAAATGCAGAAGGTATTCTTTACAGGCTGCAAGGTTCTTTTCCTTGCTCACTTGTTCATTTATTTTGCCAGAAAATTTTTGTAAGAACAAACTACAATTGTTTGTTCTTCATCTTTCTACTTGGACAAAATCAGTTAGAAAAGGATAAAGAACAAGTTACCTGTTGACATCGCTTTATTCGAATCTGGATAACAGGCCAGAACCTTGTTAGATTCTCCACCAGTACCACCCTCGAGGCCGAGGAGGATATGTTCACCTGCAAAAGGAAACAAACACTCCAAGATACATAGACAACCATTTAATCTTATTCAAATCAAGCACAACTACTGTAGAACTGCCACTTTATAACTGCTGCCAGTGATGACCGGGTATCAAGATGTCCGGCTTTGATACAAAACGGGATTGACGAGTTAAGGACTTCGTAACAGGCCATGTTCCATCTATTTATTATGTACGCAGTTGACCCTTTTTCCCGGGGCCATCGGCAGTATCAATTGAATTGGTATTTAAATAACCTGAACACGAAGTAATAAATGCTCGTCCCACGGTTCCACAGAGTAAACCAGAATGCCCCTGAGTAATATTGTTACGAATTTGGAAGCCTTCTGCACACAGACAGACAGCCATCCCCGTAGCTTAGTTATTTCGATAAGTGTGTGTTTCTAGTTGGAATCCATGCCCTATGTCTAATGGGAATTATGTGTACATGCGCTGCGAAGTTATTTTATAGATAGGATTGTTACACTTATGACAATGACAACAACAACACTGCTCGAGGAATTGTCCGCGCGCTCACAAAGCGTTTGGTTCTGGCCTGGCGCCAAATGAGAGAATGCATCATTTTGGGGCCAATGGGTGACAAGTGGATCAGAGCCGGGGCGGTCCTTTGCAAGAAGGCGGAGCCGCGACACGAGGTCTGCCCAATGAGAGTAGGCCATGCATGAGCGGACCGTGCCTAGGAAGGACGACGAAAGAAAGGAGAACAAATAATTTGCGCCCCGTCAGCTCGAGTGCGTGGTCTGGTTCTCTGATTGCATCTCGACGCTGGTCTGGTTCTCTGATCGTATCGTGATGCTGGTCTGGCCTCATCTCGTCGCTGGCGCTGGTCTGCGTCTGGCTGCCCTGGTCCATCTTTTGGCGATCGGAGCTCTGGGAAGGGGTGGACGTCCAGCCGCGCGCCCGCGGCCAGGTAGCCAGCCGTCCTGACTCCCAGCCAAACTATCCTCCGCGGGTGGAGAGCCAAATAAAGACCATTTGGGTCCATTTATTTTGTGTGCATGTGTGTGTCTGTGGGCCCAGTCTAGAAGTAGGAATTGTTTAAGTGCCTTGTACATACTTGCATTGCGTAGTCGTGATAATTCTGCCCTTACGTGCTTCCCTCGTTCCCCTGATTATTGTTAATAAATACCCCTAATGTTGAATGTTTCAGCTTGTCTTCGTCCATTCCTTCATTGGTTTAGCACGGTGCGTGTTGGGTCATTAAAAAGGCCGTTGCTGCTGTAGTTGTGCATTTGGACAGACAGGACCTTGGTAACCATCCGCTCGGGTTACGCACGGGTCGAACACGGAAACGGCTCGTCCCGTTCGAGCTCTGTCGAGGGTGTGAATTCCTCGGTAGCTCGCCACGTGGGCCTCTAGGTATTTTGAAGTTTGGCAAATAACCCTGCACCACGTGGTTGAATTATTGACGATTCACGATTCTGTAAGGGACCCGTACCTTCGGAGTTATCCAAGGGTAATGATCTGAATTCTGGGTGTTCGGTGGATTGGCCATTGTCCATTCTGGGTCCATTGGCAGTATCAATTTAATTGATACTTCTCTGCCCTCAAACCCAACCAGATGCAGCCAAGTGAGCCTTGTTCAAAAAAAAAAAAACATACCCATCAGAGATGGTGAATCCACCACCATTGAAAAATAATTGAAATCAGATAAGCGGTTTTCCATTTATTACAAAAAACATTTTTTCCAAGATGGCCGCCCCAGTCGGCCATCTTGGATCCGGCCATGCCCAAAATCAATAGGGTTCTTCCTTTTCAGGTAGTACATGTGTGACCCAAATTTCAAATCGATATGGTGAACAGTTTATGAGTTATCGCACTCACAGCTATAAATGTTGACGCCCCGCCAGCCAGCCGGACGGACGGACGGACAGACTACCCGGGTGACAACAATATCCCCCTTCCGCCACGCGGCGGGGGATAAAAAAAAGTTATCAGATTCATACAATTAAATAATTCTGGCCGCCAGACCATGTGGCTAATCGGGTTGAAATTTAATAAGTACATTCCACATGTCTACTTGATCGTAATTGTGAAGTTTTACATTGAGTGATGAAGCGATTCCAGAGAAAACATTGTTTAATATTTTTCTTCAATCCAATATGACTGCCAAACCATGTGGCCGAATGGGTTGAAATTTGAAACATGCATTCCCCTTCTCGACTCGATCACAATTCTGATGTTTCACTTTGATTGATGAAGTGGTTCCAGAGGAAACATTATTTAATATTTTCCTTCAATCCAATATGGCCACCAAACTATATGACCTACCAATTATTCATAAAACAAATGGTACACCCATGGCTTGGGGAATATGTGTGTAAAGTTTCTCCACAATCTGTTCAGACGTTTCAGAGAAGATGATTTTAAAAGTTTTTTTTTAACAATATGGCAGCCGAACCACGTGACCTACGACATCATAATATTCTTTTCTTCCGTGAGTTGTTGCATAGATGACGTTCAAGAAATTTCAAATTTTTCAGATGCAGCATTCCACATGTCAAATTTTCACCGGGATACTACTTCACCGATAACGTTACGGTTAACAAAACGTATACCTCTTACAGAGATCTTGACAATGAGCCATGTTTCAATTTTTTCCGGCGAGCGGTTCAAGAAAAGACGACGCACAAAGTTTTTCGGTTTTCAAAGATGGCACCCGGACCACGTGACCTATGACATCGTAATTATCACTTAAAAGCGATTCGTAAAAAGACACTACGATGAAAATTTTGTGTCAATCGGAGTAACAGTTGCCAAGAAAATGAATTTAAAAGGGAATAAACCCGAAAATTACAGGCTGAATAAAAAGAGACAGAGGGGCAATACCCCAGGGTGCTCACCTGGTGGTGGATGGATAGGATTACCAGGAAAACACTGGTAGACGTGAATGACCAACAAGATATGTCACGGAGAATAACGTAAATACCGATGGATTTTTTTTTTATGCCGTGAACAAACTTTGGTGCATCATGGGTGATAAAGGTTGTGGTCAAGTTTCATCAGAATTGTGTGTAGTTTCTGAGAAGAGAGCAAATACATATTTTGGGGTCTACCCCCCTGTAAACCCCCTTCACGACATATATTTTAATGGTGTGAACAAACTTTGGTACATCATGGGTGATAAAGGTTGTGGTCAAGTTTCATCAGAATTGCATGTGTAGTTTCTGCGAAGAAAGCAAATACCTATGTTGGGGGGAAACCCCCGTCGACCCTGCTCGGGCCCGATTTTGTTAATGCCATTTATCGTGCGAGATTCCAATGATGTTGAAGGCCTTGATTTCCAGGGCATCAAGCTGAGAAAAGTGCAAGGCAAGGATGTCATCGTAGGAGGGAAGAGCTGTACTCCATCAAGCTGCAGATGAGCGCCTTGTAAGTGGATAAGAGTTTCGGTGTGCCAAGCAAGGACTTTGTATGACAAGGTTTGGAGAGGAAACCGACTTAGACATGCGGTTTGCCCAAGAAAAGCATTGGTTGTTCGTGAGACCCAAAAGTCTGATTGACAACTTCAAGGGGATTTTGACGAAAATAGATGGGAGGGTTTACCACATGGTCCTTTCAGTGATTGTGAGAGATTTGTCAGCATTGAAAGACATATTACAAGACTTTGACCAGCTTGTGATTCCATCAAGGTGTGAAGAAAGGGAAGAAGCTGCTGCTTCCCTATGTCAAGGATGGGGGATTTCATGGCAGATGATGGAGTCATCTTATAATAATAATAACAATAATAATAATAATAAATGTTAGTGTGTGCGTGCATACGTGCGTGTGCATGTGCGTGAGCACGCGTGCGTGTCTCCTCCATAACTCCTAAACCATGAAAGTTATCAGCTCCAAACTTTGCACGCATGCTAAGGGCACTCCATGGGAATGCATGAGTGAAAATTGGGCGGTTGCAGAGCAAATTAATTGAAAAGGGAATAAACCCCCAAAATCATGGTGAAGTATCATAATAATAAATAATAAGAATAATCAAAACAAAAACAATATGTTGCCTACACTGAAAGGCTTGGTACCCTAATAATAATCCAAATACCAACAATAAATTTCCCAGATTTGTAGGCTAGGAACTCTCATAATAATAAGGATAATAACACCCCCATCCCGTCACCATCCTCACCAGCAAGCTGCTCCTCGAGGGAGTGTGTGCTTCGAGTGGTAAAATACATACAATGTCATTGGTGATGTAATATATATATATATATATATATATATATATATATATATATATATATATATATATATATATATATATATATATATATATATATATATATATATATATATATATATATATATATATATATATATATGGTAAGCCTGGTGTTGGAGCAGTGGTTAGGGCAGCGGCTTGGGATCCAAGAGGTCCTGAGTTCAAGCCCCGTTGGGCCACTGAATTAATACACCAGGGAGTTGATTCAGCCTGTCATCCTTCCGAGGTCGGCGAAATGAGTACCAGTATACTGGGCCGGTGTATACCCAGGTTAAAATAGGTGTACCATATCCCTGTGTCATAAGAGGTGACCAGGGTTGCGTCAGGAAGGGCATCCGGCATAAAACATGTGCCAAATCACTATGCGGATCATATGGATGATCCGCTGTGGCGACCCCTAACAGGAGCAGCCGAAAGAAGAAGAAGAAGATATATATATATATATACACACACACACACACACACACACACACACACACACACACACACACACACACACACACACACACACACACACACACACACACACACACACACACACACACACACACACACACACACACACACACACACACACACACAACTGGAAGTCCTCAAACAAGGAAATGAATAATGATACGTTTGATGGTCCCTGGTTAGACCTTAGTTATTTTATAACTTGGTTTACAGATCCGCCGACGGTATATTTGCCAAAATGAAATATAAATATAAAACACATTTTTAGCCTTTTATATTTATAAATTTTCTGCCAAAGCTGCAAAAATTTCAAAACCCGAAATGTAAACGTCGGCATTTATTTTCAAAATATAATTTCGCGCACGCGCACCAAAATGACGAGTCCCCTTCAACCAAACTACTGCGCCGTAGTCTTCGGTCATGGCGTCTGAGCAGTGGCCAGCGTGGTTGAAATTGACTGTGGTTTCTGGAGTGAAAGTGATTGTTAAGAAGTACGTCAGCGGTATAAATTTGAAAGACTGTATTGGTGATTTAATCACGCAACATCTTGATGACGAATATTCTGGCCGAACAATTGCATCAATTCAGTGCAGCAGCAGGGATGATTCGCAGGCTACTCTCGATCGTGCAGATTTTTTTTCCGTCGAAAGTTGTACACCACTGTTCGTATTGAAAGATTTCGGTGCCAAGTACATCAAAGTTTCCCTGCGAGATGCTGACATTCAGCCTTCAACGGACCAGAAATCAGCGTTTGATGTGCTCATGGGATGGGGAGACGGTACGATCAGATGCCCGATGAAAAGTAAGAGCTGGTTATGGCTCTGATTGACCGTTTTGAGCGTGTTGACTCCGAGTGGACACCTTTTTTAAAATCATATCCAGCACTATGCACTGGTGTGCACGCACACATCTACGACTTGGACAGTAATTTTCTCAGCAATGTTTCCATTTGTTTGATGATCCAACAGCTTTCTATAAGAAATCCATGCCAGACTATATTGTAAAAACAAGTTTTAATCCTTCTTTATTATTTTTCACATCAGATGATACAGTGAACATGGGCATCCTGCATTTGAATGGTCTTCCATCTTCAATGTTTTCTTAGATCCTCCTGGTCTGGGATTTATATTTATTTCCCCCCCCACCCCACCTACCCTTGTCTTTTCCATGGAACATCAGAAAAAAAATCATAAAAATATATGATTTCTAAAAATTGAAATTATATTTATATTTATATTTCGACCTACCGACCCTACATTTTAGCTGAAGAACTGTGTAAACCAAGTTATAAAATAACTGAGGCCTTAAGTTGTTGAAGAGAAAATGGTCAGAAAGACAAAGAGAATAAGATTATTAATTATATATATAAAAGAAGATCCAGAAACAGTAAAAATGAGAACGTGCACATTTCTCATTTTGTCTTTACCAGCAAACGTTCAGAAAGGAATTTTACATCGATGTGCTCTTTCATTCTTATCATTAGATTATTACCTCCACATGCGAAGGTGGACGAGGTGATGTTTTCACCCCTTTCTGCCTGTTTGTTTGTTACTTGCAAAATCGAAGATTTTACAAATATATTGATCAGTCGATTTTGTTATTCTGTCTGTCTGTCTGTTGGGTCGCCAAAATAGGTGACCCTTATTGTCAGTAATTCTGTCTGTTTGGATGTTTGTTCGTTTGTCATCAGCGTAATTGGTAGTAAACGTGGGCCGAATTTGACCAAACTCGGGTGGTTGGTACATCTTATGACCTCGTGCTTTGGAAATTGTGATGGTAACGAGGGACGCTTTGGTTCCCTAGCAACAGCCAAAAAACCTTCAAAATCGGTACCGTTCATGCAAAATCAATTCCGAAAGCCATTATCCCACGTAGGCTTATGAAATTTGGCATACATCATCTACAGGTGATGCTCTACCAAATATATTCCGGTTTTTGTGATATATGGAATAGTTTATCCGCAGCGCCCACTACAAATGGGGTATGCCTGAAAATTGGCAAAAATTGAAGGCCCCCTAGCAACCAGGTGAGTGCATCGATCCGAATGAAACTTTTCAGGTTCATAGCATGCAATGAGTACTACAACTTTGCCTCAGGACATATTGACCGATATTGCTTCGGTCAGGGGTCAAAGGGCAAAAATCGATAATATGCGAGAGCTGGAGGTGCCTTCGCGCCAAATGCTACTCCTCCTTGGGTTATGGTCGGACGGTCATGAAAATTCACACTAATCATCTGGAATGCATTGTGCACAAACGATCGAGCCAGATTTTCCATTTATATCTTTGTTCACCCACAGCACCCCCTCAAACTGGGGATTTCCGATATCAAACCGCATTTTCGGTACTTTTCATTCAAATTGATACCGAGTAGTTATCAGTCGATGGAACTCGATGAGATTTGGTATGCATAATCTTAAGGTGATTCTCTATCCGCTATGACATCCATTTTTTTCTATATCTTATAGTTTCCAAATGGTAACACTCTCAACTTGGGTGTCCGAGGGCCATTGAGCATTCCCGCTGAAAATTCAAAGTACACTAGCTCCAAGACAGTTGAACCGAATCGAATGAATCTTTACATGCTGAAAGACCGTAATGAGTACTACAACTTTGCTCATTTGCATAATGACCTATCTCGAGTCGGTCAGGGGTCAAAGGTCAATAAGTGCATTTTTCAGGCGAAATTACCATTCAAGGCACCCTTGCTCCTACACGGATTATCCGATACGAATGAAAGTTCAGAGGTACATAGTACTCAATGGGAACTACAACTTTGCTTCAGGACATATTGACCTATTTCGGCTAAGTCAGGGGTCAAAGGTCAATGGGTGCATTGTTCGGGCAAAATGACCATTCAAAGTCCCCTTGCTCATACACGGGTTAACCAATTCGATTGCAATTTTGTTAGTACTTAGTACTAGATTAACTCAGATCAGGGGTCAAAGGTCATCGGATGCTCGGCGACCCATGGCCGCCTACCGGCTTGTCTGTTTGTTAGTCTGTCTGTTTGTCGCCTGCAGGTCACAATTCTAAACCGATCATCATGAAACTTCACCAAGTGGTAGAGGTAGTCTCAACTGAGAAGCCTATTGATTTTGAGGTCAACGGTCAAAGGTCATCTTGAGGTCAAATTTCTGAAATCATCATTTTTCATCCGATTGACTTAAAAGTTGAACAACATTTGCATATTGCGTCACTGAATTAGTAAACCAACTATTTTTGAGGTCAAAAGGTCAAAGGTCAAACTTGTAAAATCATTAAATTTCTTCTGAAAAATTGTTACTTTTCATCTGATTAACCTGAAGATGAAGCAGCAATTGCATAGTCAATCGCTGAATTTGGAAACCAACCATTTTTTAGGTCAAAAGGTCAAAAGTCAACTCAAGGTCTAACTTCTAAAATCAACAATTTCAATCTGAAAAATAATCACTTTCATCCAATTGACCTGTAAATTTTAAATTTGTATTTTTAAATTTGTAAATTTAAATTTTAAAGGTTGTAAATTTTAATCCGAATGAAATGAACAATTTCATGTATCCATGGCAACCTTTGGAGGGGAGGGTGGAATTTGCAAGTATCGTGCTCTGCACGACGTCTTTTTCATGTTATTCTGTTTGCCTGTGTGTTTGTTGCCTTCAGGTCACAATTTTAAACCGATCTTCATGAAGCTTCACCACATGGTAGAGTTTGTCATATGGAAGAAGCCCATTGTTTTTTAGGTCAATAAGTCAACACAGGCCAAAGGTCAACAACTCAGGTGATATTTCTAAAATCCTCCATTTTTATCCCATTGACTTGAAATATGAAGAGGATTTACATTTCATGTCACTGAATTTGAGCAACCAATTCTTTTTGAGGTCAGCATCGACCAAAAGGTAAACATAGGCCAAAGGTCAACAACTTAGGTGAGATTTCTAAAATCCTCATTTTTCAGCCGATTGACGTGAAATTTGAAGAGGATTTTTTTTCAGGTCACTGAATTCAACCAGTGAATTATTTTTGAGGTCAAATTTGTTTTATGGATTTTGCCAGTATCGTGATCTGCACGACGTCTTCTTCTTCTTGTTTGTTTGTGTGCCGGATATATCAAAAGGTTGTGAACGGATTCGGAGGAAATTTTGTGGACAGGTTGGTTGTGTGACAAGGACGAAATGATTAGATTTTGGTGAAGATCATGATCCGGGTCTGACTACGAGAATTTTTTTATGTGATTCGTCACCATTGAGAGATTGGGCTCAAAAACTATATAGTGCGGTAGAGAATGATATTTCAAACATGTATTGGGCCCAACATGTTCTCGTGGATCAGGCATTGTGTGGCGGAGGTATGTGCTCTACTGAGTGCCCTTCTAGTTTTATTCTATGCTTAAATTATCAACGAATAAAAGTTATTTGCAAAAACAAACTTTTTATCATCATTATCTTGGTGAAAACTCAGAATGACAACAAATGTTTAGCAAAAGTTGACAGATCTGCACTATTTTCATTCCTACCCATTTGAGGGTGTCAAACAAACAGTGTAAAACTTACTGTGCTAAGTTCGGTGCCGAGGTTTTCGGAATCTTCACCAGCTGTGACCACAACACGTGATGGCATGTAACTCGAGTCTTCACTTGCCACCAGAAGTGTCAGCTTCCTGTCATACAACCACAGTAACACAACCACCTCATGTCACAGCAGCACAAATATAGCTGAACTCCAAATAAACCTGAAATTAACCTGGTTAACAAACAGACTGTATGCTTCATTTCCATGATGAGGTTCAGTAATAAAGCAGGGAGGTGGTGGGGGGGGGGGGTGGGGAGGAGAAGAGAAGATTGTCGGAACAGATTTTCATACTGATAAGGATCTATATATTAAGACTGAAGGACCAATTTTGTGCTCCTCCTAGCGGTCGCATCGTGTTTTTCTCGGAACTGTGACCTGGACTGAAAGAAACTTCGTACCTGTTAGAGTGCATCTCACATAGTGGCAATAGTCAACTTTCAACTCTGAAGCAGAAAAAAACACTTCGTTTTACATTCGTTTACATGGCGACGTGTGACGTCACCGCTGAGAGGAGTAAGGACATCATGACATCATCGGTCATTCGCTGACGTCATTACGTCTGTCGCCGAAGGACCAATTTTGTGCTCCTCCTCGCGGTCGCGTCACGTTTTTCTCAGTACTGTGACCTGAGAAGTTTTGACACGGTGTTTGCACGCCAAAGTAGACACGTGCACAAATCAGGGGACTTCTTCACAAGGAGTAGTGTACACCAAAAATGTCGTGTACAAGGACGTTTTGTAGGCCTCATTAGGTAAGGCCATGGAGTACATTGACTGGGATCCGGCTCTTACGAGAGCCGCCACTGGTTGTCATATTGCGCTCATGGAACGGGATCAGTCTGTGACGGGGTTTCGGCTAGTCAGTAATAAAGTCTGTCTTCAGATATAGCATTACAATTGGGGATCATGAGAAGTCCAGGCCACAGTGATTTCCAGCCCTCGACCAAATCCCAGTCTGCACCCCTTATGTGTCACGTACCTCCCGCTGAGGGTCCCGCTCAACCTCAACCCGCCAAGGGTCCCACTCAACCTCCCCCCGCCGAGGGTCCCGCTCAACCTCCCCCTACCGAGGGTGCCGCTCAACCTCCCCCCGCCGAGGGTGCCGCTCAACCTCCCCCCGCCGAGGGTGCTGCTCAACCTCCTCCCGCCGAGGGTCCCGCTCAACCTCCACCCCACCCCCGCCGAGGGTCGCATTCAACCTCCGCCCCCCCTCGCCAAGAGTCCCGTTCAACCTCACCCCACCCCCACCGAGGGTCATGCTCAACCTCCACCCCCTCCTTGCTGAGGGTCCTGCTCAACCCCCCCCCCAAACCTCTTCGCCTCTTCCCCCACACGCACTGCCACTCTCCGCCTCCATACACACTGCTGCTCTCCGATTCCCCCCCACAACACACTACCGTTCTCTGTTTCCCCACAACAGACTGCATCCCCCGCCGCTCAACCTCCCCCCGCCGAAGGTCCCGCTCAACCTCCACCCAACCCCCGCCGAGGGTCCTGCTCAACCTCCATCCCCCCCCCCCCTTGCTGAGGGTCCTGCTCAACCTCCCCCCAAACATCTTCTCCTCTTCGCCCTCACACACTGCCGCTCTCTGCTTCCGCCCCCCAACACACTGCCGTTCTCTGTTTCCCTCCAACAGACTGCCATTCTCCGTTCCCCCCCAATAGACTGCCATTATACTCCCCCTCACCCCCAACAGACTGCCATTCTCCATTCCCCCCCAAACACACTGCCGTTCTCTGTTTCTCCCCCAACACACTTCTGTTCTCCTCCCCCCCCCCCCCAACACAATGCTGCTCTCTGTTCCCCCCCCCCCAACAGACTGCCATTCTACTCCCCACCCCACCCCCAACAGACTGCCATTCTCCATTTCCCCCTCCACCAAACACACTGCCGTTCTCTGTTTCCCCCCCCAAACACACTGCTGTTCTCTTCCCCCCCCCCCAACACAATGCTGCTCTCTGTTCCCCCCCCCCCAACAAATTGCTCTTCTGTTCCAACCCCTCCACCCCAACACATTGCCATTCTCCATTTCCCATCAACACCCTACCGCTTTGCGCTTCCCCCCAATACACTGCCATTCTCTGCTCCCCCCCCAACACACTGACATTCTCCGTCCCCCCAACACACTGACATTCTCTGTCCCCCCCCAACACACTGACATTCTCCGTCCCCCGCCCCCCAACACACTGACATTCTCCGTCCCCCGCCCCCCAACACACTGACATTCTCCGTCCCCCCCCACCACACTGACATTCTCCGTCCCCCCCAACACACTGACATTCTCCGTCCCCCCAACACACTGACAATCTCCGTCCCCCCAACACACGGCCATTCTGCGTTCCCCCCCAACACACGGCCATTCTCCGTCCTCCGTCCCCCCCAACACACTGCCATTCTCCGTTTCCCCCAACAAACTGCCATTCTCCCCCCCCCAACACACTGCCATTCTCCATTTCCCCCACCCCCCAACACACTGACATTCTCTGCCCCCCCCAACACACTGACATTCTCCGCCCCCCCCCAACACACTGACATTCTCCGTCCCCCCAACACACGGCCATTCTCTGTTTCCCCACCCCCCCCCCAACACACTGCCCTTCTCTCCTTCAACTCTCCTAACAATGGATGGAGGACCTCTATTTCAGACATTAGATCAGGGCTATCTCTCTGGACATATCTCGAGCATTTGACACATTCTGACACCCGGTCTTGTTCTCCAACCTCTGCCAATGACATCCAAGGCCAGCTCCTCTCATGGCTTGTACCGACTCCTCTACTCTTGTAATCAACACATTGTTAATATAATTCTCATCTACTCTCCTTGTCAAGGTGAGAGTGCCCTAAAGGCAGTGTCTTGGGCCCAGTCCTTTTCCTCATCTCAATCAACAATCTTTCCAATTCACCGTCATCTCATCCTTCAGACAGGCAGGCAGCAGTTGAAAAATTCAACACTCTCACTCTGTTTCTCGAAAAGGTGAACTCTCCCATCTTCTTCCTTAATGAAGCTCTGGAAGAAGTTCAGTCACTCAAACTCTTGGGCTTCACCATCAGCCATGACCTTTCGATATAGGGCAAACCATATATCCAAGTTTGCCTTCCAAACCAGCCAGTGAGCATCCTTCGATGTGCAAGATCTGTGTGCGGCTTCCCAAATGAGACACCTAATGATGATGACCGTGTTCTCGCATTTCCACCAGTCTAAAGTTCATCACAAAAAAGATAGTACGAATCAACAATCATTTAAAAAAACGAAACTGGTAAAAAAAAAATGAACAAAATAAATGAATAAATATACAAAAACAACAACGAACAAACAGCAAAATAATTTAAAATTAAAAAAAAAAAAAAAAAAAACCTTGTAAGGTCACAGCTCGCACCAAAACAGTACCTGACAATGATGCCTCTGACAATGTGTATGTTGATGAAGTGAGAGCCAGAGCTGCCATTGGACTCCCAGTAAGTGCGAGGGTTCCCGTCAAATATCTTGCCAAGGCGGTGAGGATTGGATGATACCTCCACCTTCTCCCAGCATTTATCCTCATGTAGCTCAACTTTAGATCCTGAATAATTAAGAGCAGATGTTTACATAAATCGTGAAACATCATTTTACCTCCAAGAAACAAAATGCTTGTGGGAGGAGCATGCCAATCTATAATGATAAATGTCAGTGTGTGTCAGTCAGTCTCTGTCTGTGTTGTTGGTTATCCCTATATCATGAGGGATTCAGAGGGTGGAGCGGAGTCCTCCCAGGTCACAAAGTATCCACCTCCATTTCGGTAATGGCGGAGGGGAAGAGGGGGGGAGGGGAGTCACCATTCATGGACCAAGTTGTGAAGTTTTGTTGTTCTCAAAGTTTTGAGCAGAGGGCTCTTTGCAGGATCATTAATGAGCCCCAGACAGCTTCCAACTGCAGTTAGTTTGTAGTAATATTCCCTGGGATGGTTTTTAAGATATCTGGAAGGTTCTTCTTCATCATTCTCATTGCTCTCATAATCACTGGTACAATTTTGGCACTCTTCAGATTCCACAATCTTTTGACAAAATCACTGCAAACTGATACCTCAAAAAAATTTTTATACTTCCACTTATTGTGGTGGCATGATTCCATGCTTTCAACTGCCTATGATCAACAGTGCATCGCCACTGCTACCAAATATAGGGGCACCACTGATGCAATGCCCCTATTACCAGTTTCACCGACCGTTTCGAAGGATGACAGTTTGTCAACCACACCTGGTGTTAATTCAGCGGCTGACGGGACTTAAACTCAGGATCCTAAGATCCTAAGATCCCAAGCCAGCCACCCTAACCACTAAGCCGAGCTGTTCGGGTTAGCCAACACAAGGCTTAATACCTCAATTAGCAATGCCATTTAAAAAAAAAATTTATACCGAAGTACTGTACTATATCCGGTCACAATGCTTTGTTTTCTACGTTCATGCTCGATGGAGGATCATCAGGTCATATGTGTGCGTTACTTCCTTGTTCTTAATGATTGCTTTTGGTTCATGTTTCCATGAGTTTTCTGGGACTAGGATATTGAAGTTTTTGCAGATGTGCCCGTGGATTACTTTACATACCTTGCTGTGCCTTTGTGTATATAGTTGTTCCGATATGAGTATTTTTTACATCCCAATAGGAGGTGACTCGTGCTTTCTGTTTCCACTCTGCAGAACCTGCACTTGTCCAATTGACTCAGTCCCACCATTTTCTTAAAGCCACTTGTGTGGTGTCCCTGGTCTTGGGGATTAATAATGATTCGTTCTCCATCCCAGTTGAGCTGATATCTTCTTAGCCATTCCAATGAGCCTTCTTTGTCTCAGCCCAATCTGTCCAACTCTTTTAAAAAAAAACCTTTCTGTTCTTTTGTCATTCTCCCAAGTTGTCGGTGTATATCTGTTATTATTTAATTTTGTATCTTTCTTTCGTATTTTTTGCTACAACTACCACCGCCACCGACGGTGAAGGAGGTATTGTTTTCACCCCTTTCTGTGTGTTTGTTTGTCTGTTTGTTCGTTTGTGTGCAGGACATCTCAAAAAGTTGTGGATGGATCCGGATGAAATTTTGTGGACAGGTTGGATGTGTGACAAGGACGATCTGATTAGAATTTGGTGAAGATCCGGATCCCACATCCGCTTTGCCTCCCCCACCTCCCGGAGTGTTGAGCGACGTGTGATGAAGCGTCGCTACCCCCCCCCCCCCCACACATTACTCGCTCTCCCCTTACTCGCTCCTCTCTCTCTCTGTCTCTCTCTCTCTCTCTCTCTCTCTCTCTCTCTCTCTCTCTCTCTCTCTCTCTCTCTCTCTCTCTCTCTCTCTCTCTCTCTCTCTCTCTCTCTCTCTCTCTCTCTCTCTCTCTCTCTCTCTCTCTCTCTCTCCCGTCCCACCTCCTCGCTCCCACACCCCTCCCTCCTCGCTCTCACCCCTCTCTCAACCCTTTGTCTGACACCCACCTCTCTCTTCATATTCCTATCAGCGTAATGACGGATGGCATTTGCTCGTAACATATAAAGTTAAAGCTATGTTATCCGGCAACCGCCGAAACCCTGCCAGTTCATCAAATGCTGGTTATGAAAATGTTACATAGAATGATACAAAAGAGCAACTTAATCAACTTTGCCTTTGAAAAACAGATCAAATAACAACATTATTTCAGTATAGTCGAGGTAATTACCAATTAATTATGCAAAACAATGACGTACCTGTATTACAAGACATAAACTCGACTTTTGAAATTGATGGATGAGCTGAAGTGTCAACATCCACTTGCTCAGCCTCATCATCTTGTTGAACTCCAGAGGCTTTCTTGAACCATTTCCTTATGTTGGACTGCCACGTTGTTTCTTGCATCCTCCTCATGAAATATTCTTGTACGAGGTTCAGCTGAATCACTTCCTGGGTGGTATAAGCTTTCTGCCTTCCAGCAAACTTCATAAGCATCCACTCTTTGAAGTGGATTATAGTCACTTGCTTGCGTCACCATACTGAAAATTTATTGGATCGTGATCTGCAAGACTTTTGTTCTCCTGAGATATCAAGTTGCCGTATACCATGGCACAGTTTGAAACAAGCCAGCCAGCCATCAGAAAAGGCACATTGATCGGTCAATCCCATCTGATCACGAAAATACTTTCTCTTCTCAATTAACATCGTCCTGAGATTGGTGCTCCCTCCAAACGCTTGAGAACAAACCATTCATACAAAACTTTATCTAGCTGCTCCACATTTGGCTTGTGTCGACTACGGCACTTGTCAGCAGCTATATCCGTCTCTGACTTGGTGAACATTCCAGTGACTTGTCCTTCTGGGCCTTGATGTCAGAGATGGTTGACGATCCGACGTTGTACTCGAACATCAACGCATTTCTGTTGTCTCCCTTCTCCAGTCTCCGACATATGTCAATCTTCTGGTTGACTGTGACAACAATCCTCTTCCTTTTCCCTCCAATACTGTAACAGATGCCATGATGCTTTGGAAGGTGAACTTCTTCTCCCTCCCACCCCCGAGTTTTCACTTACACGTTATACCCAATATTTGGGATCATGTGATTGGTCGTTAGGCAGAGAGAGCAGGATGTGTCATGGCAAAGATCAGGACATGGATTTGTTCCCATTGTTTGGGTACATTGAACCTTGACTCAGGAAACATTACCGAAGGGTTTTAAAAAGCAAGGAAGTGAATGCCTGACGTGTTGAGAAGCCAGGATATTTTTGGGCACCTTAGATCGGATGGTGTGGATCAACGACAGCTGGACGTGAATCTTGAACCAGGAGGCTGCAACAGAAGGTCGGCAAGAGAAAAGCCTCGTTTTCACAGCTGAGGCCGAGTTGATTCTATTGAGGTTTTTTCTGTTTTAATGAGTAATCAGTGAGTCAGCTGTGTGGTTGTGTGTACACAACTTAATTGAGATCCTTGGTGTGCCAGTTGGCAAAACAAAATATAAGCCCCAAAAATGATTTTCAGATGTGCAGTGTGTTCCAGAAAAAAAAAAAACGATCATATGTAAATTTAACATTTTTTGCATTTTGTCGCACAAAAGCCACAAATGGTCCAGGAAGGCCAAATATGGTTACAGTATATCCCATTGTTCAAGTGTACAGTGTGTCCCAGGAAAAAAAGTATCACTTTGTGGAAATTTCACCAGTGTAAATAACCCACCGAAGGTGGGCCGAGGCGAGCACTCCGGCTAAGAAGGTGGCATGTCGATGTTATTCTCTTTAATTACAGCAATTACATCACACATGCAAACATGCACGAGGAAATAACTCTTCTAATCAACCCCATTGAAACCCTAAACCAGATCCGTAATGATATGTTGTTCCCACCTCATGTGCTCGGTGACTCCGTGACCACAGCTGATGCACTCCCACTCCATAGCAACCCTTCCCCAACCCTTTTCAGCCCCCCTCTTTATTTATTTTTGTAAACAATGGCAAGGCTCATATAAGAGTTAACACACAGAGCTAACACACAGGCAGGAGCACCATCCCAGAGGGGAGAGCAGTACTTCAACAGGCTGTGGACGAAAGCTTTGTATGTGGCCAGGAGCTCAAGTGTGCCAAAAGGAAGGACTTTGCACGACGAAGGATTCCCAGTCAGCGACTGGCTTTGGAGGCCAGGTTGGAAATGTGGCTTTCCCAGGAAAGATCATGGCAGATAGTGTGGCCCAGAAGCTTGAAAGAAAGGACTTCTTCTAGAGGATTGTTGAGAAGGTAGATGGTTGGGGGGGGGATCCAGACGGTCCTTTCGGAAAGACAAAGCAAGAGTGTGAGATTTATCATGATTGGAAGACATGTTCCAAGTATCATGGTAAGATGGAGAAACAAAATGTACCAACCCATCATGACATTTTTGGGTTTTGATACAAAAGTGGGTTTTGTATCAAATTGTTTGGCAAGTAAAATATCAAATAAACAGACAAAAGTTTCTCATTTCAAGTGCAAGGGGAATTTCAATTTCGCCAAATTCCATATCCTGAATATGTACTCAAACCTACTTTTAAACAGTTTACGTTTCTTGCTTAATGAGCTCACGATACGGTGCCTCGTCGAGGACTCTATAATTTTGAAGTTTCGGTGCAAATACTGTCTCGAAGAACAATGACTGATTATGGTTTTCACCAAATTGTAAATTAATAAAAATAACTGCACTTAGAATTTAATTTGATGACAATACACTTCAAATAATTAATCAATGCAAAATTCAAAGAATAACAAACAACTTAAACAAGAAAAAGAGCAATCAGATTGCAGACCCTGGCCAGGACTTTTTTGTGTGGTGTTTGTGTAGTTTTGTGTGGTGTATTTTGTATGTTGTTTGTGTACTGGTGTGCTACGTAATAAATAAGAGACATAACTAGAACTGCCACTTCATAACTGCTGGTGACCGGGTACCAAGACATCCCGCTTTGATTGGACACCTGACCCTGACCCTGACCCTGACCCATGACGTTTTAAAAAATTATTATTCAATTGAATTTAGAATGGGATTAAAATAAATTTAATTAACATCAAATGGAACACCAAATAGGTACAGTCCTGCATTGGAGTAATCAGAAGGAACCCAAACAAGCAAAAAGCAAACATGAAGTTACCAGGAGGAACCTGGATAGGATTTGGGTTTCAGCTGCTACTCCTCTACCCTCAAACCCACCCGGGCACAGCTCAGTGAGCCTTATTCAAAAAAAATTTAAAAAAAGAAATA
>NC_140975.1:71971691-71979191 GCF_056783735.1 Eptatretus burgeri | reverse complement strand
ACGAATATTTCTGAAAGAGGAGGCAACAAAAGTGAGTACACCCCTGCTATTGTCTGTACAAGAAGTAAGTCAAACATGGTAAAACAGCTTCCATTTTCATCATTTTCTGCATATTTAAGTCAAAGAGTGTTAAAGGTACAAATATGCACCAAACAATACACACAATGTCCATAGAGCTGTAACCTCCCTGGTATGTTAAAAGTGAAGAAGTGTACTCAATGCAGTAATTGTCTATCTGCGTGCTGAAGAAATAATTGCATAGGAAATACTGTACCAATCGCCATTGAGAAAGCAGCATGGCTCCTCATGGCAAAGAGCTCTCGAAAGATGTCAAAGATCGAATCGTTGCTTCATATAAAGATGGCCAAGGATACAATAAGATCAGTGCTTCTTTGAAAGTAAGCCCCAACAACGTGGACGAGTACATCCAGAGGTTCTCCAAGAAGCGTACAACAATGAGTTGCGCTCGCCAGGGCAGACCAGTAAAGATGACAGACCAGTAGACCAGTAAAGTTCAGAATATAGTCCTCCAAGACAGACGACAAAGTGCCGCCAAGATTGCTGAAGAGATTTCTACAGCTTCTGGTCAGTCTTGGTGCGCAAACCAAACGTCGCACACTCCATCGTATCGGGTTGCATGGGCGGCGTCCAAGGCGGAAGCCTCTCCTGAAGCAGAGCCACAAGAAAGCTTGCAAACAGTTTGCTGAAGCACATCAATCCAAGCCCCTGGACTACTGGCAACATGTCCGATGGTCTGATGAAACAAAGATAAATTTGTTTGGATCTGATGGAGTGAAGCGTGTCTGGCGGTGACCAGGGGAACAGTACCAAGACAAGTGCGTTATCCCGACTGTCAAGCATGGTGGTGGTAGTGTCATGGTTTGGGGATGCATGAGTGCTGCCGGTACTGGAGAGCTCAAGTTCATCGAGGGAAACATTGATTCTACGATGTACTGTGACATCCTGAAGGAGAAGATGTTACCCTCCCTGCGAAAACTTGGCAGAGGAGCTTTATTCAGCACGAAAACGATCGGAAGCATCGTTCCAAGCAGACAACTGCCTTTCTGAAGAAGTCGAAGGTCAATGTGTTGGAGTGGCCAAGAATGTCACCTGATCTAAACCCAACAGAACACCTGTGGGGCATCCTGAAATAGAAGGTTGAGGGACGAAAGGTGTCCAACATCACGCAACTTCGAGAAGTCATTGCAGAGGAGTGGAACAGGATCCCAGCAAAGATATGTGGAACACTGGTCAACGCCATACCGAGTAGAATAGCTGCTGTGCTCAAAAACAATGGTGGACACACAAAATACTGAAAACAAGAATGCTTAAATGTGAGAAAGTACATAGGGTGTACAGTACTCACTTTTGGTGCCCCCCTCACCCCCCCCCCCCTTTTCACAGATATGCCTGGTATGCCACATTGTTTCCACAGAATAAATGTTTTGGGCCTGTACATGTATGATAGAATGTCTACTTTATCATTTCTTTGAGAGATATATATATATATATATATATATATATATATGTATATATATATATATATATATATATATATATATATATATATGTATATATATATATATATATATATATATATAGCAGTAGAGTTTGTTTGTATGTCCCCTCTCGAGCACCCACAGTTTGAAGCTAGACCCTACAAACCATGTATTTTCTAAACCAGCATGATGCGGGAAAGGTTATAGGACAGGTCAGTGGCGGATCCAGGGGGACTCAGGGGTTATACGACAGGTCAGTGGCAGATCCAAGGGGCTCAGGGGGCTCGAGCTCACCATGTGTAGCGCCCACAGACTGCCGAGGTAAATTATAAATCCAACCTCACCCCGAGTGGTGGGAGAGAGGCATGCCAGCAACCTGGACTGTGCTCATAAAGAAGGAAACAAAAGTGAAAGTGACAGCGTCACAACATGAAACCAAAGTAACAGCGTGTTGTCTGCGACGAGTAAAAGTAATTTTAGTGTTGTCTGCGACGAATATACAACGTGTCCAACGTGTCTGGAAAGCAAGTGGTTTGAATATACAATATGGCACGCCCGATTGCACCCACAATTTCCTCTCAAGCTGCCGCAAGTCCGACTCCAGAACAGATACTTCATGACGCACGCGTGCAAACCGACAGTATTCACCAGCAGTTACTGACGAAAATTTCCGTCGTAAAACATGGACTGACCACAGCTGCATCTCACAAGGACACAAATTATGCAGTTGCCAGACTCCAAAACCTGGAGACATTTATTACGCTTGAGATGAACACTTTGAGAGATTAGCTGTACTTCATTGGTCGTGGATTTACAAATCAGGACATTCGAAGGATAACTGCCCAAGAGCACACCGTTGCATATATACGTCAACTTTTCCCGAAGTGTTTCCACCAGTGGCCATTCAGTCCACAGTCATGTAATTGATGCTGCTGTAAATCATATCTAGAATTTTCACATTTTCCATGGGTTTCACCATGACATGTGACCATAGTCCACAGTCGTGTAATTGGTGCTCATGTAAATCATATATTTGAACGATACACTCAATACAGTTTATTTGTGAACAAATGACAGCTTTCTTCTCCCCAATTCCCTTCAGATGCCGAATGACTGCCCTACTCAAAGAAACACGGCGGCTATTGGTTGTAATTGCTTCCTGGATTCCCCTCGATCCATTCGTTAGTTTGTAAGCAAACATGCCCCATAAAGAACGATTAGGACGTATTTCTGCTGCAGCCGATGCCAAGAAGAGGGCCCGAATGACAGAGACAGAAGATTTGAAAACACTGCGTCTTCTCCAAAATGAAAAACGCAATGAATCTGCCCAAGCAGCCGAGTCTCCGGAAAGCAAAGCTCGCCAGCTTGAAGATCAGCGTGCACGCACTGTATCGACCCGAGCAACCGAGTCTGCTGAAGCGAACGCTCGCCGTCTTGAAGATCAGCGTATTCGAACCACTCGACAAAGAGAGCGCGATGCTGCCAATAGGCCAGCACCGACTTCTGACCCAAATGATCTCCATGTTAAAGCAAACATTGGGCCATGGACAAGCTCTGCTGCCACTGTGGTGCAAAAAATTTCAAGGCAGAAAAGCATGGCATTTTTTACTCAGGAGGCAAGGTTATCCTGCAGCCATTCCCTCCACTCCCTCAAATCCTTCAAGAGCTCTTTTCAGGAGAAGGCCCCATGAGCAAGACCTTCCTGTCCAATATCCACGAGTACAACGGCTGCTTCTCAATGACCAGCTTCGGCCACAAGGATGCCTCTGTGCAGGGATGGAACCCAAGCTTCAAGATTAAAGGCCAGGTGTTTCACCGCATCGGCAGCCTCTTAGCACCACATGAAGGCCAGCCCCCAAGTTCCTCTAGGTGTATTTCCTCAACAGCTTCGCACAGCAGACTGAAATCAGGGGCCAGAACAGGCGCCTAAATCAACAGCTTCTCGGGAACTTGACCGAGTGGTTCCAAGACAACAACCATTACGTCCAACAGCTCAAGACCGCCAAAGACATCATAGAAGAGGACAATACTGAAGAACGGACGATCGTGATCAGAGAAGACAAGAGGCCCCGGGGTCAGCATGAACGGCGATACAACGCCCAGACAGCAACTGAGGTGGCCATCCTCATGGACAATGAACCAACGGAAAATCGCGACCGTCATTCACCTGAACGACGGCACCCTCAAGAGGATCTCTGAGCTCCTTGCAGCCTATGACTCACTATAGTATCCACTCCTCTTCCCTTGCGGCACAGATGGTCACCATATCTACATCGCCAGCAGGAATGGACGCAAGACGACTCAACAGCAATTCTACAGCTGTCACATCATGGTAAGGGATGGCAACTACCTTCTGCAAGGTGCGTGCCTCTTCCAACAATACCTGGTAGATGCCTACTGTAAGATTGAGACTGAGAGACTTCAGTTCTTGCGCCGTGAACAAAAGGCTCTCAAAGCAGACAGCTACATCAGCCGAAGAGACTCCATTCTGGCTATTGAAGGCGACCCTCGGCAAGTCGGCCAAAGAGTAGTACTTCCAGCCACCTGCACTGGCGGTCCACGCTACATGCATGAGAGACAGAGTGACGCCATGGCATATGTCCAAAGGATGGGCCGGGCTGACTTCTTCATCACCATGACATGTAACCCGCAGTGGCCAGAAATTGTGGACAACCTCCTGCCGGGTCAACAAGCACAGGACAGACCAGACATAGTGGCATGGGTGTTCTGCCAAAAGCACAAGAAGCTGATGGAACTGATTGTGAAGGAGGCTGCCTTTGGCAAGGTGCGCGCTTGGCTGTACAGCATCGAGTACCAGAAGCGAGGCCTACCACACGCCCACATCCTCACCTGGCAAGACCCACAGTACAAAATCAGGCCAGAAGAGATCGACTTGGTCATTGCGGCTGAGATTCCTGACAAGGACAAAGACCCACAGCTTCACAAATTGGTGCTGTCCCACATGATCCACAGCCCCTGCGGAGCAATCAACATGAACTCGCACTGTATGGTGGACTGGCAGTGCACCAAACATTTTCCCAAGACATTCCTTCAGTGCACAGAACAAGGCATAGACAGCTATCCCAAGTACCGACGCCGCAAGCCAGAAGATGGTGGACACACAAGCAACATCAAGATGCTACAGCGAAGCAAATGCATCAATCAAGAGGTTACCAACCAGTGGGTCGTCCTGTACAACCCACTCCTACTGAGGGAATTTAATTGCCACATCAATGTGGAACTCTGCAGCAGCATAAACTCCATCAAGTATGTACTCAAGTATGTCACGAAGGCAACAGACCAGGCAGTTTTTGAGCTGCAGCGAACACATCACGACAATGAGAAACAGACCGACCAGCCGAGAGTGGTGGACGAGATCGCTCTGTTCCAAAATGTGAGGTACGTGGGCAGCTGTGAGGCAGCCTGGCGCATTCTGGAGCACCCAACACATGACCACTTTCCACCAGTGGTTGGCTTGGCCGTGCACCTCCAGAACGGACAAAGAGTAATATTCACCGAAGCCAATGCAATGAACATAGCTCAAGGGCCACCCCCAGCCACCCTTACTGACTTCTTGGAACTAAGCAACAATGTTATATTCGCCAAAACTCTCAAATACGCTGATGTCCCTGAGTACTACACTTGGAACCGAAGCACAAAGAAGTGGATACGGCGCAAGAGGGGTGTCCCATTAGACGGAAACGACCCACGAAATGAGATCTGTTGAGCTCCAGCAATCGGCCGCATCTACACCGTCAGTCCAAGGGCAGGAGAATGCCACTTCCTGCGAATGCTCCTCAATGAAGTGATCGGTCCGACATCCTTTGAGAATCTGAGGACAGTCAACAATCACGTCTGTGATACATTCTGAGAGGCCTGCCATATGAGAGGATTTCTGGAGGATGACCAGCACCTGCGCCTGGCCATGGAGGAGGCCACAGTCACCCATTCTGCGGCCAACATGCGAAGTCTTTTGGCGATAATCCTCACAGCCTGTGTCCCCAGCAACCCAAATGACCAATAGACATCGTTCCATGATCACCTCTCAGAGGACTTCCTCTCCCAACACAGGTGCCGCGTGAACAATGCAGACGCAGACTACAATGACGACATTTACAACCAATCCCTCTGCTCTCTCGAAGACAAGGTCGCTTTGATGGGTGGCCAACCTCTGCAAGTCTACGGACTCCCTGCACCACAGCATGACACGAACGAGAGGCTTTCCCAAGAATACCAGAGGGAAGTGAGCTATGACCTAGAAGACATGGCGGCGCAGGCAGAAAACCTCCAAACCAATCTTACAGGCGATCAGCGCACGGTCTACAACATATTCCTCGAGATTATGCAACAGACCGATAGCCCTAATAACAGCCACCAAGGCAACATCATGTTCTTGGATGCCCCAGGTGGCACGGGCAAAACGTATCTGATCAATCTCATCCTTGCTAAGATCAGGTCCCAAGGCGAGATTGTGCTGGCAACAGCCTCAAGCAGAATAGCCGCCACTTTCCTCCAAGGTGACCGAACAATACACAGCACCTTTAAGGTGCCGCTCGATGCGCACAGAATGGACCAGCCAACGTGCAAAATCACCCGCAACTCAGCAATGTCTAAAGTCCTGAAGGACACATCAGCCATTATCGTAGACGAAGCGCCCATGACCCACAAATCGGTATACGAGGCGATTGACCGCACTCTTCAAGACATCACCAGAATCAACAGACCAATGGGTGGCATCCCCACTCTCCTTTGTGGCAACTTCAGGCAAATCCTGCCGGTAGTGAAAAATGGGACAAGGGCAAACATTGTCAACGTCACCCTCAAGCAATCCCACCTATGGACCCATGTCAAAATCATGAAGCTCACCACCAACATGAGGGCTCACCTTAGTAACAACACTGCAGCTGCTGACTTTGCACACCTGCTTCTGGATATTGGAGAAGGTCGACTCCCTCTCGCTGCTGAGCCTGACACCATCAACATACCACCTACACTTGGAAAGTGTGTTGTGAGACTGGAAGAACTCAAGGCAGAGGTCGACCAAAACTTGGCAGCCAACTACAACAGGCCGGAGTGGTTAGCAGAACGGGCCATCGTCTCTCCACTTAACACCAATGTCAACCACCTCAACACTTGGCTCATTAATGAGTTCCCCGGAGAAGACAAACAGTATAAAAGTCGGTGGACAGTTCCATGAGCGATGAGGAAGCCGTGACCTATCCTGTGGAGTTCCTCAACTCCCTCGAACTGACAGGCATGCCACCACACCTACTTAAACTGAAGGTCAGCTCCCCCATCATGGTACTAAGGTCCCTGGAGCCACCGAAAACCACCAATGGCACCCGGTGCACAGTCACAAGACTGCACGAGAACGTGATTGAGGCAACCATCTCTTGCCGCCCTTACAATGGTCAAGTTGTCCTCATCCCTAGGATACCACTGATGCCTTCTGATGCTGAACTGCCATTCCAGTTCCGCAGGCTACAGTTCCCCATTAAGCCTTGCTTTGCCATGACGGTGAACAAGGCACTGGGCCAGATTTTCAAGGCCATAGGAGTTGACCTCTCCGCAAGCTGCTTCTCCCATGGAATGTTTTATGTGGCAGCATCTCGCACTGGCAACTCTGCAAACCTCAGCATCATGGCTCCCAACAATCAGACCAGAAATGTAGTGTATAAAGAGGCACTGCATTAATCACACAAGAAGTTGAGTCTGTTTTAAATTGCAGGATAACATCAACGGTCAGTATACTCCAAATACCCATTCAACTTGAAATGAACAGTTTCTCATTGCTTATTAACCCCCTAAGTGCACAATTACACCATCGCTCTTTATCGCACATTTATGTCGCCTCCGCACTTGAGGGGTTTAAGTGGTTAGCCCCGCAGCGCAGTGCGGGTACCCCAGCTCGTGTGTTTATAATACATCGAAGTAAAAAGTTACAACAAAATATGCACATTTTTGTAAAGGGTGTACTCACTTTTGTGAGATACTGCATATA
>NC_140975.1:71956691-71969191 GCF_056783735.1 Eptatretus burgeri | reverse complement strand
ACATATACCCAAAGCAAAAGAAAAGGACCACCCTCAAGGATGAGGCGGGCCTGGGGCCGAGACCGCGTCGGGCCTACCCGTCTGGTGATGAGCCGCGAAATGGCGCTGGTGCCCCGACTCCGCGGGCCTCGCTGGGACTGCCTGGTATGGGGTGGGGACGGGGCCCCCTTCTCGCACTATCTCAGCGCGGGGGGAAACAGGAGGGGGTTGTTGATGCTCGGGGGGAAGGAGGATATCTCCCTGTCTCGGGTCCCGCGACGAGCGTCTCCACCACGACCTCGGTCGCGCCGCCGGCCTCTCCCTCCGCAGCTCCCCGACTCCGACACGAGCACCCCCTCGACCGCCTTCGCCACCTCTCCACAGCTCCGTCCTCTTCACTCTGACTACTACCACTTCTTCCCAGCTCCACCGACAACTCCCCTTGACTGACGAACGCGGTCGTTTATATCCCCCGTGGCCTCGCTCCTTCACCTTCGACCCTTTACCTCCGACCCTTCACCTCTAACTGGCTCCCCATTGGACCGAGGAAAAGTGGGCGTGAATGCTTTTTGATCCATGAATTTGCATATAGCGACCACACTCCAACGTACCTGGAGGCGGGGCCAAATCGCCCCACGCTCACCGATAGGACGGAACAGAAGTGGGCGTGAGTCGTTTTTGATCAGTTTTCTTCGGAAAGGCCGGCGCTTTTGCACCCCTGCTCGGTGCGCGCCCTGCACGAGTCCAGTATCGGTGCCCACAAGCGGCGTGGGAATGACGGTGATGCGATGGTTGCGAGGGCGAGTTGTGACGGTAAAGGTCGTCGCTGTTGTTGTGAAGCGGCGTTGCGGTTGGTGGTTGTAGTGTGATGGCTGTTGAGACGTGGTTGGTGGTGGTAGTAATGGCAGCTGGTCCAAAATAAAGATAGTAAAAGAAAAACGGCTATCTAAAAGGGGTCGCAGCCCGAATGAATGACATTTATTCCCTCGAAACAACGGGTTTGGGCCTAACTACACATATACTTAGAGATATCTCACCTAAGGGACCTGAATGGTGGTTTGCGAATTTCGTCAACCACAACAATATATACATACATATATTGTTGCGGATTCGCGCCCGCCGGCGTGCTGACGGCCACGTACCTCGAATCGCGGCACGTCGCCCACCGGACGGACAATCCAGTCGTGACCCTCTCGGACTAACGCCGGGAACCAGTCACGGGTGGACCTTTCGGTCTCACCGCGATCGAGCCAATCAGCCCCCGCGTGGGATAGGGTTGCTCGCCAAATTCGACCTACCTAAGTACCCACGCGGAGGGTAGACCGGGCGATCGCACCTCGCCGCAGGTCGACTTCGGACACGGGCCACTTAAGCGACCCGTTCCGTACTATCGGGATAACCGAGCGGTGTTATCGTCGACCTCGACGGTTCGATTAATTATCGGGCGTATTCAGCCCACTACCAACCCTTTACGTGAAGCAAGATGAGGATTCAATGAAGGAAATGACGAAGCGAAGCGGGAAACAGGTCAACACAAAGCACATTTATTCGCGACGAACGGAAAGCACACATATTCAATTCCACCAAAAGCACACAGAAAAGAAAAACACAATTCAATTTACACAAAAAGCAAATGCGACAATGCAGATCTAATACCGATTACACGAGCACACGGCAACACTTATACAATTTTACTTCACAGACGGCGCCGACAACACATACCCAAAACCAAGGAAAGAATACCCTCAAGGATGAGGCGGGCCTGAGGCCGAGACCGGGTCGGGCCTACCCGTCTGGTGATGAGACGCGGAGCGGCGATGGTGCCTCAACTCCGCGGGCCTCGCGGGCAGTGTCTGGTAGGGGGTGGGAAAGGGGCCCCCTTGGTCGCACTATCTCAGCGCGGGGGGAAACAGGAGGGGGTTGCTGATGCTCGGGGTATAGAGGATTTTTATTGCCCCACGACGAGCGTCTCCACCTCGGCCAGGTCGCGCTGTCGGCCTCCCTGGGGTGCAGCTCCCTGCACGACGCGAGCACCCCCTCGTCTGCCCTCGCCGCCTCTCCACAGCTCCGTCCCCTTTTTGCTCCGACTCCAACGCACACGACGACGACCAGCTCCTTCTTGCCAACTCCACCGCCCGCGAAGTCTTAACTCTTCTCTCTCGACTCTACTACCCACTCGACTGACGAACACGGTCGCTTATATCAGCCCCGTGGCTTCGCCCTCTCATCTTTGACCCCCTCCCTTCGACCTTTCACCTCGCTCCCCATTGGCCCGAGAAAAAGTGGGCGTGAATGCTTTTTGATCCATAAATTTGCATATATCGATCGCCCTCCAACGCCCTGGGGGCGGGGCCAATTCGCCCCTCGCTCACCGATTGGACGGCAAAAAGTGGGCGTGTGTCGTTTTTGATCCGTTTTTGAAGCACAAAATCCGTGATTTTGTACACGCTGTTCGGCGCGCGCCCTGCACGAGTCCAACACCGGTACCCACAGGCGGCGCAAGAACGGTGGCGATGCGACGGTTGCGAGGTGTGACGTGAAGGTCGTGGCGGTTGTGGTGAAGCGGCGTTGTGGTTGGTGGTTGATGTTGTGGTTGTGGTGGTAATCATGGCGGTTGGTCCAAAATAAAGATAGCAAAAGAAAAACGGCTATCCTGAAGAGTCGCAGCACGCATAAATGACATGTATTCCCACTAGACAACGGGTTTGGGCCTAACTACACATGTACTTACCGAGATACCTCACCTAAGGGACCTGAATGGTGGTTTGCGAATTTGGTAACCACAACACTACCCCCTCCCCTTTTTACAGACTCGTCCCGAGTCGTCAAATTTTCGTGTGCCATCATGTGTAGTTTTCCCCTAGTACATTTTACCTACAGATCCCTGAGTGCGACATTCATGGTATTCGTGTCCCCAAAATAAATAACCTGAGGGCTGCGTAACTACCTAAACAAACTCACTCACACGGACGACTTAAATAAAATTGCCGGCGCTAGACAGACATGCCGGGGGCGCACTCATATTTACAGTACATCTTAACCTTAACTTACAAATTTTACACTAAACCATGGCCCAGGATCATTGAACTCTGCAAAAAGAAAGCAGTTAGCAGGGAGCCAGGCTGCCCGCATGCAGTCTCTGGCTCAAACAATGCAGGCGACAGGGAACGTGGCTGGCTGCTCACACGCAGTCCAAGGCCTTCCCTTTTGAACTGAACTCAGTGAACCACAACGGTGCTTGGGCTGCACAAACGCAGTCTCCGTGCCAGCTCAAGTGGCACACGCAATGAACACAACGAATGGATGCATGAACACAAGTACGGTGCACGGGCCGCCACTGCAGGCCCGTGTTGTAGCTGCCAACAGGGCAGTTCTCGCAGCTTGCAAACTGTTGCCTTCTGATCCTGGCGCAAATGGAAATGAACAGGGGGGGGGGGGCAAAGCAAAAATTGAACGGGGCTGGTGAACATGGGCAGTGGGCATGGCATGGCAAAGGTGCAGGCAACACAGCCCGCAGAAGAAGGCCGCTGCAGGCAAACACAGCCCGCAGAACCAGGCCGTTGCAGGCAAACACAGCCCGCAGATGAACTGGCCGGCACAGGCCTTGAAGTACCACAGCTGCAGATGAAGCTGGCCAGCTTTTGCCGTCAGTGGAAGTTGGTGGAGGGAGTGCGGTGGTGCTGGCCACTTGGAAGGCGGGCTCGGACCTACCTACCTGTCTCCCTCCCACCTATCGCCTTTGCCTGTCACTGTACATACCCACTCCCTTAATTTGTCAAACCCCAATTTAGCCCCAACTTATTTTTTTTTTATTTTTACTTTTATGTTTACTTCCCCTCTATAAATCGTCCCCTAACCCCCTTTATCGTCCTTGCTCGGCTAACCTATCCTGTCACCTAGCCTACTCCCAACCCCTACGTTCCCTTCCCGGAGGGGAATAAGGGAGAGCTAACGTCCTGTGCCGAGGCCCAACTCAAGCCTCACAATGGCCTCCCCAGAGTTCGGCGATCTATAACCAAAGTGGGTCCAGCGGCCCACAACGAGAGCGAGGGGATGGATGGTGCGGAGGGGTACATCTCCTAATCTACCCTATCCATTTAACTGTTAAACTACCCCGGGGCTTTCAACAAGCGCCTCTCGCTTAAACTATTGGTTCTAACAACCCAGATTCCCGTCGCCTGTGTTGGTGTCCTCACAATTTCGGGCCTCGCCCCCCAATTTTCTCTCCGTGCCCTCACACGGTCTCCTGGCTGGGACACGTGGCTCCCTTTGGCAGGCACGACCCTCTGCCGATTCTCCCGCTATGGCACCCCCGGGCACTACACTGCCTCCGAACCTACCAGCTCCCTAACACCGGGGAGTGCCCCCCATGGCACCTCCCCTGAAACGCACACGTGGCAGGCTGGCTTCCCGGGCCCCTTTCCGAGGGTCACCCATGCCCACAACACTGCCCACGCGGCTAATGGCGCCCCGGGCCCCCGCACCAAGCAGGCGCACCCGTGCCCACTACTCTATCCCGGCCCCCCATGGGCCCATGGCCTACCGCGACCGACTAGCCTGGTGCCCGGGGTACCCACTCAGCGATACTCACCTTTCGCAGCCACGCTCCCAAGCCCGTCAACAGGGCTCCTGCACCCCTCCAAATGGGTCTCGAGCCTACTTTCCCACCAACAACAAAACGACCTCCATTTTTCAATTTGACTAACCCCGCTAACTCACTTTACTCTGACCCCGGGGTCCCTTGGGTGGGAGTCACTCCTCCCCCCAATCACTCATCGCACCATGCATTCCCCATTCACTCCACACACACAGACCCGCTGGCCTCACTCACTCACCAAGCACATGCCTCACAACTCACCAACTCTTCAACACACTCACCGCTGAATTCTGCCATTCTTCTAACTACCTCCCCTAACTAACTCGTGCTCCCACGTCGTCCCTTAAACTATAGCACGTTCCTTTTAACACTACGTAGCTAAACTACGTCCCCTCTACACATTCACTGTCTGTCACTGTCTCCAATTAATCCCATTAATCAATTCCCCAACCTAAATCTGGCTACAATCCCTCTAACTAATCCATTCCACGGACTCCATGAGGACTTACCCCTGCCCCATGAAGTCGGTCTAACTAAGCTAACCCTTCCCCCTAACTAGTTTCCATCCTGTGCCCAGGGTCAAGGGGGTCTTCCACCCCTTGCCCAGGAATCCTGTGTACCCGAAAGTGAGGCTTGTTCTTTTTTTTTTTTTTTTTTTTCCATGCGCAGCACCTGCGCGGCAACTCAGAGCTCGCGCACTTTGCACCTGCCCGTGACGTCATGCAGCTGCACGTGTTCCTCGTCCCTCCTTGGACGGTACCATCCGGCAGAGATACCCCTCCTGCCGGATTCCAACCCCACGTGCAGCCATGGCGTCACCGTGCGCATAAAAAAAAAACACAAGCCCCACGTCTCGAGGGGTTCCCCACGCGAACACATGTGCTTTGCCCGTTGGAGCTTAACACACACGATCGCGTGGAGAACCCGTCCGGTCCAAATCCATTTACCTGTCTAAACTGTCCGTCCGCGGGATCGGCAAATCCACCGCGTGCGTTTCCGGACCGGGACTTCACTCTCGCAAGCGAGCACGTGGCGGTCTCGTGCGTTGCACAGCACGAACCGCGTGCTCACTGCTGGGTGAACCCGGCACGGTCCCCGAAATAGCTACAGCCGCTACTCGGCTTTCTTTCTTCTGTCGTCGTCGTCGTCGTCGCCATTTCACCCACGCACACCTGCGTGTTACGACGCACACAGTCCACTCCATCACATTCACACCGGGAGACGCGGCTGCGTGCTCCCGCATGCCAACCGACATCTCCCTCTCATCCCGCTCTCTCACACACACGGTCTCCCTTGCACACAGCGACCTTGCACACGGCCGTTCACTCACGCATGCGGGGGCACTCACCCGCGGTGCCTCATCCACACACCGTGCCCCACTCATACACGCGGGGGAACTCAACCGCGGTGCCTCACTTACACACGCGGGGGAACTCAACCGCGGTGCCTCATTCATACTGGCCGTTTCATCTACACACACGGCCTCTTCCACACACACGGCCTCACTCACACACGGTGCCTCATCCACACACGGCGTGCTGGGAAGCACGCACTCTGGCACCATCGCCACCAAACCACTCACACACGGGGTCGCTTCCACACACGGTGCCGCACTCACACCTTGCACCACACACACAGGGACAACCACACTGGGGATTCGTGTCCCCACAAGAGTCTCCGGGGCCTCTATACCCCCCAAGCTCTCCGTGCACCCGTCCACAGCACTCCTCCCCTCAACCTCGCAAAGCACGACCGAACTCACCTGGTCGTGACTCGCCTCAAGGGGGCATACTCCCTCCCCTCGTTCCTGGAGGAGGCCATCCAGGTGCTCGCACTGGGTCTCCACCCAGTCCACCAGCTCACCCCCATTATCCTCCACTACCTCCGTGTGTGTGTGTGCGTCACTTACCCCGTCCAATTCACCCTCTATCTCCCGTGTCTCTGCCAACTCTTCACCCTTTACCTCCCTTGTCTCAACTATTATTTCTGTCTCCCGTGTCTCTATACATTTATAAGTTTCTGTCGTCGTCACCTCGTGTCTCGTCTCACACGTTTTGGTCTCCCCATTTAATTTTTCCCTTTTGGTCACCGTCGATTCCTCTGTCACGACCCTCGCCCAACACGCCCCCCGAATTATTTTTTTACCCGCCTCCACCGCGGGCCTGTCAGCCGTTGCACCCCCTTCCAGCTCGTTTGCTCCCACACGTGGAGTCGCCATTCCCAGCTCCCTGGTCACGGCCTTCATGCCCGCCTGCAGGCATCGGCCCATGTTCTGCGTCTCACCCCGTAGCTCTTTCATTTCTTTTTTTATGTTTGTTTCCATTCCGTTCATTTGTTGTGTATTCGCATCCAATTTTTGTGTATTCGCATCCATCTTTTCGTTCATTTGTTGTGTATTCGCATCCATCTTTTCGTTCATTTGTTTGTTCATGCCTTTCATTTCGTTTTTCATTTCATTTGTCATTGCCGCCAGCATGGCGCATAGCTGGGCCATGTCGGGTGCGCTTGAGTGAGCCGTTTCGGCAGGGGTTGGGGAAGGGTTTTGGTGGAGAGGGGGGGGGGAGGTGTCATACACCGCGGCCGCTGCCGCACCCATTTCGGGCTCTGGGTTCAGTTGGGCGAGTTCATGTTCCTGCACGGGCATTCCATCCTGGGCCATGGATCCTACACATTCTACATCCATTTCTAATACCCCCGGCTCCCGCTCGCCTTGAGACGCCATCTTGCTTCTCTTAAAGGGTTAATTTCGCTCGCTCGTAATTTGGAGGGAATCGGGGGTCGCTTCTCTCACCCCTGGACCGATTCCCGTGAATTTAGCCGGAGACAGGAGAGCCCGTTTTCCTGTTCTCCGATACCAATGCCGCGAGGAGGGCGATGAATTTGTATCGCACGACCTGACACCAGTGTTGCGGATTCGCGCCCGCTGGCGTGCTGACGGCCACGTAACTCGAATCGCGGCACGTCGCCCACCGGACGGACAATCCAGTCGTGACCCTCTCGGACTAACGCCGGGAACCAGTCACGGGTGGACCTTTCGGTCTCACCGCGATCGAGCCAATCAGCCCCCGTGTGGGATAGGGTTGCTCGCCAAATTCGACCTACCTAAGTACCCACGCGGAGGGTAGACCGGGCGATCGCACCTCGCCGCAGGTCGACTTCGGACACGGGCCACTTAAGCGACCCGTTCCGTACTATCAGGATAACCGAGCGGTGTTATCGTCGACCTCGACGGTTCGATTAATTATTGGGCGTATTCAGCCCACTACCAACCCTTTACGTGAAGCAAGATGAGGATTCAATGAAGGAAATGACGAAGCGAAGCGGGAAACAGGTCAACACAAAGCACATTTATTCGCGACGAACGGAAAGCACACATATTCAATTCCACCAAAAGCACACAGAAAAGAAAAACACAATTCAATTTACACAAAAAGCAAATGCGACAATGCAGATCTAATACCGATTACACGAGCACACGGCAACACTTATACAATTTTACTTCACAGACGGCGCCGACAACACATACCCAAAACCAAGGAAAGAATACCCTCAAGGATGAGGCGGGCCTGAGGCCGAGACCGGGTCGGGCCTACCCGTCTGGTGATGAGACGCGGAGCGGCGATGGTGCCTCAACTCCGCGGGCCTCGCGGGCAGTGTCTGGTAGGGGGTGGGAAAGGGGCCCCCTTGGTCGCACTATCTCAGCGCGGGGGGAAACAGGAGGGGGTTGCTGATGCTCGGGGTATAGAGGATTTTTATTGCCCCGCGACGAGCGTCTCCACCTCGGCCAGGTCGCGCTGTCGGCCTCCCTGGGGTGCAGCTCCCTGCACGACGCGAGCACCCCCTCGTCTGCCCTCGCCGCCTCTCCACAGCTCCGTCCCCTTTTTGCTCCGACTCCAACGCACACGACGACGACCAGCTCCTTCTTGCCAACTCCACCGCCCGCGAAGTCTTAACTCTCTCTTCTCTCTCGACTCTACTACCCACTCGACTGACGAACACGGTCGCTTATATCAGCCCCGTGGCTTCGCCCTCTCATCTTTGACCCCCTCCCTTCGACCTTTCACCTCGCTCCCCATTGGCCCGAGAAAAAGTGGGCGTGAATGCTTTTTGATCCATAAATTTGCATATATCGATCGCCCTCCAACGCCCTGGGGGCGGGGCCAATTCGCCCCTCGCTCACCGATTGGACGGCAAAAAGTGGGCGTGTGTCGTTTTTGATCCGTTTTTGAAGCACAAAATCCGTGATTTTGTACACGCTGTTCGGCGCGCGCCCTGCACGAGTCCAACACCGGTACCCACAGGCGGCGCAAGAACGGTGGCGATGCGACGGTTGCGAGGTGTGACGTGAAGGTCGTGGCGGTTGTGGTGAAGCGGCGTTGTGGTTGGTGGTTGATGTTGTGGTTGTGGTGGTAATCATGGCGGTTGGTCCAAAATAAAGATAGCAAAAGAAAAAACGGCTATCCTGAAGAGTCGCAGCAAGCATAAATGACATGTATTCCCACTAGACAACGGGTTTGGGCCTAACTACACATGTACTTACCGAGATACCTCACCTAAGGGACCTGAATGGTGGTTTGCGAATTTGGTAACCACAACAATATATATATATACATATATATACATATATATATACATATATATATATAGATAAATATATATATATATAAGCCTGGTGTTGGCTTAGTGGTTAGGGTGGCGGCTTGGGATCCCAGTGTCCTGAGTTCAAGCCCCGTTGGCTGCTGAATTAACACCAGGGGGTTGACTCAGCCTGTCATCCTTCCGAGGTCGGCGAAATGAGTGCCAGTGTACTGGTCCCGGTGTATGCCCCGGTTAGAATAGGTGTACCATATCCCTGTGTGTCGTAAGAGGCGACCAGGGTTGGCGTCAGGAAGGGCATCCGGCCATAAAACATTGCCTCACAAAAAGCCAAACCCCTGCACAGCAGGGAAAAATGGCTGTAAAAACGGTCATATATATATATATATATATATATATATATATATATATATATATATACATATATATATATATATATATATATATATATATATATATATATACATATATATACATATATATACATATATATATATATATATATACATATATATACATATATATATACACACATACATATTGTTACGGATTTCAGAATCCAGTCTGATGAATGCATCCACACATCCAGGTCCTCAGACAGTTATTTCCTGAAATGCATGTTCAGATTACCCCATCCCCATGTCTAATGGGATCTTAAATGTGATGCGTTGAGAAGGGTGAAGGATAGATCCCCTCTCTTGTGGGAAGTTTTTTTTTTCTTTTTTTTTTCTTTCCGACAGACGTTTAAACACATTTCTTTCATGAGCGCTGACGCCCTTATTTTTCCTCAGCAACGTTTCTGCATGTATTTATTTCGCGAGCGCCGACGCCCGCCTTTTTTGAGACTGCACGGGTCGTCATGGTAACCGTGCGATAGTGGGGCGGAGTGAGCTTGGGGGGACTCTGCGCAAGTGGGGCGGGGTGAGCTTTGGGGGACTCTGCGCCCGCCGAGACGGGCCGGATAGAGAAAAACGAATTGGAGGTCCGTTCTGAGAAGGAGAAGAAAGCGAGAGGGCAAGCGAGCCAAAAAGAAAGTGAGAGTTGAAGCGCGCAAGGGAAGAAGTGAGCCAGAGAGGAAGCGTGCAAGCGAGGAAGCGTGCAAGCCCGTGTGTGGTTGTCTGACCAGCACCAACAACGAGACAATTTGTCCTTCTCAGTGCTTGAGCTGTTAGGGTATATATATATATATATATATATATATATATATATATATATATATATATATATATATATATATATATATATATATATATATATGTATATATATATATATACATGAAGTGGTGGAGAGTGTATCCAAGGATGAAAGAGTTGTGATTGGAGCAGATTTCAATGGGCATGTTGGGGAAGGGAATAAAGAGGATGAGGAGGTGATGGGGAGGTACGATCTCAACAAGAGAAATGTGGAAGAGCAAATGGTGGTAGAGTTTGCAAAAAGAATGGAAATGGCAGTGGTAAATACGTATTTCAAGAAGAAGGAGGAACACAGGGTGATATACAAGAGTGGAGGAAAGTGCACACAGGTGGATTACATCTTAAGCAGGAGATGCAACCTGAAAGAGATTAGTGACTGTAAGGTGGTGGCAGGGGAGAGTGTAGCTCGACAGCATCGATTGGTGGTTTGTAGGATGACTTTAGAGGTGAGGTTGAGGAAGAGAGTGAGGGCTGAACCAAGGACCAGATGGTGGAAGCTGAAGGAGGACGACTGTTGCGTGAAATTTAGGGAGGAGGTGAGACAGGCGTTGGATGGTGGTAAAGATGGGTGGGATGATTGGGCAACGACAGCAGAAGTTGTGAGGGAGATAGCAAGGAAGGTACTTGGTGTGACATCTGGACAGAGGAAGGAAGATAAGGAGACTTGGTGGTGGAATGAGGAAGTACAGGAAAGTATAAGGAAGAAGGGGTTGGCGAAAAAGAAGTGGGATAGTCAGAGAGATGAAGAAAGTAGGCAGGAGTACAAGGAGTGGCGGCGAAAGGCAAAAAGAGAGGTGGCAAAGGCCAAGGAAAAGGCATATGACGAGCTGTATGAGAAGTTGGATACAAAAGAAGGGGAAAATGATTTATACCGATTGGCAAGACAGAGGGACCGAGCTGGGAAGGATGTGCTGCAGGTTAGGGTGATAAAGGACGCAAATGGGAATGTGCTGACGAGTGAGGAGAGTGTGTTGAGAAGGTGGATGGAGTACTTTGAGGAGCTGATGAATGAAGAAAATGAGAGAGAGAGAAGGTTGGAAGAGGTGGAGATAGTGAATCTGGAAGTGGGGTGGATCAGTAAGGATGAAGTGAGGACTGCTATGAAGAAGATGAAAAGTGGAAAGGCGGTTGGCCCAGATGGTATACCAGTGGAGGCATGGAAGTGCTTAGGAGAGATGGCAATGGGGTTGTTAACCAGATTGTTTAATAAAGTCATGGAAAGTGAGAGGATGCCGGAGGAGTGGAGATTAAGTGTACTGCTTCAGATTTTCAAGAATAAGGGTGATGTGCAGAGCTGTGGAAATTACAGAGGGATAAAGTTGTTAAGCCACACCATGAAGTTGTGGGAAAGAGTAGTAGAAGCTAGGTTGAGAGGAGAGGTGACGATCTGTGAGCAGCAATATGGGTTTATGCCAGGAAAGAGCACCACTGATGCGATGTTTGCTTTGAGAATGTTGATGGAGAAGTATAGGGAAGGCCAGAAGGAGTTACATTGTGTGTTTGTGGATTTAGAGAAAGCTTATGATAGGGTGCCAAGAGAGGAGTTGTGGCATTGTATGAGGAAGTCGGGAGTGGTGGAGAAGTATGTGAGGATTGTGCAGGATATGTATGAGGACAGTGTGACAGCGGTGAGGTGTGCGGTAGGAATGACGGACCGGTTTAAGGTAAAAGTGGGATTGCACCAAGGATCGACTCTGAGCCCTTTCCTGTTTGCAATGGTGATGGACAGGTTGACGGACGAGATCAGACTGGAGTCCCCATGGACTATGATGTTCGCGGATGACATCATGATCTGTAGGGAGAGTAGGGAGCAGGCTGAGGCGAGCCTCGAGCAGTGGAGGTACGCACTGGAGAGAAGAGGAATGATAGTCAGTCCAAGTAAGACGGAGTACATGTGCGTAAATGAGAGGGAGGGTGGTGGTATGGTGCGGTTGAAAGGAGTTGAGGTGGGGAAGGTGGATGGGTTTTAATACTTGGGATCAACTGTCCAAAGTAACGGAGAGTGTGGGAGAGAAGTGAAAAAGAGAGTGCAGGCAGGATGGAATGGGTGGAGAAGAGTTGCAGGAGTGATTTGTGACAGAAGGGTAGCTGCAAGAGTGAAGGGGAAAGTATATAAGACTGTAGTGAGACCAGC
>NC_140975.1:71914191-71951691 GCF_056783735.1 Eptatretus burgeri | reverse complement strand
TTTTTTTTTATGGCCGGATGCCCTTCCTGACGCCAACCCTGGTCGCCTCTTACGACACACAGGGATATGGTACACCTATTCTAACCGGGGCATACACCGGGACCAGTACACTGGTACTCATTTCGACGACCTCGGAAGGATGACAGGCTGAGTCAACCCCCTGGTGTTAATTCAGCAGCCAACGGGGTTTAAACTCAGGACCCTGGGATCCCAAGCCACCACCCTAACCACGAAGCCAACACCAGGCTTATATATATATATATATATATATATATATATATATATATATATATATATATATATATATATATATATGTATATATATACACATGGGGTGGAGGTGGGGTTAGTAAAGAGAATGATATGTTTTCCTTAATGACTGATCACACACACAAAAACAAACTCATGCCAGAACAGCTGTACACACAACAACACAGCAGAGTTTACAATGTTGCCCGCTGGCACATCTGCAAAAAATTTCATATCCCAGTTCCAGAAAATTTATGGGAACATAAACCAAAAGTAATCACTGAAAACATGGAAGTACCTTCCGCTCACGTCCTAACTAAGGATCACATTTGGCGCGAACATAAAAAACAAAGCATTCTGACCAGATATCAGACTTCGGTACCAAAAAAAAAAAAGAGAAGAAGGCATTGCTCATTGAGGTGTTAATAACAGTGATTTTGGACTAAACGATGCAGAAATCAAGAAAATGACCAAACACCAAGATCTCAAGAATGATGTGAGAAGATTCTGGAAGTTGAAGAATGCCAAAGTTGTTCCAGTGATAGCTCGACCTACAGGAATGATGACAAAGAACCTCACAGAGATATTAAACTTGGGGGCAATACCACTGGGCGCTCACCTGGGAGTGGCTGGATAAGATAACCAGGAACCCACTGGTAGTCGTTGATGACACACAAAAACAAAATGGAGAAGAAAGTGAATAGCTATGGATTTTTTTTTTAATGCCATGAACAACCTTGGTACATCACAGGTGATAAAGGTTGTGGTCAACTTTCATCGAAATTGTGTGTGTGGTTTCAGAAAAGAAAGAAAATACATATATTGGGGGGCAACCCGCACCCATATCCCCGTAGAAACCCTTCAACTCCAATTTTTTTCAATGTCGTGAACAAACTTTAGTACATCACGGGTGGTGAAAATTGTGGTCAAGTTTCATCAAAATTGTTTGTGTAGTTTTGAAGAAGAAAGCAAATACATATTTTGGGGGGCAATCCCCCTTATATCCCCTTGGAGAAGATTTTCCTAATGTCATGATCAAACTTTGGGACGTTATGGGTGATGAAAGTTGAAGTGAAGTTTCATCAGAATTGTGTGTATCGTTTCTGAGAAGAAAGCAAATACCTCTTTGGAGAGGGGCAACCCCCTCCCACCCCACACCCTGTAAACTCCTTCTGACCCCTTCAGACCCCGTTATATTTTTTGAATGCTATCATGGGTGATGAAGGTTGTGGTCAAATTTCATTGAAATCGTTTGTGTAGTTTGAGAAGTTATTGCAAGTATTTGTGGATGGACAGACGGACCACGCACGATCCCATAAACTCCCCAGAACTACTTTACAGGTGAGCTGAAAACCATGCCTGGGAATATTATTACAAACGAACTACATTTGGAAGCTGTCTGGGGCTCAGCGATGATCCTGAAGAGAGCCCTCGGTACAAAACTTTGAGAACAGAAAAATTCACATCTTGGTCCATGAATAGTGATTCCTTACTGAGATGAAGATGGATGATTTGATCCCACCCTGGGAGAACTCCATTCCACATTATGAAACCCCATATACAGATACCAATACACACACACACACACACACACACACACACACACACACACACACACACACACACACACACACACACACACACACACACACACACACACACACACACTTTTATTAGTATAGATCAGTGTTTCTCAACCAGGGTTCCCCGGAACCCTAGGGTTGTGCAAGAGGTCGCTCGGGGTTCCACGAGAAACAGTAATAAATAAGCTAATGTATTTTTGAGTAGTTTTGTTTGATTTAATATTCGTAATTTTACTATACACGTATGGCATATTGTTGGAAACCCCTTGGTTATTATAATAGAGGCTTCAACCTCTTATATTATTTACAATTATAACAACCATAGGGAATGTATTTAACGATGTCTATATGGCGCCAGTGTGAAACCACCCTCACTGGTTAGTGGACGTCCTGTACACGGCGGATTCGTGTATCATTGAGTGACTGACTCAAGTACGGGACGCATGCACGGTGTCCATCTGTCTTCTCTGTGCTTCCTAGCACGAAGTCTCTCTCTCTCTCTCTCTCAAGGTTAGTTCTTCTGTTTACCTTTATTGCTTCAGCTTTATTTGTTTATCAAGTTACATGAGGTGTGTTTTTTAATTGTCAAGCAGACTCGGGGTTGACAAACACTTTCAAAAATGACGTTTTTAATTGACCAAGCAGCACAACCAAATTACAAAGCAAGCAGATTGGCCCAATTCAATCAGATTTTTTTAGTGGTTTGAAACATGTGTTCAAACAGTGAATCGCGGAAACTTGCGAGAAACGACCTCGTGACGTCATCAATGTAAACAAAACAAGAGTAATAGGAGGTACGACGCAGCTGCGATAGCGAATAAGTCGAATATTTTTTATTATTTATATTTGAATCTGTTGTTGGTTGTTTTTCAATTGTAAATATTTGTCACATGGTTTGATTTAATGCCATGAATTAATTACGATAAGTGAAACAGCTGCTGTTGTAGACTTCCTTTTTCTTCTTCATTCGGGAGTAAGGATTGTTTTTATTCACATCTGAGATTTGTTTGAAATTACCCTCTTATACGGGCAACGCTGTGATTAATAAAACGAGGTAGATATTAATAATGGTATATAATAATTTTTATGCAGGGGTTCCCCGAGACATGAAAACTATTTCAAGGGTTCCACAAGGGTAAAAAGGTTGAGAAACGCTGGTATAGATAGTCTACCAGTGCGACGATTTCCCGGGTTCAAATCGAGCGAGTTGCTGAATGACAACATAAATCCCCCGCAGGATCCTCACGTCCAAATGACACTATTACTGTGCAGATTGGTATCTCTGAGCCGGGCAAGTGCTGTGCCGAAGGTAATCACAGCGCAAATCACAGCAAAAAGAGCGAAAACCTGGAAGAGTTGGACAAACCAGTGACAGACGACATGTGCAGCGAGCTCGATATGGCGACTCTCGACGAACCACCGGAGCCAGCAGCAGAACGTATATGAAGGGGCTCGACATGGCTGTGTTTCTTTGTCCCGGTGGCGAGACGAGGGTGAAGTCAGGTTTTTATTATCCTGGAATGGCCTCCGTATCCAGATTCTTGATAAAGAATGCTCCAGGAAGTTTAACCAACATTTGCAAAGTTCCACTCACCTTTTCCTCAATTTAAAACACCACAACAGCATCGATAAAATATAAAAAAACAAACACGCTCGTTTTCCACAAAACCACATGTCCTGTCAGATCAGGGAAAAGCCTGCTCGCCCTCTGCAGTGATTATGACGCCACACATGGGCAGAGCATAAATATGCACATGGAAAAATATGAATATGCATGAGGAAATAAATGGGTGAAGCATGAATATGCATGAGGCAAGAAATGAGTGGAACAAAAATATGCATGAAGTAAACATGAAGATACATTTTACATTCAAACTTGGTGACCACACCGTGGAAGAACCTATGAAGCTGCTCTATACAACATAACATGGTGTGCATTTAAAACATGGGAATTCTTCCAGGTTCTTTGTAGCTAATTCGCCTAATCAACTCAGATCATGACGATCATTTTGGTGATTACATTCCACATCAGAACACTCCAGTGGAACGCCACAAAAAAAACATCACACACACACACACACACACACACACACACACACACACACACACACACACACACACACACACACACACACACACACACACACACACACACACACACACACACACACACACACACACACACACACACAGTAAAGTCTTAAATGGTCGACAGGTTCTTTGCATCATCTGGGTATTTTGTGGCTTTTGGGTCATCTGGGTCTTTAGGAATCTTTGAGGTCTTAAAGGGCCTTCAAAGGTGTCTCAGCCATTTAAAGGGTGAAAAGGTACATTCCAAGAGAAGATAATTAGTTAACATATGTACATAATTAATAGACACAAAAAGAACAATTCGCACACACTTCATCCATTTTTCATTGAAGGACCCAGTGCTAGAGTTTCTTCTTCTTCATATTTATGGACAGACGGATGGCCATATGGAAATAGTGAAATAGTGAAGTGGCTTTACCACTTAAAAATATGGCTGCCGAACCACATGACCGATGACATCATCTGTCTAAAAAAGCTATGCTTTGGACACCAATGGGGGAAGGAAGAGGGCGACTCCAAGAAACACATAGGGAAGTGTTGAAAATGAAAACTTTGGTCAGAAAGGAAGAATTGCACTGCAGTATTAAGCCAGGAAAATTAGCCCCAAAATTGGGCAAAGGTCAAAATAATTGCAATAGAATTTATTTTTTCACAATGCATTTTTGTAATGTCTCGAGTTCAACATACTAAAAGTCTACCACAGTCAACTGATGGGAAATATGACAAAATTACGTTTTTCAACAATGATGTTGTGATACTTTAAAAATATCTACTCCTTTACAATAAAAATGCCATTTAAAATGTATTTGACTAAAACCACTGTCAATTAATGCATTACAATCAAGGACAGTCCTGTTTTGATTAGTTCCATAACAAATAATCACCAAGATTACAGGTTTTTTTTATATAAAAATTAGTATTTTACCAGGCAAATGTCTTGAAAAAGTAGCATTATTTTAGCAGTGATTTTGATACTTTCCTTCAAACTTTATAACATGCAATGGTATTGATGTATAACAAACTTGTTCACAATAAGTTATGTCTAATGTACATTTTAAAACAAATTTGAACAGAATATGATAAGTACTTGCAGTGCTATACCATTTTTGGTGCATTAAGATTACCCCTACCCTCAAATGCATACACTGTCGACCATTGGGGAGTCTCATGTGAGAACCATTTCTTTGTAAGTAAAATGTAATCATATTTATGCTTTGCAATATAGCCATATTGCCAACAGGTATGGTTAGTGTATTTATACTACATTCTATAAAGTCATTCTATGCAGTCGTACACATATCTCTTGATAAGTGTCCATTTAAGAATCGATATCATTTAAGACTGGTGAGTTATACGAAACAGTTCAATACTCTCCACAGGTTGTTTTGCATTGTGTTTCTTTCAACAAAAAGTAGCATTTAACCTGATACATCTCCCTAATAACCGACAAAAACGAAATGCTGGAAAAAATAAAGTTTACACAGTTTGACAACCAAGTACTTACATTTTTTAATCCAGCTGTATTGCCAACAACTATGCCAACTAAATCTATAACGTTCTATAATACATTCTATACACTTATACTACATTCTAGACAGTAATACTACATTTTATACAGCTATACTAAATTCTATGAAGTCCTATGCAGTAGTATACATATCTACTGATCAATGTCCATTTCTGAATAAAGATCATCATTTAGGACAGGTGAGTTGGAACATGCAGTTCCACGACACTCTCCACAGGCTGAAGAGCAGTCAAAGCCATGCTTGTGACATGAGCAGCGTGCAGTGCTGCAGTCTGTTCTGCAGCTGCACCTGACCAGTTTCAAGAGATTTTCAGATGCTGGAGGCATGTCGCTCATTATTGCTGACATTAAGCCCTTTCCTACTTGATTTTCCACCATAGATGATGACCAGGGCCTTCTCACCTGATGTTATGATATCTGCTTGGGATGTGTCAGGTTTACAGAACATCTCCACATGCTGTTGCAACTGGCTGTACTTCTTCATAGCCAATGCCTTGCTAATAACAAACAAACACGATGTGGTATCACATCCAAGCAAAGCATGGATGAATGGTAGGTGTTTGCAGAGGCCGTCACCCAGTCTGGATTTCATGACATGGATATCCCAGAACTTTGCTTCTTTTGATTCATGCCTCGACTCTGGCTTCATGAAAATTGCCTTGCTGTTTGGGTTAACAAAATGGCATAGCAGAACAAGGATATCAGTGTCATCTGCAACAACTATTGTTTCTCTGTCAGCAGAAACTGCAACTGCTGTTTGAACAATAAGAAGATCAGCATCTCCTCTGGCATGGACACTCTCACAACCAGCCTGCTCAAATAATTCACTCAACATATTGATGAATTGTTGTTTGTTTTGTTTGTTTCCCCAAACACTTCTTTTTTCACAGTCACAATCATATTGGACTCGCAATGTACAGTCACTGTGTTTGTTCCCCTTCTCCGGTGTGTCATATCCTTCACTGAGGGTTCCTCACTGTAGCCATCAAACACAATAACACAATTGCCATACTTCCTTGTCACGTAGTGTACATAAATGTCACAGATGTCTTTGAACGTTACACCATGAGACCAGGATACACGATGCAATAATGCTCCTCCATCAAGTACATACAGTGGTTTGGTAGGTGTTGAACATTCATGGGATTTCACCTCATTCCAAAGTGCAGATGCAAATACTGCCTTATTTGCCTGCCGTGGAGTGCCAGTTGACTCAAACAGTGCAGCAGGATAGCCACATAGTTCATGCTTGAACAACTCATGTGAGTCCACGTTTTCTCTTGCAGCCACTACCGTTAGCTGTTAGAACAGTGCCTGTGGGTCAATATGCACAGCTTCCTTGTTCAATATAACTGCAGTTTTTGAACCCAGGGTAATTGTTTGTTGCTTTCGCTTGAAAGAATACTGTTACATCTTGTCCTTGCATCAACAGAAGCATCTTATTGCCAACTTCATCAGCCTGATCAACATTGACAGAATCTTGTGCCACAACACCAGAGACAATGCTACGCAGTGATGCATTTGTTGTGTTGAATGGGTTCCTTGCATGCAAAAAATTGAATAGTTTACAAGTGTCTGCACAATCTCTTCTCTGTCATGCATCAGAGACTTCTATGTGTTGTTCACTTGTGTTGTACATGACATTGGTGTATTGTTGCATTGCTTGGTTCACTTCAAAACAGGAAGGCATGGATTTTATCCAGACCAATCGTTGCAGCTCTGAGATCCCCCTTCCCCATGTAAGACCCCCAGTAGATTTGATGCTGCGCATCAACATCTGTTCAATTATAAGATCCGTTGAAAGACCTGCCCATAATCTGTCACTGCGACGAACAACATGTCGACCATCCATAAACGCAGTGTAGATATCTGGGTGGTCAGTTGGCAGTGAGGCCATTTGCTGAAGGTACAAAAAGGTGGTTCTTGCATACAAGTTATGTCCAGCAGCAGCAAAATATGGCAACATATCTTGTACAGTAGCATGGTGGAGGTTTCAGTTGTCAGTTCTCTCAGCTCCAAGGAAACGCTTTAAGATATCTATCATTTTCACGTACTGCAACCATAAGCAGCTTGTACGGCTTATCTCATTTCTTTGCTTCTCTTGCTCCAATTTTGGACTGATGTCCAATATTGCTGTAGTGGTTTCATCATCTATGGCAACATCTGGATCTACAAGCAACTTCTCAAACATTTCTTTTACTTTCACAAGCAAGTTGTCTGCAACACCTACATCACTGTCAAAGTTGTCTGAAGTGTTGTTTTCTGTATCATCAAAACTATCATCAGCTTCCTGGTCATGGAAGAGCCCTTCATCTATCTGGCCTTTGTCATCATCCTGGATTTCAAAGCTTTCATTGGTGGCACCTGTGCTCGGTAGATTTGGCAGTGGAAGCTTCAATGCTTAAGCAAGCAAGACAATGTTTAGGGCTGCATCAACAAGGAAATGACCTCAATGAGCTCTGGCAAGTGCCTTGCCACTGAGCATGTGTGTCACTGCAGAGCTACCATTTACCACTTCCAGTATTTCAGACAAACCAGAGTTTTCCATGAAATGGCCTTTGCATCCCAGGTAACTCATCTCTGTGTGTAGTCCCCCTATTCTCAACACAACTGACTTTAGGCTGCTGTCACATGGTTCATTGGTGATGATAGTTTGGCCCTTCCACCATAGTGGTTGGTCAAATGTTATTACAGGGGTAACTTTGTTTTGTTGTGCTTGCTCAGCCAGAAATAGCATCGTGGAGTAGATGCATGTCATATCCGTTGGGTCGAGGTCAATCATAGGCAGGAATACCACAGTTGCCTTCCCAGGATGGGTTCCCTTGTGCACCATCTGCATAAATCCAGATCAGCCTGGACGTGACATTTGCAGAAATTGTGTAAGTGTCCATAGGATATCTATCTGAGGTTTCTGAACTAGTACCTGGTTCATGGATCGAAGATAGGCAAGCTCATGGAAACATAGCTTTTCCTGCCCCTTGGGATAATTGTACTGATGTATCCTTATCTGGCCTGCCTTGATAATTTCATTGTGACTTACATTTCTTCGTGGGACCATGCTCGAGATTGTTTTCCCTGGTATTAATGTGGCAATCATCCCCATCCCATGGAATGTACCAAGTCCATCAAGTGTTCGGATATTATGATCTACATTATCTGCCACATACTGAACAAATTGACCTTCAGATGCAAATGCTGTATTGTGTTGTGTAACAGAAGCACTTCGCTCAAGCATTTGGACTTCCTAAAATATGAGCTGCAGAAGCCATGCTGGTGCAGGGAATCTATAAGGAACCTATTCATCCAAATTCCATCCAAATTTGTTTTAAAATATGCATTAAACATTTATAATGTAATCAAGTTTGTTGTACATCAATACAATTGCTTGTTATAAAGTTGGAAGAAAAGTATCAAAATCACTGCGAAAATAATGCTACTTTTTAAAGACATTTGCCTAGTAAAATGCTAATTTTTTTTTTTTTAAACTGTAATCTTGGTGATTATTTGTTTATGGAACTAATCAAAACAGGACTGTCCTTGATTGTAATGTATTAATTGACAATGGTTTTGTTCAAATACATTGTATATGGCATATATTGTAAATGAGTAGATATTTTTAAAGTATCACAACATCATTGTTGAAAAACGTAATTTTGTAATATTTATCATCAGTTGACTGTGGTAGACTTTTATTATGTTGAACTCGAGACATTACCAAAATGCATTGTGAAAAAAAAATTATATTGCAATTATTTTGACCTTTTTCACTATTTTGACTGGCCTATATGCAGAGAGGATTGCTTGAGACCGAGCACGATGGAGGAATCTCGTTGCAGCCCTGTGTGCTGAAAAGCACGGAGGAGGAGAGGGAGAAGGAGGAGAAGGAGGAGGAGGAGGAGAAGGAGGAGGAGGAGGAGAAGGAGAAGGCCGGTTTCTAATGGGACTTCTGCTGCTGCATCGTTTTGTCGATTTATTTGCAGTCTGGTTCATAGTTGGTTCGGTTAAGCTTCATGCAGGCACTCAGACTTCCTTCTGTTAATCTTGAGCGCAAGTTGTTTTTAACGTGATGCAAGTGGGAGAATGTCCTTTCACACATGCAGCTATATCCAACCATTGTTAACAAAGCAAACATGACATTCTGCATTGTGCTGTATGTAAGTGAAGGTTTGCAGAATCTGGTTATGCCCTTTGGTAATTTATTCAACAAGTCAAGTTGAGCGACTTTGCTAATTCTGCGCATTGCTGAGCAAGAAGTTCCAAGTTTGAATTAGGGGTGTGAAACAAAACACCTCTGCAACTTCCGACTCCAAATCTCCAACCGAGGTGCATCGAATCACTGTCAGGTCCAGTGCTTCCACACGAGTTTCATGGGGACAAATGAAGAACTTCAACAAAGTGTTGTATCTGCGAAGATCCACAAAACAGTACTTGAACGATGTTTGGACATCAGATGTAAACATCAGAGCTGCTGTAAACCAGAGCTGTTGCTCGGATCGTCCACCATGCATGAATCTCGAAACACTCGTCACGTCTGAAAGCGAGTCAGTCTGACAGTCTTTGATGACTCTGATGAACACATTCATTTTGGATTCAAATGCAAAAACTGCCCGCTGTAGAGACACGACAGTGGTTTCCCTGGCCTTGAAGCTGACCATTCAATCGATTTAAGTGACCTGTAATGTCCGCAAGATCGAAAACTTGAGAAGCCACTTACAGTCTGAAAATTCAGGATGTGTAACACCTTTTATTTCTTTCTTGGCCAATCAAAACTCGATGAAACTACAGACTCAGGAACACAAGCAACGATTAGAACAGCACTCAGTAGATCACATACCTCCACCAGGCTGAACAGTTTACGTTTTGTATCCCACTGATAGGGCGGATCCAAATCCAGACCTAAACAAAAATCGAATCGGCTTGTTCTAATCACCGAACCGACTCATCCACCACGTTCTGTCACGTCTTGTCCACAACTTTTTGAGATATAATGATATGCATAGTTTTTGGCCGCATCTCTCAATAGTGAAGGATCAGATAAAAAAATTATCGTATCCGGATTTGGATCTTCATCAAAATCAAATGATTTGTCCTCGTCACACACCCAACATCTCCACCAAAATTTCGGCCGAATCGGTCCACAACTTTTTGAGATATCCTATTCAGAGACAAAGAGACAGACAGACAGACAGGGGTGAAAACATAACCTCTGTCCACCCTCGGTGGCAGAGATAATAAGATCTGTCTTCATGCTGTGGGTCTGTTCATGCAGGACAGACCAGGGGCAATAAACAACAACAACAAGATAAGTGGGTGGGGGACGGTGGGTGGATCTAAATTAAATAAATATACATTAAAATATTACAACCTGTGGTCATTTGTAAATATGCTTTATAAACAAATATCGTAATTTGAATGAAGTGTTCGGTCTGTTTATTTCATCTTTATTTGTGCATTTCCACCGATAACCCGAGGCTCCACGAGCCAAATTGGAAATTCCGGAAATGTAATTCCATCGTTATACGGAACATCGATGAGAAGAAAATAAACCCACACGTTGCTTCCTCATGCCAAGCATTACCAAAAAGTCGACTCGATCGATGACAGTGAACAGTGTGGAATCCCTCCGATCAGAACAAGCTGGTTAAAAGCACGAGCTGAACACGTCCTTTTCTAAAGAACAAATATATTACCAACAGAAAGTACAAACAGAGGAGGAAAATAAATAAAACCCACTTACCTCCTGCTCAGGAACGTTATTTCTCATTGCTATGTGGATCGATTCAATGCACTCATGCCATGAGTAAGTCTCCGACAGGAGGTATTTGCTGAGCACTCTGCACCCAGTTCACACCAATGGTTTCAATTACATACCTTGACTGAACATTTGATTTTTAAAAACACAAATTGGTTCGTAATTGAGGACTTGTAAAAACGGGCGAGGGGGAAGGAGGTGGGGGGAAGCAGGAGTGGGGGTGGGGTGGGGGGCAGAGGGTGATGAGAGGACCAAGCTGAGTCAGGGACCGATGTAGTGGGGAGTCCAGGACTGGTGGGAGTTGGTCAAGGACATGGGGAGGGGGTCGAGGACCGGGATAGGGGTCGAGGCCCAGACATGGGGAGGGGATCGAGGACCAGGAGAGGGGTCGAGGCCCGGCGTGATGGGGGAGTCAAAAATGGGAGGGAGTCAAAAGCTGGCAAGGTCAGGGACGGATGGAGTTGATTACTAGGTCGGGTCAGGATGGTGGGTGTGATCGAGTCCAAGACGAGGGTGTATGGGGGGAAGAGTCTCGGACGGGGGTGTGTGAGGGGAAGAGTCTCGGACTGGAGTGTGGGGGGAGAGTCTAGGAATGGGGTGTGGGGGAGAGAGTCTAGGAAGGGGGGGGGAAGAGTCTCGGATGGGATGTGGTGGCGGAGGAGTCTAGGTCAGGGGAGGAGTCTAGGTTGGGTGGGGGGAGACTAGGATGGAAGCAGAATAGGGGGAAGAGGAGTAGGGTGAGAGTAGAAAGGGTAACAAGGAGGATAAAAATGTGGGTGAGGGGATAGGAGAGGAGGGTAGGGTACCACTTAACAGTCCTTGCCTTGCAAGGGCCAGTTGTGCAAGCCTCTCAGCAGGCAAGATGCGCATCGCTTGTGCTAAGGAACGGAAAACATCAGGTTCCAACATGGCGGGTGGAAGGACACCACCCTCCTGCTTCACCAGCCGTTCCAACGCCATAGCCTGGTCCTTGCCAAAAGCACCAAGTTGCAGCCGTGTCAGCAACACCTTCAACTCGAGTTCCTTCAAGTTCTCCCCTTCATCCTCTGTAAATAAGTGTTGAATTTCAGAAATAATCAAATGCCACTCTTGAGTGGCGGCTGCTGATGCCTGCTGATACAAGGCCTCACTCTTCACCACCATCCCCTCCCCCCACGTGTCATCAACAGATTACAACAAACGCATCATATCATTTCAGAGATTTTCATCCCTCTCTGTCCGTTTGTTACTTGCAAAATCGAAGATTTTTCAAGTATATTGGTCAGTCGATTTTGTTATTCTGTCTGTCTGTTTTTTCTGTGTATGTGCAGAAATATCTCAAAAAGTTGTGGACGGATTCGGATGAAATTTTGTGGACAGGTTTGGCGTGCGACAAGGACGAACTGATTAGATTTTGGTGAAGATTCAGATCCGGATTCGACTACTAGAATTTTTTTGGCGATTCTTCACCATTGAGAGATCGGGCCAAAAATGATAGAGAGCACAATCTCAAAAAGTTGTGGACGGATTAGGCTGAAACTTGGTGGAAAGGTTGGGTGTGTGACAAGGAAGAATCGATTCAATTTTGGTGAAGATTCCAATCCAATAATTTTTGAAGTGATTCTTTACCATTGATAGGTGGGGTGAAACTAATATATAGCACGATATCTCAAAAAGTTATGGACGGATTCGGACGAAAAACTTGGACAAGTTGGGTGTGTGACCACGATAAATTGATTCGATTTTGGTTAAGATCCGAATCCAGATCAGAATTATTTAATTTTCAAAGTAATTATTCACCATTGAGAGATTAGGGCCAAAAATGATATAGTACTGCAAAGCATTATATTTCAAAAATGTATTGGGCCTGATACGTTCTGGATCAGGCATTACGTGGCAGAGGTATGCGCTCCACAGAGTGCCCTTCTAGTTTATTTAATGTTTTCCTTGTCTAGATTTTTCATAACACATTCACTCACAAATAAAACTGGATGGCATTCATAGAATACATACTCTGGTGCGATCTTGAGAAGGACTTGGTGCAAGCCTACTCTTGTTTATTTTGTCTTCTTCGATCCAATATGGCTGTAAGACCACATGACCAATGACGTCATCTTTATCAAATCATATTTCCCATGGGAAGTTGGTCAATTAGAGAAATTTTGCATTGGTCGGTTAAGTGGTTTCTCCTACAAAGACTTTCCCTTCGATTCAATATGGCTGCCAAACCAAGTGACCATGATGGTCATTTTTATGAAAATCCTGTTCAAATTTCAAGTCAATTGGATGAAAATTGACAATTTCAGAAATTCTGGCCTATGTTGACCTTTTGACCTTTGTTAACCTGAAATATAATTGGTAATTAAATTCACTGAGCAAATGTGCAAATGCTCTTCAAATTTCGTCAATCGGATGAACATTTTTAAATATGGCTATGTTGACATTTTAACCCATGTTGACCGACAAAAATAGTTGGTGGTTGAATTCTGTGACTTTATATGCAAATCCTCTTCAGATTAATCATCAATCGGAAGAAAATCGAGGATTTTAGAAAATCGGCCTATGTTGACCTTTGGCCTATGTTGACCTCAAAAGAGAGAACGCTATATCACATGGTCATACAACAAATGGTAAAGTTTTAATTTCCTCCGCTGTACGTTCTTAACAAAATGCAGACACGTACGAGGTATGATGTATGTACTAATGCTACCGATCGCTTCATGACACAGGGAAACAATCAAAAATATTGATCCTAGATATTGTAAGGCTGAAAGCATTGGATTATTGAGACAAACCTTGCAAACTGTTGCTGTCAGCAAGGCCGAGGTGAGAGAGGTTCAGCAAAGCCATTGTGGCGAGAGTGCAAGCATGTTGCATGCTTGGGGTTGTGTCTCGGACACAGGTGAACAGTATCTGCAGTGTCCCACAGTGAAGCAAGCGCTCCGCCATCGTGCGATTGTCCTTTATGAGCATCAGCAAAATCAATAGGCCGTTCTCCACTGCACCTACACAACTGGTACACCGGTTGAATACAACATGTTGTTAAAGTCCAAATGATGATGCTCCAGTAAAGTGAGATGTGCAATGTGTACACTGTACAGGTTTACATCCCAGATGATCCCAAAGTCATACAAATGGTGATGAAGTAGCAAATTATATTAAAGCAGAATAAATCAAAATGACAGCTCCCACCACCACACACTCAACATTGAAACATTTCACTTGACATATTGTCATTTTTTGCATCTGGTGCATTTTCCTTTCCATGCCCATCCTCCCTTTCCATCCTCCCTCCAAAGGATGGAGTCATTTTGGACCCTGCTCGAGAAAAAGTAGAATTATTTAACTCTGTCTCCATTCAAAAGGCCAATGTCATTGCAGCCAACCTCAGACACCATTTCTTCTCCTACTTGCTAATATAGTGCCGTGGCCAAAAATATTGGCACCCTTGTACTTTTTTTCAAACAATGAACCATTTCTTCCAGAAACATGTTGAAATAAAAATAAATTTTGGCATCCACAGATGTATTTCTTTGGTTAACAGTGGAACAAAGTGGAATAGAGCTGAAAAAAAAAATTACTAAATCTTCGTTTATTCCACACACTAATCCTAAAATGGCCCGAACAATATTATTCGCACTTTTTTGATATCGTTCGAAATAATTAAATTTCAAGCAGGTGATTCTCCTCGACTTTGGAATTGAATTCACCTGTGATGAGTTGCATGTGCCTGCAATCCAAAAATCACTCATTCAACCAGTTTGAACAGAGAAAAAGGTGTCATTCTGCTGTTTTGTCTCACTGTGTGTACCACAATGAGCACGGAGAAAAGAAAGAAAACCAGAGAATTGTCTGAGGAGGTCAGACACAAGATTGTAGCAAAGCACGGACATTCTCATGGTTACAAGCCAATCTGCAGAGACCTTGATGTTCCTGCGTCTACCGTACGCAATGCTATCATTATTTAAGGCCCATGGCGCTGTGGCTGCAAGAGAAAGCTCGATTGAAGATTGCAGCAAAGGATTTTTTGAATGGTGGAGAAACCACCTCGATAAACTGACAAACAGATTCAAGCTGGCCTTCAGACACAAGGTACGACAGTTTCAACTCGCACCATCCATCGCCAACTCAATGAAAGGGGGTTCCATGGGAGGATACGCAGGAGGACCCCACTGCTGAGAGAGAGAGAGAGAGATATGAAAAAGCCTGACTGGAGTTTGCCAAAACACACCTGAACAAGCCAAAATCCTTCTGGGAGAACGTCCTGTGGACAGAGAACAAATTAGGGGTTTTTGGTAAAGCACATCATCTCTATGTTTGCAGAAAACAAAATGAAGCCTTCAAAGAAAAGAACACCTTCCCTACAGTCAAACAAGGAGGAGGTTCAGTGATGTTTTGGGGTTGATGTGCTGCCTCTGACACTGGGAGCCTTGAATGTGTGCATGGCATCATGAAATCAGGAGATTACTAAAGGAGGCATTTTGGAGCACAATGTTCAACCGAGTGTCGGAAAGCTGGGTCTCTTTCATAGATCATGGATAGAGAGAAAAAGATAGATCATTGCAGCAGGACAATGACCCCAAAAACACTTCAAAAAGCACCCACGAATGGTTCAAGACAAAATGTTGGACTGTTCTGAAGTGGCCAGCAATGAGTTCAGATCTAAATCCCATTGAGCACCTGTCGGGAGATCTGAAAACAGCAGTTGGGAGAAAGCACCCTTCAAATCTGGGAGAACTGGAGCAGTTTGTGCAAGAAGAGTGGGCCAAACTGCCAGCAGAGAGGTGTAGGCAGCTCATTCATGGCTATAGGAAGCACATGACTGCAGGTATTTTGTCCAGAGGTTGTGATACCAAATATTAAGTCGAGGGTGTCAATTTTGTCAATTCCGTTTCTTTTTATTTTCGGATTTTAAAGGATATATTAAGTTTTGAATCAAAAAAAACTGATACCGGTATTTCACACTGACAGACTCCACCAGACGGATTGGTTTGTAGATTTTCATTTTCTTGTTCGATGCATAAAATAATGTAAAGTTTGATTCGTCTGTGACTTGATATAATAATTTTCAACCCTCTCGTCACTCAAGATTCAGAAATAGAATGAATCAATAATGGACCCAAATATATTATACACCGTAGCCTTGGTGTTGAAATCTTTCTGACAGCTGAGCTTGACCCCAGCAAAAGTGAACAGTGAGAACAAACCCCAACTTTCAAAAGACTGTTGTGGCATATAAATACCAAAACATGTTTAGCCTCATTGGGAAATATTCCACCAAATTTAGAAAAAAAAAAGTGGAAAATTGATCAATTTTTTAGAATTGAAATGAAATAGCCCAATTTGCTGATGCTGTTAAAAAAAGTAATTTAATCAACAATAAGTTAATTTGTTGAGAAATTTTTTCATGCTTGTGTTTTTCAGAAAGTTTATTTATGTGTTTTTCCATGTACTCTTTAAGAATACATATCAAGGTTTTTCTCACTTAAACTCAACAACTGATTCTGTGACAGAGCAGTGTCTGGAGAACTTGTCAACCAGCAACTCATATTCACAGAGTGGTGATCAGATGTGTTTATGCCTTCGTAATCCTCGGCTGTGAAATGGTCACCACAAATGACAAGTCTATCCAAAGGGTCCTCTTTATCAGTTTTCTTTGGGGGAAAATTCGCCCGTTTTGTTTGTACAAATCTTATCCACTGCCGGCGAATGTTTGATTCCTTCGGGAATCGGTGGGAGAGATTACCCGTTTTCCTGCCATTTTCGCAAAACATGACGACACACGTACGAGGCATGATGCACAAATATCCAAATAACTTTGTTCTACAATAATTCAAAATTAAAAAAGGATAATATAGATAGTTGCAATCTCAAAAAAAGCGAAAGAACGGCCCGCTCAACTGGACACTTCTTCAATGAGCGAGTGAGCGTCCGCTTTGTTTTGGAGAACGTGACGTCACCATCCATATATGGCACACGGCTGATTTTTTTTCAACAGCCTCGAGAAATAACAACTTCGGAGTTAAATTTACACCAATTTTCCCAATAGTTAGGCAACCACAATAGTTTGCATCGAACTATTGAATGCACATATAATCATATTGATACATTTTCAGAACATGTTTGGTGACCTGCAACCTGCTCTTTAATTTCAACTTATTTTTCGAGAAAATTGTGAGTTGTTTGAAAAAATTGCAAGGGTGACAATATTTTTCACCACGACTGTGATGACCAGTTTTGCTTCTGTCCCGTGTATTCCACCTTGGATGTATTATTACTCCTTCTAACAGAATAGTGAATGGATGCCCAGAACCACAACATGAGGTGAGGGACCTCTCTCTGGATATCTCTCAAGCCTTTGACATACTCTGGTATCCAGCCTCAATTTCTACATCGTCTTTCGTTTGGGATTCACAGCCTCCTGCTGTTCAAAGTGGTTGTCCAATTTCCTCAACGAGCAGAAACAGCAAGTGGCCCTTGATGATGTCATTTCCTCTGATGTTTCCTTTCGGGTTGGGATTCCACAAGGCAATATCTGAGGACCTACATTTTTCTTGATGTATACAGATGAAAAAACACAAGAAGGGTACTCTTTGATGTTGCCAGAAATGCCTCCAACAAAATTATTACATCACTAACACATACCACCCGTCGCTTCGATGGCGGGAATACCAAGGGGGGGAGGGGGGAAGAGGTGGAGAGATGGGAGGTGGAGGGGGAAAGAGAGAAGAGGGAGGGGAGTGAGGAGGGGTGGGGGAGCGAGGAGGGAGTGAAGGAAGGCAGTGAGAGGTGAGAGCAAGGGAAGGCAGACGTGCAGTGGAGCGTTAATTACGATTCATGCCGTCTCATCAAAATGATTCTGGAGAGCATAACAGTGAAGATGGAAACAAAATAACGTCTGAAATCCATTTCCTACCAGTCATATTCAGAGATGCCAACTTTTGGAAATCAGAATTAGGGAGGATTTGCAACCGACACCAAATAATGTGCGCGAAGCGCACATCTCGAGCGCTGAGCGCTCGACCCTTGCGGCGGGGTCCAGGGCCCGCCTTAGGGCCCTGGAAGCTCTGGGGTTCTAGACGCTCTCTAGTGCCCTCTGAGCCCTATTTTGGAGCATTTAACATGTTAAGAATTCCCACTTTTTGAACAAAAAAAGGGGAAAATTGTGCACTTTTTAATGTTACATGTATGTTAATATTAGTAAGTTAGGGGACAATCAAAGATTAACAAAAAGCACAAAAGAAGCAATATTTTTCTTACCTTACTGGCTGGTACTACTGCTGCTTGCTTTTTCCATGGCAGCTTTGCTGAGTGACAGCTGTGTGGCTCTTTTAGCCCTTCTGATTATGTCTTTGCTGTATTCTCTCTGGTAGCAAGGGGTGCTATGAGCTAGTTTTTCAATTAAGAGAGCTTCCAGGGTTTTGACACTCAAATTGGGACGAAATTCAGTATGATTCTTCCGTACAAGACTGAGTGCCCGCTCACATGATGCGTTCGAATGAGGAATGACCAAGATTCCCTTTTTTTTTTTTTTTTTTTTTTTTTTTTGTATACCTTGGTCGAGGCTCGTATGAGAGCTAACACACAACTCACAGCAAGGAGGCATGAGCAAAGAAGGGCGGGAGTGGAAGGGACAAAACATTGGGGGAACAGACAGACACAGGTGAACTGTGGAAGGGAGAGGGATGGGGATGGGACGGGGAACATGGCGAGGGGAAGATGGACATTAAAGGGACTTTCAGGAAGGAAAGCAGGAGAATTGAAGGAAGTGGGCTTGGGTGGATTATCGGGGGTAGAAAAGATCGAGGATTTGGATGGGGGAAGATAAGAGGTGGTGGTGAACAGCTGTTTTGAAAGCCTGAAGGGAAGAATGGGAAAGAATAGAGTGAGGAAGTTTATTCCAAAGGCGGGAAAAAGAGGAATGAAAGAGTGAAGATGAGCAGTGATTCGAGATTTTGGTAGTTTTACCAGAAGGGGGTTGTTGGCGGACCTTGAGCGCCCCTGTGGAAATGTGGTTGGGACAAATCGCAGAGAGAGCAGGGGGGCAAGGCTGGAGAGGAGTCGGTAGAAGACAGAAAGACCACCGACCAACCTGCGGTGATTGAGTGAGAGGCCCAAAGACTCAGCTTCATTGCGGGAGATGCCAATGATCTTAAAAGCCCTGGTTTCGACAGCGTGAAGTCGAGAAAGGTGGGAGGCAGGGAGCACCAGCCCAGAGGGGAGAGCAGTACTCCATCAGGCTACGGACAAAAGCTTTGTAAGTGGTCAGGAGCTCAAGAGGGCCGAGGAAGGACTTTGCACGACGGAGGATTCTCAGTCGGCGACTGGCTTTTGAGGCAAGGTTGGAAATGTGACTTTCCCAGGAAAGGTCATGGCAGATAGTGAGACCCAGAAGCTTGAAAGAAAAGACTTCTTCCAGAGGATTGTTGAGAAAGTGGATGGGGGGTTTTGTAAACGGTCCTTTCGAAGAGACATAGTGAGAGTGTGAGATTTGTCTGGATTGAAAGACATGTTCCACGTGTTGGACCAGTTTGTGATTTTATCCAGATCTGCAGTGAGCGAAGAAGCTGCTGCTTGCCGGTCTGAGGGATGACAGATGGTACGGCAGAGGGTTGAGTCATCGGCAAAGAGAAATAGAGGATTTTCCAGAGAGTCCGAGAGATCATTGATGAAAACCAGAAAAAGAACAGGGCCCAGAACGCTACCTTGAGGAACTCCAGCCTGCACAGGAAGAGGGGATGAAAGAACTCCATTTAGGGCCACACGTTGACTGGCACAGGAGAGGAAGTCTGCGAGCCATGAGTGGAGATGGCCTTGAATACCATGGGCAGAGAGTTTGGTGAGTAGGGCAGGGTGCCAGACTGTGTCAAAAGCACGTGATATGTCCAGGGATACGGCTCGGATTTCCTGTCTGGCATTGAGGACCTCCATCCATTGATGGGAGAGCAGTAGCAGCATATCTAGGGTAGAGTGACCTGGTCTGAAACCAAATTGATGATTGGAAATCAAGCCATTGGAGAAGAGGAAGGATTTCATGTCTGAAGCGATGATGGATTCCATAACCTTGCTGATGATTGGGAGAAGGCTGATTGGTCTATAGTTACAGGGATCTGTTTTTGCACCTTTTTTATGCAGGGCAGTGATGTTAGCAGATTTCCAAGCAGATGGCAGATGACCTTGGGAAAATGAGAGGGTGAATAGAACAGAGAGAGAGGGTGAGCAAGAGCAGAAGAGCAGGCTTTGAGGACACGTGGGCTGATGCCGTCTGGACCGGTTGCAGAATCTGACTCGAGGTTTGAAAGCAAGCTCTCCACCTTGTCAGGAGAAAAGGATACAGAGTCCGGGGACAGTTGGGTGCGACTGGGTAAAGTGGGTAGAGATAGTGATGGGTTTGGGACACAAGATTTAGCTGCAAACACCGAGTTTAGACATTCAGCTTTATCACGTGTGGAATCAGCAGTGCGGCCATTTGAGGTAAGGGAGGGGATGGAGGGGGAACATACACCAGAAACAGATTTGATTAAACGCCACCAGAATTTTTGAGGGAGGGAGAGAGGTTTGAGAGTTCAGACTTGAGATGAGAAAGATGTTGTTTTCTGGCTCTCCTGAGGGTAGCTACACACTTGTTCCGAGCTTTGTGGAAAGAACTGAGATTGCCCTCAGTTGGGTTTGCTTTCCATGAGGCAAAGGCAAGTTGTTTCAGGACAACTGCCTCGCCACAAGCTTCAGTAAACCAAGGGCGGGAGGAAGGGTAAGACAACTGAACACGAGAGGGGATAAATCTGTGCATGAGGGAGAGCAAGTTTCTTTGGAAGAATTCCCAGGATGAGTTGATGTTTGAGAAAGTAGTGATAGGAGACCAGTCTGTAAGTTTGATGGCTGCTCGGAGACCCTGCCAGTCGGCTTGAGTGAAATGCCAGACTCGACGGCGGTGAGGTGGTTCTCTGATAACAGCCAGAGAGATGTCCACTTTAATAAGGACGTGGTCAGAAGAACCAAATCATCACTTTGCTCAAATTAGGATACTTCTTGGCACCAGTGCAGGGATCTGTGAGCTGTGAAATCCGATGCCACTGCTCATCCACTCTCACTGTCTCAGTAGCAATTGTAGCTATGGAGGCGTCTGCCTGGTAGTGAGCGAATTCACTCTCAAGACTGTCTATGTCACTATCACCGCCACTGAACAGACAGGGGAATTTCTTGATGAAAAACTCCACACATTCAAACCCCACTTCTTGGTGTAGCTTAACATCCAGCACCTGAGCATGCTTGGCTAATTCATCATCTAGCGGCCAGGTTTTGAAGATGTAATTGCAGGCTTTCACATAATATGAGCGAACTGCACTGAAGAAACCTTGGATGTCTGACTCACTCAGAGTGAAGGTGGATTTCTTGAGACTCCTTTGTTCCCTTATATACAGTTTGGCATCGTTCCCAATCATGAGGTCCTCATCATTCTTCTGATGATTTCTGTCAGAGAAGGGTACATTTACCAGAGCAACCGATGACACCGATGGTTTCAAAAACCGTACGAAGATATCTTTCAGAAGACCATTCAATTCTCCGTGCAGGAGATGAATACAGGGTTCGTCTCTTTGGAGCAGAAGATTCCCCTTCTCAAAAAGCTTGTTAGCATATCGAAGGAAGAAACAATAGAGTTTTGTTTGTGGAGACAAGAACATCCTGTTGACACGTTTTTCTCTAGATTCCTGCACAGTGTTTGAGGAAGATGCGCTTTTAGTTGTAGAACTCGTAGTACACTTAGCCGCAGGGCGATCACACTTGCGTTTACTGCCAGCAGAAGAGGTCAGACTCGTAGTACCAGATCCAATTTTACGTTTGAGGAGAGAGCTTGAGGTAGGTGCAGCCAAGGAAGAAGACCTCTGATTCGAAGGTTTTGCTGAGCTTCTATCAAGTGATTTGGCAAAAGCAGAACTTAACTTGGGTCCTTCTTTGCCTGTAGATGGGACTATCACAGTCTTTCTCGACTCTGAAGGGATCTGCTTTGTAGATGAACGTGATGAAGGGCCGGTGATGCTACCTGCTCTCAGCATTGGTTTTGGTGCTGTCCCTGCTGTCTTCTTCGCAGCAGATACTGCAGTGGTAGTGGTGAATGCTGCTCCACTAGTGCTTGATCCTGCAGTGCCAGTACTGGCAGTAGATACAGTGCCGTCCTTCTTGCTCGTTGTTAGAGTCTTGGCTACAGTTGGTTGCATTTTTCTTCGTACTTCTTCTTTGAAGAAGAGGCGAAGTGGCTCCCACTGTTCAATCAGCCTGTCTAGGCACTGACCAAGGGACAGCCACCTTGTTGCGACATGCTTCAGAATCTTGTGTGTCGGGGCATCACAGAGTTCTTGCAGTGCTTTCACTCCTTTGACGCGTTTACTACTTTTGTCCAAGTAGTAGTAAATATCGATGAGAAAGTCATCTAATTCAATGGGTAAGGCCTGAGCCGCCTTCTTGGCCGTATTGTGCATCATATGGCAAGGGCATCCCATGATGAAGCACTCTGGATTTTGTTTGTGGATATAAGCAGCGACTCCTTTGTGCTTGCCCACCATGACAGAGGCATTATCAGCACAAAAGGAAACACAATTTCCCCACGGAATTTTCTGTCACTGAACTCATGATCAAGCAGTTTGAAAATGTTTTCTCCAGTGGAATCTTGTTTGCACGCAGGCAAACTTAGCAAACCTTGCTTCACAATCCCAGCACTGTTGTCATAGTACGAAATCAGGACAGGATATAGCTGGGCCTCACCACTGTCATTGCTACCGTCTGTAGCTAGGCTAAATGGAGCTAGTCTAGCAATATCGGCAATAGATGAAGCAGAAACATTTGACAACTCACCAATTATTGCTGAAGTTTTTGTTCTTGCACATCCATACGTTGAAGCAACTTTTGAATCTGGAAACATCTTTTGAAATAGAAGTCCAGCATGATCTGAGACTGATATGGGCAAGTTATGTTCCACAATAAATCCACTAAAGAGAAGTTCCGCTCGGGTAACATCCTCTTCCTCGCTTGTCCCTTGTTTGGTGAAATAATTCAGAAGTGTACCGGTACTCGTGCTCGAAGATCTCTCCTTTGCAATGTCTGTGTGCCGTTTGCTTCCAACGTGCTTCCAAATATCATCGCGACCTCCGTGCTCAACTGAAATATCAACGCTGCATACTGTACAATACGCATGATGAATTCCTCTTTCAGACTTTCGAATACACGGGTATTGGAGACTGTATTCGGTCTTGTACTTCTGAGACCATTTCTTGGTCTTCGTAAGCTTCTTTTCTGCCATTTCGTAATCAACATCGAGGGCTTGAAGCATCGGTAACTTCGAAGTCGATGTTCCACAGCTGCAGCGCGACTCGTAGAACTCTAGCGGCTGTTAAACACCGCACGGTGGTCGCGACCGCCGGGCTGGTACGGGGCCCAGCTGCATGCAGTGAGCGTATCGCATGCATATACACTGTGCATACATACCGCATGCACTGTATTGCACACATACCGCATGCACTAAATCTCAGTGCATGATCGCATAAGCGAGATCCAGACCCAATGTTTCGCTGCTCCTCATTTGAATTTGCAATTTTTTACGTACAATTTGGTAGCAGCGAACGTTATGGAGTTACCACATGCTATACGTAGCAGACGATGCTTTTCATTCAATTCTCATACTAATACATTCTGATTAGTGAACAGTGCAAAAATATCAAAATTTCGGGAGGATAAGGATAGTGATCGTAAGGGCGGGAGTTTGGGTGAATTTTCGGAAGCCTCCCGATGAAATCGGGAGGGTTGGCATCTGTGCATACTATAAATACTGCCCAGAGACAAACACCACCCAGACACAAACATCGAGAAAGAGAGGAAGAGAGATACGTGGGAGGGTGCTGCTCTGTATTAGGCAGGGTCATCGCGAGGATGGGACAGAGAGAGAGAGAGAGAGAGAGAGAGAGAGAGAGAGAGAGAGAGAGAGAGAGAGAGAGAGAGAGAGAGAGAGAGAGAGAGAGAGAGAGAGAGAGAGAGAGAGAGAGAGAGAGAGAGAGAGAGAGATGGGTGGCAAGTGGCTTAAGCACTCAAGCAAGCACTCCAATTAAATGTTTAATAAGGAATGGCAGGACAGGCTGTAGCTGCATACCATATAGAATCCCTTTAACGTTAAAGCCAATCTTCACCGTGACTGCAGTAGTTAAAGAAACAAGTACGTGCCCGTAAAAAAAAAAAAATTATAAATAAATATTCCAACCCCGAGCAACAAACAACAACCATACATGCCATTTCTTCGCCTCGCATGCCCGTACGTGCGTGGCCCGGAAATTCGCATATTATTCGCAGTTACGATTATTCGCAATTTAGTTTTAATATCCAATTATTCAATGAGCGCCAACGTATTTCACCTTTTCACAATGTCGTGGCAAGGAAAAACAAAAAGAGAAGAGAAGAGAGAAAAAAAAATTACTTCCTGGTTCGGAGCATACCAGCACTCTGATGTTACCGAAATTTATGCACCGTCTAATATGAAAACGAACAAACTTGGGGCATTGTGTTTATCTATAAATGCGCATAAGAAATCGAGAAATTATGAGAATACACGAAGTCATCACTCTCCGGAAGTCCGTACGTTGTAACCCGTAATGGCGAACGCGGCTGAGCTTCCCTTCCCCATCGGCCACGCCCACACAACAATGTGTCTTGTCATTGGTTTGGTAAATAAATGGCCATAACTTGGGAAGCACTTGTCCGATTAATACCAAACCTTGAAAAGGCACATCCTCAGGTCCCCAGCAATATATCTGGCAAGTTTCAATTAGATCGGACCAGCGGTTGTCGAGAAGCAGTGGTCACAGACACACACACACACACACACACACACACACACACACACACACACACACACACACACACACACACACACACACACACACACACACACACACACATTGCTGGAATTATAGATAGATTAAATGAATTCATTCAAATAATGACTTTATCCACAAAAGAGTTGCTGTTTAACGAAGAACAACCCTGGAGACATCGCAAAGTTTAATCGCGCATGAAATAAACATTGCAGATAATGTGCCACGTTGCCTGCTCATCTGTGCACAGATCACGTGGTACATCAGTTAATGGTCCGTGCAAACGTTACAAGTTTTTTTTTAAAACATCCGTTTTCCACCAGATTTGCTTCGATTCGCTGTGGAGCACCTCGCGAAACCTCCGAAAATATAGACACAGATCTGGCAGACGCTATGGATAAGCAGGCCCTCTGGGGGATAGGGTGTGAAGTCAAGCAGTGAATTCATTAAATTGTACAGCTCAATGAAGCTGGTTAATTTTGGCACATTCCTAAATCTTTTGTTCACTCAATATTCTCCAAACAGTAGAAAAAGATAAGTTTAATGCTTTATAAATTTCACATTTTCTTGTGTATGTATATGGAGCAGGATGGAACATAGCCTTGCTTGCTTAAAATAAATAGGTATATCGGCTTTGTTATAAGACTCCTTATTTCATTAAATTATCATATTTTACTCCACATTTTGACAAATATTTCATCCAAAAGATATCCAAACCCTCAAAGCCAAAATAATATTTTGACAATATACTTTAATTAGTCCGTGAGAGTAGATCATGGAAAATTGCATCATATAATGCAGGAAATTGCTCCAAGCTTCTAATTTGAAAACTATAGCATGTACAAAAGCGATGAATACAGTAATTTGTAGCTATGATGAGCAGGCATTCGATAATATGAGTGAGGAAAATGGAAAAGAAAAAAACCCCAAAAAGCTGTCATTAAGAAATTGTTGCGGCCTTTTCCAAGTAAAGGCGTGGTGGAGCAGGCCAAATAACATGGAGGCTTCAGACTCCCAGCGAGATTTCCAAGGATGCACCTTAGGACCCCATAGAGCTTGGTTTTTCAAACCCAGGGGTGTGACCCCAAGTGGGGTCGCCGAGCAAATTCCGTGGGGTCACGGGCGTCCGCTTGCATCGAAAAAAAATTGTCTATTTTCGATCGGTGTTCGCTTTTACAGGATGTAATATAAACGGTTCGTTCAAAGTATGGGAACCGGCGCAACATGACGCTTGGAATGGGATCCAGCCGATGTGCAGGCTCGCTGAAGGGCGGTTCATTTTGGCGGGAAATTAGTGGTTTGATCCACGGCCTCTCAGACTCAGACTCTGACTCTATCAGCAACGTCTATTCACGTCTCCACGTACGACTCGAGACCTTATTTGTGATGGCAGCACTGGCCACCAGCAAATCTCGAGAATGTTCTTACCAGGATAAATTTCTGGACCTTGGAATTTACTACGTGGTGGATAAAAGTGGGGCACAGAGGCCTCAGTGTGTGATTTGTTTGTTCTTTGAGAGGAAACTAGCACTCAAGAATACGCGTCTTGACAGAGAGGGTACATGCCATCAGATCAATTCTCGGGCATTATAGGGCTCGTATCGAGTGTCGCTCCATGTTGCCAAGACTAAAAAGCCTCACTCCATTGCGGAAGGACTCGTGCTGCCATGTGCAAAGGACATGGTATCTCTGATGGTTGGAGAGGAAGCAGCGAAGAAACTGGCAGTTATACCTCTCTCTGACAACACGATCCAACGCAGAATTGAAGATATGAGTCTGGACGTAATGGCTAGGTCGTACAGAACATCAAGGAATCGCCGTGGCACGCTATACAGTTGGACGAGTCCACTGATATCGCATCGTACGCGCAACTCATCGTCTGGGTCCGCTTCATCAAGGCTGATAACTTTGTCGATGAGCCTCTGCTCATCAAACCATTGGAGGCCACCACCAAAGGCGAGGAAATTTTTAGGAAAGTAGATCAGTTTTATCGTGACCATGATCTGAACTTCGGAAAGTTGCTCGGTTCTACAACAGACGGCGCGCCAGCAATGTTAGGAGTGCGTTCTGGATTCAAGGCTAAATTGCTTGAGGTGGCTCATCAAACCTCCAGGGTACACTGCATGATTCACCGGGAAGTACTCGCCTCTTGTACTTTGCCAGGAACCCTGCAGAGCGTGCTCTCAGAAGTCGTAAAAATGGTGAATCACATCAAATCGAGCGCCCTCAACACTAGGTTATTCAGGCTATTCCGCCAGGAGATGGACGCCGACCATAAGAATTTACTATTCTATACTCAAGTGAGATGATTATCTCAAGGAAACCTTCTTCTGCGTGTTTACGATCTCAAAGATGAACTGAAGGAGTTCCTACGCACACAAGGGAAAACAGCATGGGTAGCGTTGCTTGAGTCGGACTCTTGGCTGTCAGAACTGTGCTATCTCGTTGACATGTTTGAACATTTCAATGTACTCAACCGCTCCTTCCAAGGCAAAGACGCCAACCTCATGATTTTTCACGACAAAATGAGCGGATTTCTGGCGACTCTAAAATTACTGGCAGACAAAGCAGCTGTTAAGCGCGTCAGCCTTTTCCCCCGTCTGGTGGAGCATCTAACGACCTGGTCAGTACGATGATACTGAGCTCGACAGTCTTTCTGGGGAGATAGCACGTCACCTTCGGTCGCTCATTGAACAGTTCCAGCACTATTTCCCTGAGCTGGATGTGCAGTCCTTTTCTGTGGTTCGGGACCCTTTCAAGGCTCCACTGGACTCGATTGCTGATGAAGATGATACAGCACAGGAAAAGCTTGTACAGCTCCAGCAGGATTCAGGAACGCAGGCTCTTGCGCGGACGAATTCGTTGTCGACATTCTGCTGCAAAATGCTGCAGTCATACCCGAACCTGTCACGGCGCGCCATTAAGGTTCTCATGCCATATCCTTCATCATACTTTTGTGAGCAGTCGTTCTCCACCATGGTGGTGATTAAAACAAAGTACAGAAATCGCCTAGAAATGGAGCATGATATGATCCTGGCATTGTGATCTACTTGTCCACGAATAGAGAAGTTGGTTTCTGAAAAACAGGCTCATCCTTCTCACTGATATATCTAAATGTCATTCGGACTAAACTTCTGAAACATTCAACTGTACTATTTGGATACTGTCGGCTATTCTCCGTTTATCTCGTCTATGAAAACATGACGATGGTGAATAAAGTAAACAGTAAATGTTCTTGTGTCATATGAAATCTTATCTTATATATTATGAATTGGGTTTTGAATCTTTTGGGTCGCACGATGTAGAGAGGTTCTGAAATTGGGTCGCCACTAAAAAAAAGTTTGAAAACCACTGCCATAGAGAGTGGTGACCAACGATGCACCTGATAAAGGATATAATTAAATAAGGCTATTAATTAACTTCAAAAGGGGTCTTTTAATTAACCCAAACACCCAATTTTCACTCACACTTCTTTGGAGTTTTCTTTGTATGCATGCAAAGTTTCAGGATGCTATGTTTCATAGTTTTGGAGTGATGGAGGAGACACACACTTATTAGTTATAGATTATAAACATGCATCAAGTTTGATTTCAATCCCTAAATCCAGATCCAAAATATTAAATAATTCTGGATGCCACAACATGCGTCCGATCAGAATGAAATTCAAAAAAATGTATTCCCCATCACTACTAGATCATAATTGTGACATTTCACGCCGATTGATGAGACAGTTCAAGCGAAATAATTTTTTTAAGATTTCCGTTCAATCCCATATGGCTGCCAGACCATGTGACCTGTTAATTATTCGTAAACACCCTGGTATTCCCAATACAAGGCTTGGGGAACATGTGGGTGAAGTTTCCCCTCGATCAGTCAAGTTATTCTGGAGATGATTTTTAAAGGTTTGAGGGTAAATTGAATATGGCTGCCAAATCATGTGACCTATGACATCACAGCTGCAGAACTTTTTGCTCCTCATGGATAGGCGATCAGAGCTGTAAAGTTTTGTCTCGGTCTGTTTGGCCGTGATTTTTGAAGAAGATTTTTCGGAGAAGATTTTTGAAGGGTTTTATGATGAAAACAATATGGCTGATAAACCACGTGAATGATGACCATAAATTTTTCCATGAAGTGGTTTTCGGAGATGCAGTGGTCCAAAGTTTTTCCTTTTTTCCAACATGGCTGCCACACCACGTGACCTATGATGTCACACTTTTCATTAAAATATTCTCCATGAGTAGTCCAGCCTATCTGAAAATTGTGTCAATCGGATAAGTGGTTGCCGAGAAAAGACAGAATATTAGCACGGATGTACATACGGCCGGAAACCCCAAAAACATAATGCCTCTGACGACTTCGTCAGTGAAGGCATAAAAACACAAGCATGGACTGCACTTTTTCTGGATCACAGCAATAACCAAGAAAATTATCCAGAAACCATCAAGATCATAAACCACAATTTGGTAGAGTTTGCACATTTAAACCAAGAAAATAAAAACACTTTTTGGTAAAGTATGCATGTTTCAATCACCAAGATAATAAAAACACATTTTGGTAAAGTATGCACATTTGAATCACTACAGATAATAAAAACACTTTCGTAAAGTATGCAAGTTTAAACCACCAAGAAAATAAAAACACATTTTGGTAAATTATGCACATTTAAATCACCAAGATAATAAAAACACATTTTGGTAAAGTATGCATGTTTCAATCACCAAGATAATAAAAACACATTTTGGTAAAGTATGCACATTTGAATCACTACAGATAATAAAAACACTTTCGTAAAGTATGCAAGTTTAAACCACCAAGAAAATAAAAACACATTTTGGTAAAGTATGCACATTTAAACCACCAAGATAATAAAAACACATTTTGGTAAAGTATGCACATTTAAACCACGACGAAAATAAAAACACATTTTGGTAAAGTATGCACATTTAAACCACCAAGATAATAAAAACACATTTTAGTAAAGTATGCACATTTAAACCACCAAGATCACTTCCGGTTCCGGTTGAAATCACTTCCGGTTCCGGTTTTGAGCGGCAAGAGGTCTCCTTCGGGGCTCCCTGCTGATGTTCTCAAAGTTAAGTTCCGGTTGTTATTTGTCCCGTTTTAACTGTTTAATTTTCTCAGCTACATGTTAATGTGTGTTCCTAGTTCGGTTTTGTTTCAAAAATCGTGCTATTTTGTGAGTATTTATGTCGACGTTCTTACCTGGTGTTTGAGGCCTAGTCCTAGGCTTGAGGCCTACCGGTTCCACTTGGTGTTCGATCGTTTTTTTTTTTTGTTTGTTTGTTTTTTCTCCCCATTACCTTCAATTTCTATCCTCCCCATTACCTTCAATTTTCATCCTCCCCACTTTCCAAACATCCCCCATTCTCCCAACTAATCTCTTTCTTATCTCAAAAAAAAAAAATAAAAAATAAAAAAAAATATACCCAACAACAACAACAACAACAACAACAACAACAACAACAACAACAACACGCTCACCTTCTCCCGATTCTGCTACTTCTTCTTCCTCTTAACTTCCTCCTCGTCTTCCTCGATTTCTTTTTTTTTTTTTTTTTACATTTCCATGACCTAATCTGTTGAACTCTCTCATACATTAATATTAACAACAAAAACGATCTTATGATGCTTCATCTTCCTCTCTCACACATGTGGTACTCTTTACTGTTTCACAATGCACTACTCTTCTGCTATTTCAACAGACTGCTTTCATTTCGACCTCTCCTTCATTCCTTGCCTAAAAAATCCAACTATTACAGCGCTTCTTCTCTCCATGCTCTGAATTCGCCTTCATTGCATCCATCAAGAATTGTGTTAAATCGCATCTCTGACCTAAAACTTTTAAAAACCACAGTTTGCCATGAATGCTCGCTTTCCATCAACCATTCTTTTTTCCAACTTCAGTGCCAACTCACCCCCCTCACCCCTCACTCTCACTCTCAAAGCAACCATCCCACTCTTCTCCCTCCAAGCCTCCCTCTCACCTCTTTCAAAATTCCCCCTCACCTTTCTCCCACCTTTCATCCCCCTCACTCTTCCTTCTCTAAGTTGCCCCCTCTCATCCACCAACCTGCCTCCCTCCACTGCCCTCTCTCACCTCCATCTCTTCACTCCACCTCCTCAAATACTCAACTGCCATCTTCCTTGTCTCTTGTCCCCCCTCTCTCCCAGCACCACAGAGCCTTTTCTCCTCCTCATTCGGCCCCCTCCCCTCGCTCTTCTGCAATTGCCCACACTCCTTCAGCAGCCCTCCTTACCTCCCCCTCGTCCCTCGACCTACCCTCCCCCGCCCCCTCCACCTCCTGCACCCAAAGCCTCCTCCCCTACCTCTTCATTAAAAGTGTGGACCTCAAATATCCGGGGCCTTCGCTCAAACCTTTCAGATCTTTCCATGCAGGTTGCCACTGACAAACCAGACATTATCTGCCTAACAGAAACTTTCCTCTCCCAAGACGTGTCTGACTCCCAAGTATCTCTCCCTGGTTACTCCCCTCTACGGTATGACAGACCTGAGCCTCGTCCTGGTGGAGGTGTTGCTCTCTTCATCAAAGACTCTATTCCTCACTCTCCCTGCACTGCTCTCACTCCCCACACCCCCAGGAATACCTCTGGCTTCGGCTTCCCCTCCACTCCCACCTCATGTTTATATGTGTACTGTACCGTCCACCGAACAGTGATGACTCCATCTACACCTCACTCTCCGAAAACATGGACCATCTTCTATCTTCTCATCCAAACTCTCTCTTCCTCTTATGTGGCGACTTCAATTGTCATCACGCCAGTTGGCTAGGTGTGGGTACCTCTCTCACCTGCCATGGGACATCAGCAAAAGCTTTCTGTGACTCATTGGGACTGACTCAATCGGTCAACTTCCCGACCCGGATCTCAACCAATGGTACTCCATCTCTTCTGGATCTGATTTTGACAAATTTCCCTGACAATATCTGCTGCTCTTCCTTCGCTCCAATTGGTTCTTCTGACCACGTCCTTGTTAAAGTGGACATCTCTCTGGCTGTTATCAGAGAACCACCTCACCGCCGTCGAGTCTGGCATTTCACTCAAGCCGACTGGCAGGGTCTCCGAGCAGCCATCAAACTTACAGACTGGTCTCCTATCACTACTTTCTCAAACATCAACTCATCCTGGGAATTCTTTCAAAGAAACTTGCTCTCCCTCATGCACAGATTTATCCCCTCTCGTGTTCAGTTGTCTTACCCTTCCTCCCGCCCTTGGTTTACTGAAGCTTGTGGCGAGGCAGTTGTCCTGAAACAACTTGCCTTTGCCTCATGGAAAGCAAACCCAACTGAGGGCAATCTCAGTTCTTTCCACAAAGCTCGGAACAAGTGTGTAGCTGCCCTCAGGAGAGCCAGAAAACAACATCTTTCTCATCTCAAGTCTGAACTCTCAAACCTCTCTCCCTCCCTCAAAATCCTGGTGGCGTTTAATCAAATCTGTTTCTGGTGTATGTTCCCCCTCCATCCCCTCCCTTACCTCAAATGGCCGCACTGCTGATTCCACACGTGATAAAGCTGAATGTCTAAACTCGGTGTTTGCAGCTAAATCTTGTGTCCCAAACCCATCACTATCTCTACCCACTTTACCCAGTCGCACCCAACTGTCCCTGGACTCTGTATCCTTTTCTCCTGACAAGGTGGAGAGCTTGCTTTCAAACCTCGAGTCAGATTCTGCAACCGGTCCAGACGGCATCAGCCCACGTGTCCTCAAAGCCTGCTCTTCTGCTCTTGCTCACCCTCTCTCTGTTCTATTCACCCTCTCATTTTCCCAAGGTCATCTGCCATCTGCTTGGAAATCTGCTAACATCACTGCCCTGCATAAAAAAGGTGCAAAAACAGATCCCTGTAACTATAGACCAATCAGCCTTCTCCCAATCATCAGCAAGGTTATGGAATCCATCATCGCTTCAGACATGAAATCCTTCCTCTTCTCCAATGGCTTGATTTCCAATCATCAATTTGGTTTCAGACCAGGTCACTCTACCCTAGATATGCTGCTACTGCTCTCCCATCAATGGATGGAGGTCCTCAATGCCAGACAGGAAATCCGAGCCGTATCCCTGGACATATCACGTGCTTTTGACACAGTCTGGCACCCTGCCCTACTCACCAAACTCTCTTCCCATGGTATTCAAGGCCATCTCCACTCATGGCTCGCAGACTTCCTCTCCTGTCGCAGTCAACGTGTGGCCCTAAATGGAGTTCTTTCATCCCCTCTTCCTGTGCAGGCTGGAGTTCCTCAAGGTAGCGTTCTGGGCCCTGTTCTTTTCTCTGGTTTTCATCAATGATCTCTCGGACTCTCTGGAAAATCCTCTATTTCTCTTTGCCGATGACTCCACCCTCTGCCGTACCATCTGTCATCCCTCAGACCGGCAAGCAGCAGCTTCTTCGCTCACTGCAGATCTGGATAAAATCACAAACTGGTCCAACACGTGGAACATGTCTTTCAATCCAGACAAATCTCACACTCTCACTATGTCTCTTCGAAAGGACCGTTTACAAAACCCCTCCATCCACTTTCTCAACAATCCTCTGGAAGAAGTCTTTTCTTTCAAGCTTCTGGGTCTCACTATCTGCCATGACCTTTCCTGGGAAAGTCACATTTCCAACCTTGCCTCAAAAGCCAGTCGCCGACTGGGAATCCTCCGTCGTGCAAAGTCCTTCCTTGGCCCTCTTGAGCTCCTGACCACTTACAAAGCTTTTGTCCGTAGCCTGATGGAGTACTGCTCTCCCCTCTGGGCTGGTGCTCCTGCCTCCCACCTTTCTCGACTTCACGCTGTCGAAACCAGGGCTTTTAAGATCATTGGCATCTCCCGCAATGAAGCTGAGTCTTTGGGCCTCTCACTCAATCACCGCAGGTTGGTCGGTGGTCTTTCTGTCTTCTACCGACTCCTTCTCCAGCCTTGCCCCCCTGCTCTCTCTGTGATTTGTCCCAACCACATTTCCACAGGGCGCTCAAGGTCCGCCAACAACCCCTTCTGGTAAAACTACCAAAATCACGAATCACTGCTCATCTTCACTCTTTCATTCCTCTTTTTCCCGCCTTTGGAATAAACTTCCTCACTCTATTCTTTCCCATTCTTCCCTCCAGGCTTTCAAAACAGCTGTTCACCACCACCTCTTATCTTCCCCCATCCAAATCCTCGATCTTTCTACCCCGATAATCCACCCAAGCCCACTTCCTTCAATTCTCCTGCTTTCCTTCCTGAAAGTCCCTTTAATGTCCATCTTCCCCTCGCCATGTTCCCCGTCCCATCCCCATCCCTCTCCCTTACACAGTTCACCTGTGTCTGTTCCCCAATGTTTTGTCCCTTCCACTCCCGCCCCTCTTGTCTCATGCCTCCTTGCTGTGAGTTGTGTGTTAGCTCTCATACGAGCCTCGACCAAGGTATACAAAAAAAAAAAAAAAAAAAAAAAGATAATAAAAACACATTTTGGTAAAGTATGTATGTTTAAACCACGAAGAAAATAAAAACACATTTTGGTAAAGTATGTATGTTCAAACCAAGAAAATTAAAACATATTTTGGTAAAGTATGCACATTTAAACCACCAAGATAATAAAAACACATTTTGGTAAAGTATGTATGTTTAAACCAAGAAAATTAAAACATATTTTGGTAAAGTATGGACGTATAAATCAAGATAATAAAAACATATTTTGGTAAAGTATGCACATTTAAACCACCAAGATAATAAAAACACATTTTGGTGAAGTATGCGCATTTAAACCACGAAGAAAATGAACACATTTTGGTAAAGTATGTATGTTTAAACCAAGAAAATAAAAACATTTTGGTAAAGTATGTACATAAAAATCAAGATAATAAAAACACATTTTGGTGAAGTATGCACATTTAAACCACCAAGATAATAAAAACACATTGTGGTGAAGAATGTATGTTTAAACCAAGAAAATAAAAAACATATTGTTGCAGTTGTGGAAATTCGCAAACCACCATTCAGGTCCCATAGGTGAGATATCTCTGTAAGTACATGTGTAGTTAGCCCCAAACCCGTTGTTTAGAGGGAATAAATGTGATTCATTCAGACTGCGACCCTTTGAGATAGCCGTTTTTCTGTTCTATCTTTATTTTGAACCAACCACGTCTCAACCGCCTTCACACAACAACCACCAACCACAACGCCGCTTCACAACAACAACGCCAACAGCCACGATCTTTACCTTCACAACTCGCTCCCGCAAACATCACATCACCATGATTCCGAATGGCACCATGGCCATAAACCACCACCATAAACCCTCCACCACCTTCACCTCTCTCCTTCTGCGCCACTCCCGCACCACCTGTGAGCACGGAGCGTCAGGCTGTCCTGGGCTCGTACGGGACGCGCGCCGAGCCGCGAGTGCAAAATGCGGCCTTTCCGAGGAGAATTCGGATCAGGAATGCTACACGCCCACTTCTGATCCGTCCAATCAGCAAGCGCGGGGCGGTTTGGCCCCGCCTCCAGGCGCGTCGGAGTAGAATCGAGATATGCAAATTCAAGGATCAGGGGAGATTCACGCCCCTTTTTCTCCATCCAATGGGCGAGCGTGGCTCCACCCCCGAGCTCGTTCTGATCCAGAAATTTGCATATGGGTTCTCCTGCCGGCCTATAAAGCGCCGAGCGCGGGGCAAATCTGGGCAGAGTCGGTTTGGGCAGAGTCGGTTTGGGCAGAGTCGGTTTGGGCAGAGTCGGCCTTGGAAGAGCGGAGAGTGGCAGAAAAGGCAGTCGGCCTTGGAAGAGCGGAGAGTGGCAGAAGAGCGGAGAAAGTTTTGGGCAGAGGCAGTTTGGAGCGCGGAGTGGAGTCGGGAGGTGAGGGCGTCCCAGTGTTTTTCGGCAGTCGGCTGAGGAGAATTGGGGGAAGAGACCGAGGAGCTCGGGTCCGAGGCAAGGAAGACGGCGGTCGGCGACATCGCTCGTCACGGGACCCAAGCAAGCCAACTATACTCTTTCCCAAGAGCATCAACAATTCCCCCCCCCCCTTTTCCCCCGCGCTGAGATGGTGTGAAAAGGGGGCCCCGTTCCCACCCCACTCCAAGCAGTGCCAACGAAACCCGCGAAGGAGCACGAAGTCGGGGCACCGCCGCGCTGCCACATTTGCGGCTCATCACAAAGACACGGGTAGGACCCACCCGGTCTTGCGGACCTGACCGCTCTTTAAGGTCCCGCGCAAATATTGGCCCACAGGCCCCGTCTGCCCCCTTGTCTTTGAGGGTGGCCCTTTTATTTTGTTTCTGTGTAAACGTGTGTGTGTGGCGCCAGTCTGGTGAAGTAAAACTGTTAAGTGTTGCCGTGTGTCGGTCTTATTCGGTAGTATCTCTGCGTCATTGTTTCTTTTGTTACATCTGCTTTTAGTGCATAATTGTTTTAATTGTATATGTGTACTTTCCGTGTGCCGCGGAATCAATGTGCATCATGTTGAACTGTTTTCCCGTTTCGCTTCGTCTTTTCTTTAATTGAATCTCCATCTTGCTTCACGTAAAGGGTTGGTAGTGGGCTTAATACGCCCGATAATTAATCGGAACCGTCGAGGCCGACGATAACACCGCTCGGTTATCCCGATAGTACCGAACGGGTCGCTTAAGCGGCCTGTGTCCGGGGTCGACCTGCGGCGAGGTGCGATCGCGCGGTCTTCCCTCCGCGTGGGTACTTCGGTAGGTCGAGTTTGGCGAACAACCCTATCCCACGCGGGTGGCCGATTGGCACGATCATGGTGAGGCCGAAAGGCCCACCCGTGACTAGCTCCCGGCGTTAGTTCGAGAGGGTCAAGACAGAAATGTCCGTCCGGTGGGCGACATGCCGCGATTCGAGTTACATGGCCGTTCGCACGCCGGCGGGCGCGAATTCGCAACAATATTTTGGTAAAGTATGCACGTTTAAACCATTATGAAAATAAAAACATTTTGGTGTGTGAACCCGAGAGATGAATGACAATGCGAACCCTCCTCTTCATTCCCTGAAGTAGAAATGAATGACTGTACGAACCCTTCTTCTGTGTTCAAGCTCCTCCACGAGCCTCGACTCTGTATTTCAAAAAAAAAATAAAAAAACACAGCTTCGTGTGCTTGCACTCACTCACCCAGGTGTATCCAGCATTCGCTGCATGGTCTGCGGAATGGCGGCGAGAAGCCCATCTGGTGTATCGGAGCTCAGTGCCATGAACGTTCTATGCACCAAGTCCTTGTACAACCAAAAGCTACTCGACTTTGGAGGCACATCAAACTCATCTGCATGTGTTGTCACCTTCAAAACCTGTCAAGTGCATGAAAAGGTACCAGAATTACGTATTATGGGATGGAAGATTCACCAATGGAGTCGGATGGATTTCCTCAAGTCATCCAGTATTTATACACAAGAAATGTCATGTTGCACCTGGCATACACAACACAACACAACACAACACAACACAATACAACCATCAC
>NC_140975.1:71891691-71909191 GCF_056783735.1 Eptatretus burgeri | reverse complement strand
CATTTTTCTGCACACATTGTAACAATGTACTGATTCCGTTCTCCATGATGAACGCCTCCCGATAGTCAAATTCCTCAAAAGTGGACTCGATGAGGAGCAGGCAAGCATACACGACCTCCTTCTCCCTCTCAAATGTATTCATTTCTTCAACAAGTGAGCGCATGTACGACTCTCGAAGATCAATGCTATCGTCGGGTATTGGACTGTCTTGCAACATGCTGCTCATACTCTTGAGGCCCACCACTTGCAGAGCCATGCAGTCTGGCTCTTGCCTCATGGCTTCCCAAATATCCTTTGCCTTTTCCAAGAACGTCTTATGGCCAGCTTTCATAATAATGTTTAACTGCCTCTGCTTTTCCTCCTGATCTTCTATAGAGCCTGGTTCTTCCTTCATGGTGGGAACACCATTAACTTCCTGGAATGAACAAGATGTAACAACATCCTTCCTTTGCTCCTTTCCCAGTGGCAAGTGGTGAGCAAGCAAAGCATCCAAATGTTCATCTGTCTTTGGCTTCTTTGAACAAGATTGCTGAAATGCTGCTCGGATAGAGGTCAAACTTTCCTTTGGTCGACACAACAAACACAGCGTAGCATCCACATCACGGATTTTTGATCCATTTTTTTTGAAGACCCGTGAACTGATGATGTCTCTGTGGAATGTTGGGCAGATCTTGAGCAAGAAAACAAGCAGCCGAACAATAAGATCGGTAGATGGGTGGAGAATGTCCAAGGCACAGTCGTCTAGGGAATCAACCTGAAGAACAAAGTGAAATTCAGCATCGGCAAGAACAAAACATGTGCAAAATAATAAAACAAACAAACTGGAGAGTTCATAGAACACCTTACCCCCCCAAGCAGTGTTCAACTGAAATTAAATAATCGGGAAGTTCAGAGCCATTGATGAAGTCTTCTTTCTGCACTACCTCATATAACATGTCCAAATACTGCAAAACTGGAGGTTCATGGAAGTGAACGATTTGTGTTCTCGTGTTCATTCCATTTAAATTTAAACAAAATATAGATTTTAAAGGTAGTATAAATCAGTCTGCATCGGAGTGGCGACCCGTCCAGGATTGTGCCCAATGGCCAAGGAAACTGCTTCGGCAGCACCGACGCCCTGAACAGAGTATGGTCCCAATGGATGGATGGATAAATCAGTAATTCTGGAAGTTTATCAATTTCACACAAAGGGAAAAAATTAATTAATTCCACACATTTGGATGAGGAGGAGAGGAAATTGGGACTATACTCTGTGCAGAGCGTTGGTGCTACTTAAGCCGTCTCCTTGGCTATGGGTACAATCCTGGATGGGTCGCCACTCCGATACAGGATACCAACAAGCTGGCACTCATTTTGCAGACTTCGGAAGGATAACAGGCCGAGTTAACCCCACCTGGTATTAATTCAACAGCTGAGCAGGATTTGAACTCAGGGCCCGAGGATCAAAAGCCCACCACCCTAACCATTAAGCCAACAACAGGCATTACATTTGGATGCTTGTCATTCATTACATTTTTAGCTCATCTACGACAAAATTGAGATGAGCTGTTAAAACCATCATGATGTCCTTTACTCAATCAGTCCTTCCTTCCTTCCTTCTGTCCGTGGGTCCATGAACATTTGTCGTTTTCTTTTCCCATACTCCCTTGAGGTGGTTCAACGGATCGGTTTGAAACTCGGCGTGACGATTCATGACATTGATGTGCAGAAACGAATTTTTTTTTTAAAGAATTTCCATCCTTTTTAAAGAATTTCCATCCAGGTGGTGAGATAATTAACTAATTCACTCAAAATGTCATCGACGTTGGTATGTCCAACACATATCGTGAGAAGTTTCGTTGTTGTTTAATTTAAACTCTTAAATTTAACCTCTGCATTAAATTTTAACGTCTTAATGTTATCAATAACCTCTTGCTTTGAATAACAGCAAAAAGCAAGGGGGGGAGGGGGAGGACAGACAGTTGGGTGGGGGGTGGGGAAGTGGCAGAGAAGGGACACTCCTTTCAGTTCGGTGAATGAGTGGAGTATATGACTGCGCCTTGGATATGTACTCTTTGGACCTTTTGACCCACAACGACCCTGCAGACTATTAGACCCCCTCAAGACTGTTAAGTCCACTTTAAACCCCATCAACACACTCGACCCTCTAGATCCATGAGGAGGCTTAGACCTCTTGATCCTTTAGACCTCTGTTCTTCATTGCACGGCTCACGAGCCACTGGCAGCCCTGGTGGTCTAAAGTGCGGCCCCTGACGTGTGGCCGATAATACACAAACGTGAAAACACCCCATCATAATCCACCATAAATACTATCAAAATGACCCAATGGTTTCAAATAAGTGTTGTAACACGAAGTATAAAAGTAATATAAATACATCAGTTGATGGCAGTACACAAACAATTATGCTTGCAGTCCAGTTAACCACAACAAAGAGGAGTACATTGGGCAGGGTCTAAAGCAGCCATTACGGATTCCTGTAGGCTGTGTGGTGGCTCTCACACTGATGCCTCATCAGTAAAAGTGGACCCCCTCTAACAAATAGTGAACATCACTGCTCAAGACCTTTTCAGACCCTTGAGACATTTACATTCTTTAGATCCCTTTAGACACATTAGACCCTAACTACATTTGGAACATTCACTTCAAACCCCTATAGACCCCTTAGAGCTGTAGATCAGGTCAGGTCAGGTATGGAAGCATTCGCCAGACCAGCACGTCACTGCGTCCACTTTCTGCCAGCACTCCAGGGGCCTCCTTCTGGCCCATCCCCATCTCCTCGAAATGCTGATCAACCTGCTGCAACCACAAGGCACGTGGTCATCCCATTGACCTCCTCCACTCACGAGGTTCCCTCGCTGAGAGAATCTGGTGAGCAGGATCAGCGTCAGGAAAACGAGCCACATGTCCATACAGCCGCATCTGACGCTCACTGATGATACAGGTAACAAATCTCATCTGAGTCTCTCTCAGCAACCGCTCGTTGGACACAAAGTCTGACCAGCGATAGCCAAGGATTCTCCAAAGAGACCTGGTACCAACGGAGTTGTCTTCCTCATCTTTGACATTGTAAAGACTGTTGATCTTTCCTCAACTTTCAACTGAAGCAGTACTTACGGCTCAGTGAGAAAATTGCACAAACTGAAAAATTGTAAACAATGATTGAGGCCTGACCCCCGACAAGGAGTAAGCTCTTCATTATACCCACCTCCACATTAATGGCAGTTTGTATGATGTCACAAGCCTCCTGCTGTTGCTTTCCTTCCAGTTTCTTCAAGAAGAAGAGGAGTTCCCACCACTCACTTTTCACAGGACCCATTTCCTCATGCACATCACCAATGGAACCCGATGCATAAAAGTTACCGAGTGCATGGTTAACCACACCCGATTTTCCTGACCCTGAATAAAATCATAAACGGACAACTTATTATGAAAAAAACTCCAATGACTTGAGACGTAATAATTAGACGGCAAAATTCAGCATAAAAATCAAAATAATATCTTCATTGAATCAATGACGATGAAAGCCAATCTTGTCTTCATCGATCAAAATTATATCCATTAACGTGAGATGGGAAAAGGCTTAAATTCGATTTTCAAATTATTCTATCTTGTCAAATCTATTTTAGCGATACACATCTTGCACTATGATCTATTGTTTTGTAATTCTAAATGACATGGGCAAAATCTTATGAAAGTTGAAAGTCGAAGGCTAACAGTTATGTGGGAAGCACATACTTGGAGAAAAAAAAATATATATGTATATATATATATATATATATATATATATATATATATATATATATATATATATGTGTATATATATATATATATATTGAAGGACGAGAAAACCAAAAGTTATTTTACAAGAGTTCAAGATCATCCTCAAATTATTCTCCAGTAAAAGGGAAGCATGAGCATGGACTTGCTCCCACACTTGCCCAAGCTTTTCAGTCGTCCACCTGTACTGATGGTGCTACGATGAAGAGTGGGCGTTAACTTCTGAGAGACTCTCCTGGGAGGATGGCTGTCTGCACCGTAACCGATAACTTGAATCATGTTCCAGTTCACCCAGTACCTTCGTTGGATGGAGTCCCAGTCAACCTGCAAATGACAAAACACAATTGTTTACCTTGTGCAAAAGTAACCACAACAAAAGCAATTAAAAAGTCAGTGAGGAAGAAAAGAAAAAAAAATTAACTACTGTATTTCAAAAAGGAAAGAAAGAAAAAGAAACGAGAATCAGAAAATGAAGAATCCCTTCTCAAATCAAAACATAAAATGAGACAATCGTGTCGTTGGAATGTTTGACCATCCATATGATATACAGTATATTGTTGCGGATTTGGAAAGCTATCGCACTCAACATTCAGGTCCTTTATCTCAGTTATATCGGTAAGTACATGTTGCCAGTTTGGGTCCCGACCCTAGTCTAATGGGTAATTTAATGTTCCTGCGCTGTGATTTATTATAACAGTCAGGTTTTCTTTTAGTTCATTTTTACACCACCGCCAGCTCTACCGACATTACCGCCGACCACACCGCATCGCCCTCGCCTGCATTCGCTTCCTCCACCTGGCCAATCACGGGGTTTGCGCCCATTTTGGCGAATGAGAGGAATGTGAGGGTGCATGCGCAGAAGGTCGTCCGGTGTGAAGAAGGCAGAGCTCGGGGAGTGGCCACGCGGCGGCCCTCGACCAATCGAGATGAAGTGGTAGGCGGAGCTACGAAACTCCCCCGCTGGAGACTCTGCCCAGAGGGATGGGAGCGCCCCGCCCACCACACGCCTGTCCAATGGCGAGCGGACAAGAAGTCGAACGATGTTTCCTGTCAAATGGGAGAGCGAGCGGGGAGGGGACAAGCGTTCGACTGAGCGGGAGGTGGGCGGATATAAGGGTCCTGAGGAGATTATCGGGGTCGGCTCTCTTGAAGTTGTTCTGGTACAGTTCTGTCCTCTCCTCCCGCTTCTTCGCTTCCCGGCTCCAGAGCCTACGTCTCGTCCCTTTGCACCTGGCTAGTACGGCGACACCAGCCCCAAGAGAAGGGGACGTCCAAACGCGCTACGCGGCCAGGTAGCCTGCCGCCCCTTGGCTCCCACAGCCGTACTATCCTCCTCGGCTGGAGAGCCGCAATAAAGACCCCAGAGGGTCCATTTCTGGCTGTGTGTGTGTGTGTGTGTGTGTGTGTGTGTGTGTGTGTGTGTGTGTGTGTGTGTGTGTGTGTGTGTGTGTGTGTGTGTGTGTGTGTGTGTGTGTGTGTGTGTGTGTGTGTGTGTGTGTGTGTGTGTGTGTGTGTGGGCCCATCTGATAAGTAGTGAACTGTTAAGTGCTTTTGCCTGTATATTATTTGCCTTGCTTGATATTCGGTATAGCTCTCCTGTTGCGTGCTCCCCTAGTCCCCCATCATTGGTAAATAAATATACCCAATTGTTTAAATGTACTCAGTTCGTCGTGTCATTTATCCATTGCATGTGGGAAAGTGAGCATGTGGGAAATGTGGGTGTGTCATGCATGTGGGAAAGTGAGCAGTCATTGCCGCTATAACGGAGTAACAGGATAATCGGGCCGGCGGAATTCGGCGATTATAAAACCGCTCGGCATCGCACATGGAACGGGCTCGCGTAAGCAGCTCGCTTACGTACGAGTTCCGTCAAGGGTGAAATACCCTGGAAGCTGGATCACGTGGGTACTTAGGTAAATTGAAGTTGGCAATCGACCCTACCCCCACGTGGTCTTCCCATTGGCGTATTTTGGTTCAAAATAACCAGGATCCGCCGACCTCAGACTTCTCCGGGCCAGCAATCTGTAATTCCGGGCGATCGAGCCGAGGTGGCCCCACTGCTCCATCGGGGGTCGTGCTCGTGGCGACGCGCCGGCGAAACCACAACAATATTAAGGTGAAGAGATATTAGCAGGGCTCAAGATAAAAAATATTGGTATTTAAGGAATAAACTACATACCTGCACAGGTGGGTAACCAGCATTGGAATGCACAAACTTCCCTTCATCACCACTGCACACCTCCTCGTAGTCCTGAAGCATACGGACACGCATGCCAGGCTGCAGGATTTTTTGAATGTATTCAATGTAGGCCAATGGGCTGGTGAAGTCTTCAGGAGATTTAAACGATGCTTCATGGGTGCTGGACTGTTGTAAGCCTGGTTCCAGGACATTTTTCTCAGGAGTGAAGGCTGATTGGACGATGGACTGTGGGTCCTGTAAAGGAAATACAACCTGCGCTGAACTTTTGTGCAACTCGCTGTGAAAAGACAAGTGGCTTTAAGAATGAACAATCAATCAAAACACAACAATCAGAAATATAAGCCATTTGAATCCTCTGACCTTGTTCTCATCAAAACTGTTGCTTTGGCAATCTCGGTCCCAACCCAGAACTTTGACAAGATCAACGATGAGGTTCGCCATCACCATGGCAAATTCAAATTCATGTTGCTTTCGTTGACGATCCGTGAAGCTGCCCGTTACGCCTGACTCTTCGCTGTTGCCTTGACCACTGCCACTCAGACTGTCCATGAGCTTGGTAGCACAGAGGTATCGCTTCACCAGTGAAAAGAGCAACCGTCCAGGAATCTGCAAAAGATATGAATAACCTGGTGCCCTCTGATAGTCCATCAAACTTATCGACTGACACAAAATAACAACAAATGATAAATCTGGGCAAGTTTCCAAGCTTCTCTCTCATGACGCTAGGATTAAAGATTCAGACCCTGTTGTGTTGTCATTCAAAAAAAAACCTCAAAATTACATTTGTCAAGTGTGGATGAAATACGAGATGCTCGTTTCCACCTCATAAAGCTGAATTTTCTGATCTGGGTTTGTCGTGTTTTTATGTTGTTGTGTCTTCGTCGAGGTGTTTCTGTTGTGTCTCGTGCAATATTTCATGTTAGTCATTCATTGTTTTGAGCTATTTGTTTCATATTGTTCAAGGTCTGATGCCGCCTTCCCTCGGATAGAAAGCATCTCTTGCTTCTATCCTGTGTATATTGTTTCTATTTCGTCAACACTATCCTATTTCCTGTTCTCACGTCAACACTATCCTATTTCCCACTGGACCTGTAGCTTATCTGGGCTCTGGCATAATACTGTAACCCAAATTTGGTAGAATTCTGACTGGTGGGTCTGGTGAGGAAGATTTTTGAAGGAATTTATGTGATTTTCCAAAAACTTTACCAAGTCCGCCATTTTGACACAATTCCAGTCATGTGATCTGCATGACTTCCGCAATATAATTAGCATCCCTACTCTATCATAATGGTGATTCCAAAATTGTTAGCAATCTGACAGGTGGGTCTCGAGAAGAAGATTTTGGAAAGAATTTGTGCGACTGCCATTTTGACACACTTCCAGTCACGTGATCAGCATGGCCTCAGCGATTTAACATTTGGACCATGTCCAAATGTCGTGACAAAAATTTGGTGGGATTCTGAATGGTGGGTCTGGAGAAGATTTTTGAAGAAATTTACTAAGTCGGCCATTTTGACCGACTTAAAGTCACGTGACCAGAACGAGCTTTACAATTCCTGTTACCAGTCAGAGGAGGAACGTTGCTGCAAATTTTCAGCCAGATCGGCCAGGCGGTTTGGCCGGAGAAGTCAAAAAAAGTAGAAGGACGGACAGACGGTGCGCGATGACGATCCCTTATCTGGAATGTAAATTCCGGGTAAGCAAAAAAAGAACCTTCTATTTTCACTCCATAACGATTCTCATCTCCACTTGAATTTCTTTTTGCTTCTGGTTCTACACCCCCCCCCCCTTCCCCCTTATTTTCTCCAAACATAATCTACATTAAATATAAATTCTTCCTCTTTAAAAATAAAAAATAAAAAAACACATTTCAAGAGTGCATTTCAACCCTTGTATCCCCTTCATAAATGCAACACATGTTCTTCTCCACCACAATACATTTCTTCTTCCCAGCGCACCATTTACTTCCTGGAAGTAAAGAACCAGGAACCAGGAAGTAAAGACTTTTTTTGAGCTGTTTGTCAGCCCGGAACCTGATCCACCAATCTCCCTCCCACCACTTCCCTCCCCCACCCCTTAATACAGCGCAGCGTTTCTCGTGCATTTAACAAGTGTACTACCTCCCATCCCATGATCTTTATCAACACTTGTCAAAGTTGGACAACTGGAATCAGGAAAAGCATCCACCCCCACCCCATGCCCTCAAAGCTTCAAGTCCCCACTTTCTGCATTTATCCTCACCCTACCCAAAGCTTCCCAAAACACTCTAAAACCTTCCCATACACAATAATTACCCCACACCCCAATCTCTCAAACCTTCCCCCACACCCACTTTCCACTGCACATCACACATTCAAACCTTCCCCCCAAACTCCACACACTCAAATTTTCCCCCACACTCAAACCCTCACCCACACCACACACTCTCAAACATTTCCTCACACCCCACATACTCAAACCTTCTCCCACACCCCACCCAATCAAACCTTCCCCCTCACCCAACCCCCAAAGCCTTACCTTTCCCCCACTAAGCCTCCCCCACCCCCACACATCCTGCACCCTCCCAACACCTTCTCCGCCCTATCTCCAATTGTGTCGACCTCAAACATCTGAGTTTTCCGCTCCAACCTGATAAATCTCTCAATCCAAGCTGCCGCCGATAAACCAGATATCATCTGTTTAACAAATTCCTTCCTCCCACAGGATGTGCCCGACTCCTTGGTGTCCCTTTCTGGTTATTGTCTCTGCCGATTTGAAAAGCTTGAACCATGCACGGCGGCACAGTTGCATTTTATATCAATAACTCAATTTCTCACTGCCCTTGTACTGATCTTGCACCTCCCAACCCCCCAGGAGTACTTCTGGCTGCGACTTACCCTCCGCTCCACCTCTTGTTCATCAATGTATTGTGCTGTCCACCAAACAGTGACGACTCCTCGTACAATATGGACAAACTTTGAACCACTCATCCCAACTCTCTCTTCCTCATACATGGTGATTTAAATTGTCACCATGCTCACTGACTTTGTGTTGGTGCCTCTCTTACCAGCCATGGCACTTCAGAAAAGGACTTCTGTGACTCCGTGAGACCGACTCAATCTGTGAACTTTCCAACTCAGATTTCTCCAAATGGCAAATCCTCCTTCTAGAATTGGTGTTGACTAACTTTCCTGCAAATGGCTCCTGCTCTTCCTCTGCTCAAATTGGTTCATCTGATCATATGCTGTTGAAGGTAAACATCTTTCTGGGTATTCTCAGAGAGCTGCCTCAATGCAAGCGAGTCTGGCATTTCATGGATCTCCCACATCTTCAGCACCCATCTTCCTTATCTATTGCCCCCAACTTTAACTCAGCCTGGGAATTCTTCCACAGAATCTCTCTCTTCCCCCACCTCCCCACCTCTCCACATATTGAACAGATTCATCCCATCTCCTCTTCAATTCAGTAACCTACCCTTCTTCCCACCCATGACAGACTGAATCCTGTGGTGAAGCAGTTGCGCTGAAACAACTTGCCTTCTCTTCTTGGAAGGCTAATCCGACCAAAAGGCAATCTCAGTGCATTCCAAAAAGTCCACAATAAGTGTGCGTCCACTCTCAGCAGCCCGAGAAAACACCAACTGTCCAACCTCAAGAACAGTGGCGTACCTAAAGTATGGCAGGTATGGCACATGCCCTGGGTACCACTTAAAAGGGGAGGGGGGACGCCACTGAGCAGGACTCGGTCTCTATTAAGAATGGAATATTGAAGTTGAAAGACGTCAGAGACGAAAGTAATGAATGGCTGATGAGAACTCGAGAGACACTGGGTTAACAGCCAAGGAGGAAATGGAGTCATGAAGGGAACACTCGACCGTCTTCACAGAGAAATGAACGAAAGGCTCGCTCGTTTGCATGACACCGACGCCAAGTTTGGGTTCCTTCTCGATGTCAAGGGACTGTTATGGCACCGACAGTGACGACCTAAAGAAGAAATGCACAAATTTGGATGAATTGTACAGCTCTGTGGTTGATGGACAGCAGCTATATGAAGAAATTTTGGATTGCAGAATGCTGTGATCAAGTCGGGCCAACATGAAAATATCAAGACCTGAAGAGCTTCTCAAATTTATTGTTCAGTATGGAGATGAGAGCGTCTTCGCCGATATTAGCATTGCTATTCAGATAATGTGAACCATCGCAGTTTCCATCGCCAGCTGAGAGAGATCATTCAGCAAGTTGAAACTAATACTTTCGTATTTGAGAGCCTCCATGGGTCAAGGCAGACTCTGTGATCTTGCTCTGCTGAGTGTAGAAAGAGAAGAAACTGAAAAAAAACTGACTGAGCACATCATAGACTAATTTGCATCAGTGAAAGCAAAGAAGGTGCAGTTGTAATTTTCATGCAGTGCCATAATTTGTTAATTAAAAGATTAACGAGCTTGGGTTGTATTTTTGAGCTGATATTATGGTAAAGTTATCTAAAAGATGGGTGTCAGATGTTTGGACAGGGGTGCAATTCCAGTGCTTGCCATAGGCGCTATTTTGCGTCGATACGCCCCTGCTCAGGAATGAACTTTCAAATGTGTCTCTCTCTCTCCTCTAATACCTGGTGGCACCTGAAGTCAGTCCATGGCAGATGCTCCCCTTCCATCCGATTGCAAATTTCACCACAGCCGATTCCGCTCTTGAGAAGGCCGAATGCCTCAATTATGTGTTTGCTTCCAAATCTTGTGTCCCCAACCCCTCACTTTCCCTGTCGTAACCAACTGCTCCTGGAGTGTCTTTTGCACCCGAGAAGGTGAAGAAGGTTCTTTCTGTGGTATAGCCTGCGGGCCTGCGGGGCAGGGCATGGTGGTGGGGGAGTGGTCGTCGTGAGCATCGTATCTGCCAGGGATATAAGGAGTGCGCGCCACCTGAGGCGTCGTAGTGGATGCCGTTGTCGCCACGGCTTGTGTGCGTAATAAAGGAGAGCTGTGGGCAAAGTACGCCCGCGCTCCCGCTCTTGCAACAAAGCCGGGCTCGACTGTTCCCCCGCTCGTGTCTGCCTGCTAAGCGTCCCTACCACGACACTACAGTTGGCTGACGAGGATCTTCGGATCGGCGTGTGCAGGGTGGTGGCTGGGTTCGGAGTGGCAGCGAGTAACTCAGCGCACCTCGCGCGGTTCGAGGTTCCGGAGGAGTACGCATCGCGAAGAGCGTGTCGCAGGTTCGCTCGCCGCACGCACAGGCTCCGGAGCCAGGAGGCTCGCCAGCGCGGCCAGCTCAGGCATGACAGGAAGTCGGGGCACGGCGCGCGGACGCGTGCCCGCCTTCGTCGGAGTCGACTTCGGCCACGTCGAGTGGGCAACGGCCGCGCTCAGTGTTCGTTTTATTGAGGCACGACAAATCGGGGGAATGATTTCTGCAAGGCCACGGCTAAAGAACGAGGACACGCACTTCGGCACGGGCGCGGCGTTGGACGTCGCGCAGGCTCTGAGGAATGTCCGGGGTCTCGATGGTCGGTGCGCAGCAGATGATCCGGAGGTCAGCGCGATGTGCCATTCGCGCACGGTCTGCGGCGCGGGTCGTGGGCGAGCGTTGCAATGCAATCACTCGGACGGCGGTCTGAGCACTCGAGGACGTCTACGGTGTGTGTGCAGAGAGTCATCGCCCATCATTACAGTCATAGATGGCGGTGAGCGAAGCGGTCCTTCCGTCCCGGGTCAAGACCTACTGCCGGCATGGTGTTCGGTGCATGGCGTGCACGGTAACGCCCCGGGTCGAGTTTTGCAGCCTGGGCACGGAGATTCCAGCGACCCGGAGCGGGAGATGCTGCCGGTGTTAGACCTGCTTCCAATTGATCCGGAGGTGACAAGATCAGTGGCAGGGGAGGTTGAGGTGACCGGGGCACTGATGCTGCCCATGTTGAGCCTGGTTTCAGTTGGTCCGATAGTGACAGGGCCGATGCCAGGGGAGGTCGGAGTGAGCGGGACACTGATCGGGTGTCGAGTTGAGTCCACTCGTGCTGCCCTCGCATCGCGCGCGCACACCGGCGAAGCGATTGCGCCGCTTGCGGCGCCCGACGTCTCGGTGCTCTACCGGGGTCGAAGCGCCCTACTCACGGTGCTTGTGGTGCGAGGGGAGGGGCCCGTCCTTTTGGGTCGGGACTGGCTGGCGCACCTCGGGCTGGATCTCCAGTTCGTACCTCCAGGTGTGCCGGTGCTCTCTTCGATGCTTTCGTCGAGACCCGAGGGCGAGGTTCTGGTGGCGGGAGCCGCATCGATGCAACGGGAGCGGCCGTTCGTTGCTGCCTGCAACGGTGATGTGCGGTTCGGGAGCAGCGGGAGCCGTGCCAGCTCTCGCGATGAGTTCTCGCGCTTCGGCGGCGTTCATGAGGCAATGCGCGCCTGTGTTGTTCGGGCAGCTTCGACGCCGAGTTGCGGCGAGCCCGTCGCGTTAAAGGAAGTCACGGGTCACGACATCGGGTCAACAACCAAGAGACGGACTCGTGATGTGGGTTATGGGTTGCTGTTCATTGCATATTTGTTTTTCCTTGCTCTAGTGATGCGGTTTAACGTTGTTGAAATAAATGCCAACAGTTCCTGTGTGAGAGTGGGGTTGGCAGAGATCAATCGATGGGTTTTGCAGTATGGTCAATGTGATGTGGAGGCTTTGGGAGCGGTGGTGGCAAATAAAGAGGTTTTATTAGCCTCCAGTTGCCCCAGGCCACGGGTAGTTGCTTCGTCATGTGCAGGGATTTTGTCGAAAGAACGCGCTGTACGGAAAAATGAGTTTGCAATGGTTCAAATGATGTTCTTATTGATTTATGACGAGCCTGTGGTTAAAGTGTGGTTTGAATGGAGTTGCTACCGTCTCACTGCCATGTGGGTCTCGGAGATCGACTCGGGGCCAGGGCTGATGCGCTGTTTAGCGTTACCCCCACATCTGGTTTCGGCAAGGTCAGACGTGCCTGGCGCCTGGGGCGCAGCTCTCTGTTTTCGCTCAAGGCCGTTTGGACATGCGTTGGCATCTCAACTGATTGTGGTGCGTGGGTTGTTGGGGAGCATTGGTTGCATCCAGCCAACGGCGCTGTTCAGCGCCCCCACCCAAGGTCAATCGGGTCTGGCGCTGGCGCCACGGCTCCCAGACAGCGGGCTCCCGGCCTCGGATTGTTTATCTGCTTCAGGTCTGCCTGGGGGAAATGTGCCGCCTTGTGGGCCGGAGGCGTTTGATGGTGCCGGGGGAGGTTTGCTCGGGAGGTCGCCGCGACCTCGCCAAAGGCCATGTAAGCATGAGCCGCCTGGGGGCGTTTTTGCTGCGTAGTGCTGCTGTGCTTCTCGCCTTGCTGCTTCATATCGGTAACGCGGTCAGAGTTTGGTAGGTGCTTTGTGCAACTCAGTCTTCGGGACCTGGCCGTTGCTGCTTCACTCGCTCGCATCCACACGTTATATGATGTGATGTGCTTTTATACTTTGCTGTTTTCTTTTTTGTACCTTGTCTGCTTTGATACCGTGGTATTTCGTGCTGCTTATGCTTATTATGATGGTGATCATTTAATAATCATGGTTTTAGGAGGGAGGAGTGTGGTATAGCCTGCGGGCCTGCGGGGCAGGGCATGGTGGTGGGGGAGTGGTCGTCGTGAGCATCGTGTCTGCCAGGGATATAAGGAGTGCGCGCCGCCTGAGGCGTCGTAGTGGATGCCGTTGTCGCCACGGCTTGTGTGCGTACTGAGTGCGTAATAAAGGAGAGCTGTGGGCAAAGTACGCCCGCGCTCCCGCTCCTGCAACAAAGCCGGGCTCGACTGTTCCCCCACTCGTGTCTGCCTGCTAAGCGTCCCTACCACGACACTACACTTTCAACCCTCGACTCTGACTCAACAAATGGACCGGATGGCATCAGCTCACGTGACCTAAAATACTGCTCGGCTGATTTTTTCCCATCCACTTTCAGCCCTTTTCACCCTGTCATTTACCATAGCACATCTTCCATCTGCTTGGAAATCTCCAAACATCACTACATTTCTTAAAAAAGTGCAAAAACCTGATCCCCTTAATTACAGACAAATCAGCTCACTTCCAATCATCAGCAAGGTCATTTAAGCAATCATCTCAATTGATACAGAATGCTTCCTTTTCCCCAAGAGCCTCAATTTAAATCACCAATTTGGTTTCACACCAGGTCACTCCACCTTGAACATGCTGCTTTGACTCACCCAACAATGGATGGAAGCCCTCAATGTCAGACACGAGACTCAGGGCCGTCTCTCTGGACATACCTCGTGCTACTGATGCAGTCTGGCATCCTCTCACTCTCAAAACTCTCTGCCTAGGGCATCCACCAACTCACCAACTCCACACAATGGCTTACTGACTTTCTCAATTATTGAAGCCAAAGCATGGCACTCAATGGAATTCTTTCATCTCCTCTCCCTGTCAAGGCTGGGGTGCCCCAAGGCAGTGTTCTGGGCCCACCCAATCCAATTGCTGATCTTCATAAATGATCTCTCTGACTCTGGAAAACACCATTAATCTATTTGCTGATGACTCCCCCCTCTGCCGTGACATCTCTCATTCTTCAGACGGGCAATCCACAGCCTCTTCCATCTCTTCAGACCTTGAAATTATATATACAGTATACATCACAAGCTAGTATGCCTTTCATTTGAAATACGTGTTTCAATCCTTACAAATATTAGTCGATGCCTCTGTGTGTCTGTCTCTGTCTCTAATATGACCGTCTGACAAACCTTCCTATCTACCTTCTGAACAATCCTCTTGAAGAAGCTCAGTCATTCAAACTCCTGGGTCTCACCTGCAGCCATTGTCTTTCTTGGCTTCCAAAGCCAGCCGCTGACTGGGCATCCTCCATCGTACAAAGTCCTTCCTTGGCACACGTTAACAACGATCCACCTAAAAGGCTTTCACCTGCAGCTTGATGGAGTACTGCTCTCTCCTCTGGGATCGGATTCCCCGCTTCACATCTTGATTATCTTGACGCCATGGAAATCAAGGCTTTCAAGATTATTGGAATCTCCCAATTATTGCAATATTGGAGTGTTAAAGTCCTATGCCATTGCAGACAGGTCGGTGGTCTGTCTGTCTTCTATCGCCTCCTTTCTGGTTTGGCATCCTCTGCTCTTTCCGTGGGTTGTCCCTTCCCCCCCCCCCCCCAGATTTCTGCAGAGCACACACGGTCCACCCTGAACGCCCTTCTGGTTAAACTACCTAAATCCAGGATCACTGCTCACCTCCACTCATTTGTTCCTCTCTTTTCCTGCCTGTGGAAACAACTTCCACATTCTCTTCAATCTCATCCCTCTCTCCAGGCCTTCAAGACTGCTGCAGGACCTTCACGGGATGGCTTGTGAGTGTGTTAAAGTCTCTTGGTGTGAAAGAGGGAGTGAGAAAGATGGTTAGGTAGACCATGTGCGTGAATGGAAAGAGAAAGGCTACGAGGCAGCTCGTGTGCGAGTTTGGTGTGTGAAATGTCGTAAGGTGGATCGCATGCATGGATGGAGGGAGAAAGGTCACGATATGTTCGGGGGGAATAAATGGTTTGCGAGGGGCCATGAAGTGGCTCGTGAACACGTGTTGAGTGAGGAAATTCCACAGTGTAAGTGGGCCTCGTGAAGGCCATGGGACACAACTCGTGTGTGAGCTCGGTGTGTGAAAGATTGCGGAATGTCCCATGTGTATAAATGGTGTGAAGAGGCCACGAGGCGGCTCATGAGGAAGTCCCATGGTGTGAGAGTGGGCGTGAAAAAGGTCACGGGATGGCCTGTACGCATTTGATGTCTGTGGAGGTTCCACAGCATGAGCGGTGCAGGCGGAAAACATGGTGGGGTCTGCCGTGGGAAAATCCCCACGCCCCGTACAAAATTTTATAATAATTAGCAGGCAGCGAACGCACCAGGAAGAGCTCTCCCACAATTTGGAATGGAGCAGGTAAGCTCGGTGGTGGCCTCAATGGCTCGAGGATGCCATGTGCAAGCAAGCAGGTGGGCAGACCTACAGGTGGAGCCACACTGCTCAGCCACGTAATTGCGCGAAGGCACGAGTGAAAAATTCACGGCCCGGCCCGAACTAGTCCAAACACCAACACGTGGGACAATGGGTTGAATGGCAGACGTGTTGACAAGTCTCAGAGGAGTTTAATGGATGATGTAACAATTGCTGTTTCTCGCTCTTTCGCTTCTTTAATAAATTCGGCAAATGTTGAATGTCTCCTGATTTTTCCTGCTTGTGGTTGGTCTGATATAGCATTCACAGTTGTAATTGTAATGGTAGTCCACATAATGTGGCAAGCGGTGTTCGTTCGCTCAGCCAATGAATTAAGCACCGGGTAGTTGCCGGCACGGTTCCCCCTCTGCCACACTTAACTCACCCGCACGGTAAACCGACTGGGTGCGAAGATCAGGTCCGAGTTAAGGGTTGCAGACGGTGTCCGTAGCAATACTTCATCGACGTTCTCATATTCCAATTATATACTTTATGGAGGTACTCACATTCTAATTACATCCACCACCAAAGGTGGAAGGAGGTTACGTTTTCACCCCTGTCTGTGTGAATATCTCAAAAAGTTGTGGATGGAGTCAGATGAAATTTGGTGGGCAGGTTGGGCATACAACAAGGAAGAATTGACTCGATTTTGGTGAGGATCCGAATCCAGATCCGGATACGATCATTTTTTAATTTGTGAAGTGATTCTTCACCATTGAGAGATAAGGCCAAGAACAATACATAACGTGATAGATAAAAATTTATTAGGCCTGATATGTTCTTTTGGCATTTTGTGGCAGAGATATGTGCTCACTCTTCCAGTTGTACATACTTTATAGATGAACTTGGTCAAAAAAAAAAGAAGAAAAGAAAACATGTATGACTGGCTACCACGAGATGGTTTATGTGCCCTACATTAGCACATTCTGTACGAACAAACATATCATTGGCCCCAAATGCAATACCCTCTCGTTTGATGAGTGTAACAAGAGAAGGAAGGGGTAGGGGGGGGGGAGGACAAGAGACAAAGTGAGAGAGGAAAAGAAAGAATGTGGGAGAGGACAGGGCAAAAGGGGGCTACTGGCCAACTTGATGGATTCTTTCCGTGAGTCGTACAGCATGCAGGTAACATGTTTGCAACATGCGAGTTGACATAACCTTTCAATTAACATGGCCTGAAAGCAAAGGTTTTCAATTTCACGAGTCCCAGCTATTAATAATCAAATTCATAAAGTTGTCAAGAGGTAAACCCAAAACCTTTATGGAAGTACCTGAGGGAGTTGGATGCCATCAAAAGACATCCCATGCTCCACTGAGGAAGTTGTCTCTGCAAACAGCTCGAGCAAAGTGTAACAGCTGTCAAAATCCATCCGTTGCTCGATGCCATCCTGTTGACTCAGAGCAAGTAGAACATATGCCCGACTGCCTGGAGCAACAAATCACCACCAAAGCACAATGAAAAAATAAAAATAAAAATACCCATAGCTGAAACTTTTTCTCCACTTTATCGGAACACACAGAAAATGAGGGGATAAAATAAAAATAAATCACAGTTATTTAAAAC
>NC_140975.1:71834191-71884191 GCF_056783735.1 Eptatretus burgeri | reverse complement strand
CCCTGATGGATTCCTCGCTGAAAGGGTGAAAGGTGACAAAGACTATTATTAACCTTCAGCAGACAAGATGCATTTTTGTACAATAACTTAACATAAGCAATAATTTTTTCCCCAAACCCTGTTCTCCTTAATACATCAAACAAAAAAGAATGGTTAACACTGTCAAAAGCTTTTTCTTGATCTAAAAGTAATAAACCAAAACCAAGAGATGTAGTTCAACCAAGACTGATCAAGTCTCTCACCAAAAAAATATTATCGTATATGGAACGTTCTGGAACACAGTATGATTGATCAGTGCCAATCAAGAAGGAGATGATTTCCTTTCGACGGGTTGCAAGTGCTTTTAACAATATTTTATAGTCCTTGTTGAGGAGTGACACAGGACACCAATTTGCGGTCTCATGTAGATTTCCTTTCTTCGGAAGGAGACACAAAACTGCCCTCCGGCAGCTCAATGGCAATTCACCTTGGTTCAACACTTTCCTGAAAGACCTCAAGAAGAGTAGGGTGTAGAATGTCCCAGAAAGCCTTATAAAATTCAGCCGGAAGGCCGTCTAATACAGGGGCTTTCCCGTCCTTGCTCTCCTTGAACGCAGCAGTAAGTTCTCCAAGAGAAATGCCAGGCTCAAGCAATTGCTGTTGGTCTTCAGACAGAGAAGGGAGCTGTTCAAGCATCGCATTCCTGTTCTCCTCATTCACAGCTCTTTTTGCAGAGTTTAGAAAAATAGTCTTGTAGTTCATGCTTGATATCACTCTGGAAGGTCAACAAATCACCACCAGAAGAGCGCAAAGAATGGATTTGTTGAGAGGTCTTGACCATTTTTTCCAAATTGAAGAACTCTTTGTTTGGTGTGTCAAGTTGGATTTTTTCGTTCCGCAGTCGGACAAAAGCACCGGTCGCCCGCTCTTTCACCATTTCAGCCAGAAGGGTCCTTTTCTCCGACAACTCCTGGAAATTCACGCTAGACAATCCATCTTTCTGCTCACAGATAAGTATATCGTTTTTTAAAGTAGATATCACACCAAAAGCGTTGTATGTGCTGTAAGAGCAGTATTGTTGGCAAAAACATTTGATTTGGGACTTTGTGCAGTCGCACCCTTGTCTTAAGTTCAAATATGAACCCTTTTGTGACTCGCATTTTTTCCATACCATTTTAAAAGCTTCTATAAAAAGTGCACTTTGTAAAAGTTTCAAATGAAAAGTCCAATATGCACTTCCACAGACATGATGAGGAAAGCCACACACCATAACAATCATGTGATGATCGGAAAAACCAGACGGCCTTATACAAGAGTTCTTAACAATGTTTACCATTTCATGATTAACATAAAATCTGTCGAGGCGAGCCATCGTCAAAACATTTATTGATGCACAAACCCATGTATACTGACGGATATTACGGTTTTGTACCCGCCACACATCCACCAGTTTAAACTTTTTGACGAGCTGTGCCAAAGGCCTTGCACTGGGTGGATGAGGCTCACAAGAGTTCCGATCAAGTTGTGGGTCGAGGGTGCAGTTGTAGTCACCCCCCAGACACAACAACATGGTTAAGTCAATGGTGCTTGGAAACAAACTCTGCCAACTTGTGCAGAAAGGCACCTCTTTCAGAGTTAGCACGAGGACAGAAAACATTTGTCATGCAAATATTTAGGTTACTACTGACAAATTGCACAGACAGTAAGTAACCTTTGAAAATTTCCTTGCAAGTTATCTCCAAAGGTTGAAGTCGAGGATGCAACACTATTGCCACACCAGCCTTGGCCTCAACAAGCGCACTCGAGAAAAAAAGACAACCTTTAACGATCTTACACCACTCATCCTCAGTAGACTGATTTGCATGCGTCTCCTGTAGCATAAACACATCAATTTTTTTCATTTTGGAAGAGCTGAAATACCTGGAGGTGACGCACACAACTGCGGGCCCCATTGATGTTCAGAGATGCTACTTTTATCTCCATTCAGTTAGTTATTCTTGAAGCTCTTTTCCAGCCCGAGTAACACATTTCCTTAACCTTTGGAACTGAGGCTCTGACATGTTAACCTGATAAGGATCACGAACAATACTCCTTGCAGTTTTAATGAAATCGTGTAAATTTGGGAAGTCATCTTTGATTTTTACGTTTCTTTTCCTGAATGTATCATCCAGGAATTTAATCACATTTTATTGAGACACAAAGGTTGTATTGTTTCCCCATTCATCCTCTTGAGAGCTTAAAACACTAAAATGTGGGGTACAAGAGGTTTCATCTGAATCGAGTGCTTCATCTATAACCTCTCCTATTACTTGTGGAACATTTACTTTTGGCTCAACAGAAAGTTTTGCTCCGTTTACGGACCGCTCGAATTTGCCTTGTCCATGTCCTTCCCCTCTACAACACTTACATCATCATCTGTGAGGGAGGGGTTAACATTTAACTCACAGGGATTTTCCCTTTATCTATTTCTCCATCACTGTCAGACATAGCTGTTAACTCGTCTGAACAAGTTTGGCTAACAGGACAAACGCTTAAAACATCCTGAGATACCTCACCTGTTCTCTGTGTCCCGCTCGGAGTCGGCCAGTGGAACAAGCGAAGTTTCCACATCTGTACACGACTCCGGTACCACCAAGGGGTTTCCAATGTCAGACGTCCCTTGGGGCTCCACCAAGCCTGACACGATCTGAACCTTATTCTGCTCCTTAGCATCAAAGGCATCAACATTTGACCGTTTTTGGCCTTTTTTCCTAGTATCCGTAACAGATACCTCCATATCGTCCACACTGTCCTGTACAGTGGATGGTAAAGGAGAGGAAGCAACCACTTTCACTTCCTCATTTCGTGGGGGTAGATTATTTACGTCACGATTACACCCCCTCTCTCCAGCGCCGGTCAGGGTGGACGAGTCCAATTCGAACACCTCAGCCGGTGGGGGGGGGGGGGTGGAGCATGGCTCGGCTCCCGAATCACCTTCTCCCCATTAGTTTGTGGTGAAGAAGCATCGTTCCTCACGTCACCTTCACTTTCCTGCGGTGTAACCGCATTGGGACAAACACTCTTCACGTGCCCGTAAGCTCCACACCCAAAACACGTCATAACCTCTGAGGAGGGATACATTTTATATTCAAACCCTTCGATTTTTACACCGAGTACAACATTCAGTGTTTTTCCATTTTCAGGTAGTATCATATAAACCACTCTTAAAGGAATGACGTGTTTAAACCAATGACGTGTTTAAATTTATCACTGACATGACGCATCGGCACCATTGAGATCCTTGACACAACCTTACCGAACTTGTTCAACTAGTTACACAAGTCCTGGTTCCTTATAAATGGTGGAATATTATTAATATTAACTTTAACTGTTGGGGCCTGCAAAGCGAACACAGAGAGTAAGTGTTCGGTTCAATGAACAGGCCATGCTCAACCATCGTGGCGACCATGTGTTCCTCCGACACAAACACCACAAATTTCTTATTCATGCGACAAGCAGCACGAATATTATGTAACCCAACGATGTTACCAATGGCGGAAAGCACATCGTAAAGTTCCACCTCACTGGGAGGGAAGCAAAAAACAGCGTTTTTACGAGTTAGTGACTCGAACATCTCGACACGGAAACGTTCACCTGCCATTCTAACTCAAGACAATTTAGTAAACTTTGTCGAGAAAAAAAAAAGGCGTTTTCCCAAACACCAAGAAATCAACGATTAAAGTTGAGAATTAACAAATAACACGATCGCAGTGAACGAGAAAAACCTCCCCCGGCGGCCATGACAGGCCTTCGGCATACGATTTTCTCGACACGATCGATGTCTCTGTCTCTGTCTCTGTCTCTGTCTCTGTCTCTGTCTCTGTCTCTGTCTCTGTCTCTGTCTCTGTCTCTGTCTCTGTCTCTGTCTCTGTCTCTCTCTTCTCCAGACAGGAAGGAAAAATAACACGGGAAAAGTCCACAAGTAGAAAACGAACACATGCGAAACGAAAAATGGGGAAAGTGGAAACACCAAACAGCACAGCAGAGGAGGGGTACTCACGACACGAAGCAAGGAGCGGCCATGACAGTATACAACGAGCAAACAGCCAGCAGGGGGCGAGAGGGAGAGAGAGAGAGAGAGAGAGAGAGAGAGAGAGAGAGAGAGAGAGAGAGAGAGAGAGAGAGAGAGAGAGAGAGAGAGAGAGAGAGAGAGAGAGAGAGAGAGAGAGATGTGGTTGGAGGGTGCTGCACTGTATTGGGAGGGTGTAGAGCAAGAATGGGCCAAAGAAAGAGGGGTGAGGGTGGGGGGAGTCATCAGAGAGAATATGTTGTGCTTTATGAACACACACACACACACACACACACACACACACACACACACACACACACACACACACACACACACACACACACACACACACACAGAAAAAGGATGAAGGGAGAGAATCCCCAAAAAACAACATAAGGTGAGGACTGACTAATAGAAATGACACCATAACACAACAGCACAATCTGTTTTCCAATTGCCATCAAGACATCTTTTTCCATTTTTGTCATAGGTGGCAAAAGTAACAATCGTATAAAGAAGTGTATGTTAGAGGTCATTGTCGGTTCGTAGTGTGGGTTGGTGTAATTGTAGAAAGAAGTGCATGTTAGAGGTCGTTACTATCTATGTTCGAGGGAGTATGATCTCACCACGATCCAGTCTCCAAACCTCAGAGAGTGCTGCAATACCGATGTTCAAATGCTTGAGCTCAGATAACAGACAAGTGATTGTCCTCTCTTAAGCCGCTGTCACACCTTGATGATTTAACCAGCGTATACCGACGTATGAAAAATTTGTCTAAAACGCTGGCACACGTCGAATACGTTCTGGGTAAGTTTTGTATACGTGAAGAGCACGCTGAAGCACACTGAAGCACACTGGCATACGTCATAGTACGCCGAGTTCGTCGACAAATTTTAACATGCTCAAAATTTTTCGACGTATGCCAGTGTATGACTCACACGTTCCGCATACGCTAGCCACACGTTGTAGGCACGTTACGCGATCGTTGACACACGTTACTTGTAAGTTACTCATAAGTCGAAACACGTCGAGGTAATGTTTAGCGTACCCGAAACTTATTTCTAATCGATGAGTAACGTGCTTTGAACCTATGTGTAACGTATCTCCAATGCACATTGACGTAACGAGACGTATTTGACGTCTTCCGGACGACCACAGAACTTACTGAACGTGTTTCTGACTTACAGCTACCGTATAATGGCGTATTGGCATCGTTTAGGGGAATTGGTATATAAAAATGGGCTTCACAGGAGGAACCCGTAAGTGTTCCAGACTCCATGGTTATTTTTTCGTTTTTTTTTTTTTTTCTTCGGCATGACGGTGATGTTGACACTTCAATTTCTAGTGTGGTTATAATACAATAAAATTAAAAGGCTGCCGCTCAACGATTTAAATCATAACCGCACTAGAAATCGAAGTGTCAACATCACCGTCATGCCGAAGAAAAAAAACCAAAAAAAAACCATGGAGTCTGGAACATTGACGGTTCCTCTTGTGAAGCCCATTTTTATATACCAATTCCCCTAAACACTGCCAATACGCCATTATACGGTAGCTGTAAGTGAGTAATATGTTCAGTAAGTTATGTGGTCGTCCGGAAGATGTCAAATACGTCTACATCCATCAATATGCGTTGGAGATACGTTACACATAGGTTCAAAGCACGTTACTCATCTGTTCAAAGCACGTTACTCAAAGGTTAGAAATAAGTTTCGGGTACGCAAAACATTACCTCGACGTGTTTCGACTTATGAGTAACTTACAAGTAACGTGTGTCGACGTGTGGCAACAATCGCATAATGTGCCTACAACTTATGGCCAGCATATGCGGGACGTGCGAGCCATACGCTGGCATACGTCTAAAATTTTTGAGCATGCTTAAAATTTGTCGACGTGCTCTGAGTACGACGTATGCCAGCGTGCTTCAGCGTGCCCTTAACGTATGCAAAACTTACCCATAATGTATTCGACGTGTGCCAGCGTATTCAGCAAATTTTTCATACGTCTGTATACGCTGGCTAAAACGTCAAGGTGTGACAGGGCCTTGACACTTCGATGTCGAGTGCGGTTATGATTTGAATCGTCGAGCGGCAGCCTTTTAATAGGCTCCGCCATGTGATCGTCGGCGATACGCTGCTGCGCGCTATGCATACGTTAGACTATCGTTGGGCATAGGTTGTGAAGGCCAACAACACGCTAAGCATTTGTTGGTACAAGTTATCTATATGTTATCGAAACGTTCTGTGTACGTTACTAATACGTTATGCATACGTCCAACTCGTTATGAATACGCCAAAAACTGAAAAAAAACATCAATAGTTCAGCGTACGCCAGCGTTTTACATACATTTTGATACGTTGCCATACGCTGGCTAAAACGTCAAGGTGTGACAGCGGTTTTAGGGATGGGACAATACAGGCATCCACCCAAAGGGACCACCTTAGGTTAACCCAAGGAGACCGCAGTCTGGTGGACGACACCTCAGCACCACTCCAACACACTCTCCCGCAAGCTGACCCGGGAATGTTGCCCTGTGGTTTCCCTCCAATCATCAAAGATTGGGGGTCCTGAAGGTTTTGCCCCAATCCCATCATCAGGTGAGATGCCCTGTGAAGGGCAGCCGCACAGGTACTCCACAGAGTGAGTACGTTTTCAGTTTTCTTTGTGTTCATGGGTTTTGCGGAATGAAGTGCTTTACGGTGGTCAGAGTGTAAATCCTGCCACCAACCTCCGTAAAATTAAAAAAAAAAAAAAATGTAACCCGACCCGACCATGAAACAGGTTAGTACAGGTTACCATGATACCTGTAGTTAGTCACAGATCTAATCTGACCTGATCTGACAAAAGCAAGAAGCCTTTTGTTTTTGAAGTTAATAGGTCAAAAGGTCAAAAACTGTTAAACTTCTAAAATCCTCAATTTTCATCCAATTGACCAAAAATTTGAACAGGATAAACATACCAGGTCACTGAATTCACCAACCCATTATTTTTGAGGGCAACATCAGCCAAAAGGTCGACAAGGGCCAAATTTCTAAAATTGTCAGTTTCGTCCAATTGACTTGAAATTTGAAGAGGAGTTGCATATTTGGTCGCTGCATTCAACCACCAATTATTTTTAAGGTCAAATTTGTTTTACGGACTTTACAAGTGTCGTGCTGTGCACGACATCTTTCTTGTTTGTTCATGTGCAGGATATCTCAAAAAGGTGTGGACGGATTCGGACGAAGTTTGGGGGACACGTTTGGTGTGTATCTTGAATACCATCAAGTTATTTGGTTGGGTGCCATGACAAGAACAAATTCATTCGATTTTGGAGAAGATCCGAATCCACATCAAAATATAAGTTTTTATTTAATTTCTTAGTGATTCTTCACCATTGAGAGATGGGGCCAAACAAGATATGCAGCATGATATTTAAAAGAGTTGTCGACAGATGACATAACGAGGTAGGAGACTTGGTTAAATGATAATAACAAGCCGATTCGATTTTGCGACTAAAGGTCCAGATCCAGATCCGGCCTATCAGTGGGATACAAAATAAACTGTTCAGCCTGGTGGAGGTGTGTGCTCTTCTGAGTGCCGTTCTAGTTGTAAATGCTTCAGCTGTTATTGTGCTAAGCACGATGATATTGTTACGAATTCTGGCCCGCCCAGAGTGCGATCAGCCACGTAACTCCAATCGCGTCGCCCACCGGACGGACAATTCAGTCGTGACCCTCCTGGAACTACCGCCAGGAGCCAGTCACGAGTGGGGGTTTAACCTCACCACAATCGTGCCAATTGCCCATCCGCGCAGGATAGGGTTGCTCGCCAAATTCGACCAACCTAAGTACCTGCGCAAGTCGTCGACCGGGCGATCGTACCTCGCCACAGGTCGGCCCAGGACACGAACCGCTCAAGCAGTCCGCTCCGTGCTACAGTGATAACCGAGCGGTGTTATCGCCGACCTCGGCGAATCAGATTCTCTTCTTTACCCTGGGTGTTCAAAACCCACTACTAATTTATTCCGTGATGCAAGATGGCACTTTCAATGGGGAAAAAGATGACGAACGGGACACATTTCACACAAGGACATTTATTACAAAGCACATATTGCACACACAACACAAGCAAGGAATCATGCAATATACAAGAAAAGCATTACCACCGAATACGAGCAATGTACAGTCACTTACACAGGTCTAACTTAGAGGGAGGGACACGGCGCCACAGCAGTCATAAAAAAGCAACAGGAAAACCCTCCCCATGGGCAGGGAGGTAGATGGGGTTTGTAAACCTTTATGGCCGTGGATGATCGAATAGGCCAGCGAGACCGTGCTGGTCACCTGCCACCTCGAGGGGCGACGGTCAGCGAGCCCTCTCCGGCATTCTCCTCTCGTGCGCGCCTCGACCCGGGGCCACTGCTCGCAACCCACACGACTTGGCGCACAGAGGGAGAGACGAGCCTTCGACGATCCAGAGCCCGAAGAGTCCAAACACGACGATCCAGAGCCCGAAGAAGAGGAGAGCTCGAACACAACGTCCCAGGCAGGAGAGAGGAAGAATCCAACGCGATGATCCAGGCAGGAGAGAGGAGGAATCCAACGCGATGATCCAGGCAGGAGAGAGGAGGAATCCAACGCGATGATCCAGGCAGGAGAGAGGAGGAATCCAACGCGATGATCCAGGCAGGAGAGAGGAGGAATCCAACGCGATGATCCAGGCAGGAGAGAGGAGGAATCCAACGCGATGATCCAGGCAGGAGAGAGGAGGAATCCAACGCGATGATCCAGGCAGGAGAGAGGAGGAATCCAACACGATGATCCACGCAGGAGAGAGGAGGAATCCAACGTGATGATCCAGGCAGGAGTGAGGAGAGCTCAAATATGACATCCACCAAGAGAGCAAGCCCGCGCGCGGTCCGCCCTATATAGCTCGGGGGTCCGCCCTTCGCTCCTCCCCGTTTTTGGCTCCCCCTCTCCTCTAGCCCTTTCGAGAAGCTCCTCGAAAAGAGGCGTTTCCTCCTCATGGCCGCCTCACACCCCGTATCCACCAATCGCCAGCGAGCTCTCGCAGTCTCTCCCGTCAGCCCCGGCGCTGCAAAAAAGGTGGAAAAACTCGCGCACCGTTGAAGGCCTTTCACGGGGCCTTCGTTTGAAGTCTTCGCGAACGGTCCAAAATAACGATAGAACAGAAAAACGGCTATCTCAAAGAGTCGCAGCCCGATGAATCACACAAATTCCCTTTAAACAACGGTGGGGAACTATCTGCACATAAACCTAGCATCATAACTGATCTTAGGACCCTTTATGGTGTATTGCGAATTTCCACAGCCGTAACAATATTTACCAACAATTTTGAGGATGAACAAATCAACGCATTTGTGATCTCTCAATCTGGTACTTTAGCAATGTATTTTAGTGTATTTTTTTAATTCTCATTAGTTATGAAAATGTTAGAGAATAAAAGGTATGGCCTTTAAATGCTCATGACTTCACTCTGTTGTGGTGTTTAAACGCATCATTTTGTACACAATTGAATGGGCGGCTATTTATTTCTGTACCATCCCGATATATGGCATATTATCGTGCTCCACAAGTCACATGGGTTTGTGGCTGGATATATACAGCAATATATATATATATATATATATATATATATATATATATATATATATATATATATATATATATATATCTTCTTCTTCTTTCGGCTGCTCCCGTTGGGGGTCACCACAGCGGATCATTCGTATGATCCGCATAGTGATTTGGCTTAGTTTTTACGCCGGATGCCCTTCCTGACGCAACCCTGGTCGCCTCTTACGACACAGGGATATGGTACACCTATTCTAACCGGGGCATACACTGGTACCCACTTCGCCAACCTCGGAAGGATGACAGGCAGTCAACCTCCTGGTGTGTATTAATTCAAGCGGCCAACGGGGCTTCAACTCAGGACCTTTCAGATCCCAAGCCGCTACCCGAACCACTACGCCATCACCAGACTATATATATATATATATATATATATATATATATATATATATATATATATATATATATATATATATATGTATATATATATATATATATGTATATGTATGTGTGTGTAGCAGAGTATCCATCTTATGGGTGGGTCGAGTTTGCACGTTACTTGCTGAAGAATGTATAGTCTGCATTTTGCAAGAAGAACAAAGATGTCTGTGAGGTGTGCGAGGTCTAAAGGGATCTTTGAGATCTTTAGGTTCTAAAGGGTCTACCAGGGTCGAAGGATTCTAACAGGGTCTATATGGTGTGCAGCATCTTAGGTCTGCAGATTATAAAGGGATTGACCTTCGAACAGGGTCTTAGGGTTCTTCGTGTTCTAATGGAGTGTGTGGGCTATCCAGGGTCTTTGGGTTTTAACGGGTCTTTAAGGTCTTAGGGGTTCTGTATGGTCTCGTCTATTATGCAATAACACTATAGATGTTTGTGCATTGTACAAAGTCTAAAGCAGTCTTCAGGGTCGAGCAACACATATATATATATATATATATATATATATATATATATATATATATATATATATATATATATATATATATATATATATATATATATATATATATATGTGGTTTTAGGGGTCTGGAGGGTCTTAGTGTTAAAAATGGTATTCGTGGTTTTATGGGTCAAAAGGTTCCACATGGTCTTTTGGGTCCTTTAATGATTCTAAAGTTGTATAGGAGAATAAGGGGTCTAAAGGATGTAAGGGATATTAAAGGCTATTCAAAGGTCTCAGGGATGTCAGCAGTTTAAAAGGTACTTGTCAATATTCACGGTGCAACTGAAGTTCAAACAATATACATAATTAATAGACAGTCACGTTGGTTAGTGGCTGGACATACACTTGCTCCATTATCTAATTATATGAAGCTCATTCCAACCACTTGGTTCCTAACTCACTGATATTAAAGATCAGTACCTTCCGGGTGACGTAGAAAGCTGAAATTCCGCATGGTCGATGGATATCGAAGCTGATACACCGGGAAAATAAATAAATACATAAACACACAACCATTGGAAAGTGTCCATAAATGAAAATATTTAAAAAAATTTAAAAATGCAGGTGAGCGATCCAAGACAATGGGGAAGCAAGGTAATTTCACGTGCCAACAGGCATCGAAGCTGATACACCAGGGGAAAAAAAAATTCACAGAACCATCAGAAAATGTCCGTAAATGAAAATATAAATAAATGCAAGTGAGCAACCCAAGAAAATGGGGAAGCACAGGTCATTCTTGTTAATAATGTGTGAGCATACCCCACTAGTTTATATATAGTATATACAGTATATAGATATTACATAATTTATCACTCTTGGCCACCATTACCATGAACACATCTCTGCAGAGAAGTACAATCTGGTTCTTGAACTTAGGGGAAGAGACAAGAAGGATTGGGGAAGGGAGAGGGGAGATGAGGGGATTGGGGGGGGGACACAAAGGGGGTTGGAGGGATTGGGGGAGAGAAGGTGGAAAAAAGGGAGAGGCAGAGATGGAGGGAGAGGGGTTTTTGGGGGGGGGGAGATGGAAGGGATATCAAGGAGTTGGGGGGATACGGAGAGGTTGGGAGATTGGGGGGAGGGGGCGGGAGTATTTATGACCAATTTACGGCACCAGATTCAAATTATGGCTAACAGCTTGCATTAATCCAAGGGTTATTCATTACACTGTAAATGAATGAACCACCCACTTCACCTGCATCATGAGAAGCAAGTGCACGCAACATGCGCCCAGCACTACTCCGTATTGCCCCCTCATTGTTTCCCAGTAGCTCCATGAGAAGGTCTAGAGCACCAGTTTCCTTGAAGACACCAGCCAGTGATCCAATACTGGCATAGGCACTCAACACGTGGATGATGTAAGAGATGCTAAGTGTTGTTACGGGCTGTGTTGATCTCCTGAGCAACAGCTGTGCACGGTCTACCAGCTGTTGTATATCTGTCTTCATACTCGCAAACACTCCTTTCTCTAGGTCCAACTCACACTGTCATACACATGCACACACACCACCTGGGAGTAAACACCAATTGTTTGTTCCAAATAAAAGTAAAATCAAAACTTTCTGTTTTAAATAGGCTTTAAAAATAATAATAATAATAATAATAATAATAATAATAATAATAATAATAATAATAATAAGAGTATGGGCAAACATTTGGATGACATTTCATTTCAATTTTTAATGAGGTAGATGGTGGAGTTGCAAGTAACTACTCACCGAGTTTTGCCGAGACAATCCATCACTCTTCCCTTGTGTCCGGCCCTCATCGGACTTGCTCTTCCAAAGGAGTGCAGGACAGCATGCCCGCACTTCCTCCTTACTCATCCACATGAGGATACTCTCGCTCTTCACACCTGGATCCACAGTACTTGATGGACTGAGTGTGCCACCATTCACAGACGTGATATTCCATCGTACAAGGTACTCATCATGTTGGCGGTGACGGAGAAGTTCTACAGGTGTTGCTTGCATGCCATCCGCAAGGTTCACACGTAAAGCACCATTACTACTCTGGGCCATGACCTGGACACACAAAGTGCACAAATAAGCACAACAATCAATAAGATAATTTAACAAAGAGAAATTTATCATGTAAGCAACAGCATTATCAAAGACCAGAATCACATTTAGTGGTTTACAATATGCATGGTGCACTGTACAATAACAAGGAGGTATTAGGATGCACAATGCATGGTGTCCTATTGTCAAATATTGGCCTAGTTTGATGTGGCTTTCCAAAAACAGAACACTTCCACCACTGCCAAATGGAGTACCATGCTTCGAGGCAACATCTGTTGTTGAACATGTACAAACACCAGTCACATCATCAATGACTGAACCATGGAAATCCTGTGGGGGTCCTAAGCCACATCCCCAATTCGATCCAAAATAAATCAATAAATAAATAAATAAGTCCTAATTCTCATTCGCAGGAACTGCCCGTAAACTACCCAAAATGACACCTATTGCTGATATTGGAGGACTAATGGCATTCGACTTGTGACATGTGTGAAACGTTTTTTCACTAGTGAGGGAAAGAGGACAATCACTCTCGATGTACAAGGGCAAGTCGAAAAGTATCCGCATTGATTTATTAAAAACTGTATTGTGTTGACGACATTGGTTGTTGTACTTGCAGGTCGAAGCATGAACTGTCTGCACCATTGTGGAGCAGTTTCAATCTTGAGCAGTCAGGAGTTGTGTCATCATGTTGTTGTCAGGGAGTGAACACAATCGCTCCACTGTCCGTTTGCAGCGACATGATTTTTGTGGGCCGAAGGTGCACCAGGTACAGAAATCCATCGCAGACTTTCAGCACAATATGGCAACAGTGCTTTACCACAACGGAGTGTGTACGATTGGATTACCATGGTCAAAAAAAAAGGTCGCACAAGTGTCACTGACGATGAACGATCTGAACGCACATCCACGTCCACAACAGAAGAAAACGTTGAACAAGTCGGCGCCATCATTCTGTATAACCGACGGTCGACTGTTGATGAAGTGGCACAACATCTGAACATGTCTTGGTTCTGCACATGAAAGCAACAACAACCAAATTCGCTTTCATAAAAGTTTCTCCAAGATGAGTTCCAAAACAAATCACAGAAGAGCAGAAGCACAACCATGTGACAATCTGCCAAAGCCTTTTGAACTGCTTTAGTCATGAAAGGAATGCTTTTTTTGTCACTGGAGACAGAACGTAGATCCACCTTCACAAGCCAGAGAGCAAACGCCAGACCATGGAGTGGAAACATCCGACATCAGTCAAAAATAAGTTCAAAAGTCAGGTCAAAGTCAAAAAGTCAAACATCACAAGTCAAAAATAAGTTTTGGGGTGGGTCTACAAATTGAAAAAGGGTGGCAAGGCAAAAACAGCAAACACACTCAGTTAGTCCAAAGTTTTTCTGAAGTACAAACCAGATGTGATAATGTTTATTGGCGTGTGTATACAAGCATATGGAGTGTCAAAGCTCAACTTATCTCTCAATCAACTTCAAATTGCAGCGCTGCAATCCTTCTGATGGCACATTTTAAAACTTGTATATTATACCAGAAGGTTATGCTGACACAATCAATGTAAGCAACAATGAACCGTGCTTTCCCATTGTCTCAAGTCGCTCATCTGAAGTGAGCACAATAAGGCTGCACCTATTTTCGGATATTGTCATTTACGAACACATTCCGATGGTTGCGAGTTTTCCCGGAGTATCAGCTTTGACGTCCGTCGGCATGTGAAATGCCAGCTTTCCACATCATCCGAAAGGTACCAAACATTAACCATCAGTCAGTCAGTGAGTCAGTGAATTAGAATGAGATATATATATATATATATATATATATATATATATATATATATATATATATATATATATATATATGTATATATATATATATATATATATATATATATGTATATATATATATATATATATATATATATATATATATATATATATATATATTGTTACGAATTTGGGAATTCGATTGCACACAACATTCAGGTTCCTTAGGTCAGTTATGTCGATAAGTGCTTGTTCCCCAGATAGTTCACCTGCCATTGTTTAATGGACAGAAATCGATTAAGTGCGCTGCGCATTTCAATTTAATAGTTAGGGAGCGATCATAACACAATGGAGATGCCCCTCCCCCTCTTCTGCGAAGAGGAAGAAGAGCCCTCCCGTCCCGTGATTCATGACGTCAACAACTCCCTCCCACCCGTGGTTGAGCGGGGGATGGAACACGAGGGCATGAGTCACGCCGGGAGCGGTGGAGGGGGCCGATAAGAATATAGAAGAGATCGTCTGCTTTGTTCGGGTTGGCTTTCAGTAGAGCTAAGGCTTCGGCTTGGGGCTTTTAGTAAGCTTTTTGCTTCGGTTATTGGTCCTCGCTTTGTTCATCGGAAGAGAGTTGAGCTGGTTGCTCTGCTTGCTCTTCTTGGTTCGTGGAGCTCTTTGTTCTCCGCTTGGTTCCCAGCTTGGTGCGACTCATCGGCCTCATCTTGGAGGTGGTTCTTCGAAATAGCGATGCATCAACGGGAAGGATCGGCGCATCATCTGACCAGCACGTGTTCAGAAGCACGAGAGGATTCGCTGGAGCTTGGGAAGGATCGCGGCTCACGGCGATTGGATCCAGCTCGCTCTCACTGGAGCCCGGATCCGAACAGCTTGAAGACCACAAGAGGTGGAGAGGTTCGAGAGAGGTTCTGGGTTTCAGCTCATCTGTCCCTCTGAGCTGAAGTCCGTTATTGAAGGCATCAGCCACCATTTCTTGGGTGTGTGTGTGTGTGTGCGTACGTGTGTCCGTGGGCCCGTCTAATAAGTAGGAAACCGTTAAGTGCTTTGTGTGCTGTAAATGATTGCATTGCATTTCGTATAGTCGGTATAGTTCTGCTCTTAAGTGCTTCCCTAGTTCCCCATTATTATTAATAAATACCCCAATTGTTAAATGTTTTCAGCTCGTCGCGTCTTTTATTGACTGAGCATTTCGTGTGTGGGAATGAGAAAGCCGTTGGTTTGCCGTAAAAGGGGGACATTCGGACCGACGGTTCTCAGCGATTAAGCCGCTCGGAATCGCGCACGGGATAGGCTCGCTTAAGCGGCTTGTTCCGTACGAGTTCCGTCGAGGGTGGAATAACCTGGTAGTTGGATCACGTGGGTATTTAGGTAAATTGAAGATTGGCAATCGACCCTACCCCACGTGGTCTGCCCATTGGCATTTTTCGGTTCTTGCACAAGGACCCGTCGGCCTCAGAGTTATCCGGGCGGCGAACTATATTCCAGACGATCGCTCGGGCCGACTCGACTTGCGGCTCCGTCAAAAAAACGGCAACACTGGTGTCAGGTCGTGCGATACAAACCCATCCCCCTCCGCGCGGCACTGGTATCGGAGAACGGGAAAACGGGCTCTCCTGTCTCCAGCTAAATTCACGGGAATCGGTCCAGGGGTGAGAGGAGCGACCCCCGATTCCCTCCAAATTACGAGCGATTCAAATTAACCCTTTACGAGAAATAAGATGGCGTCTCAAGGCGAGCGGGAGCCGGGGGTATTAGGTATGTGTCGTCATGTAGGATCCATGACCCAGGTCGGTTCTTTTTATAATTATAACCCCACCACTAACTGTGGTCAGTGGGAGCGGCTTGAGCACGAACTTTGCCGGCAAACGGAGTCGCACAATGGCAGCACAGAAAGGGCTGATATTAATGGCACAGCACGAGGCGTGAGCTCCCAGTCACCGGTTCAAGGCACGTGGTCACGGCATGTGCCATGGCAGGCGTGGCAGGATGACTATGCGAGCATTGGCAGGCTTCAGGCACAATTGGGGGATGTCTTGGAAAAGGTGAAGCGTTATGAAGAATATATCGAGGAGGTGCAACGTGGAGTGGACGAGTCACAACGGCACGCAGACGCGCTTCAGAAAAATTACGTGTACGGGGGGACACAGCGATTGGACGATTTACTGGAACGAATTCGGTGGCAAAAACATGACTTGGCCAATAGAGTCGACAAATTACGTGGGAAAAAGAATTTGGTAGTGTTTTATACCCGTCAGTTGGAATATGCGAAGAGCAAACTGAACAAAAGAATAGAGGAACAGCAGATTGGTATCTCCCAGGAAAGGAAAAAATGGGAGGAAGAATTGAAAACCGAGCTCGAAAAGAAACAAAAGGAGCACGACTTGGAAGTAAAACAATTAATGGAAAAATTATTGGAGCAAGCAAGGCGGTTCAAAGAACTGGAGGGGAGAGTGAGGGAAATACAGTTGGAAGAGAAAAAATGTGAACACGATGGGGAGTTGGAACAATTGAAGGAAGAGATAAGAACAGGCAATCAGAAAAGAGAAAGCCTAGAATGGAAGATAAAAAGAGGAGAGAGACAGCTCGAGGAAAGGGCGGAGGAATTGCTGGAAAAGTCAGAACAGTTCGAAGAACTGCAGGGAGAATTGAGGGACGAAGGAGAAAGGAAAACAAAGCTCGAAAAGGAAAAACGTGAACAAGATGGAGAATTGGAACTACTGAAGCGAGAGGTAAGGGCAAGCCAGTTTAAAAGAGAAATCCTGGAAGGGGAGATAAGAATGGGAAAGGAATGGCAGAAAAAACTAAATGAATACAGTAAAAAAAGGGACGAATTGAGGAGGGAAGCGGTGGAAAGAAGAGATGAAATGAGTGAAGAAGCATGCAAATTGAGAAAGGAATTGGAAACAAAAACTTCTGTGATACTGAAACACGAAAACAAAGAAAGAGGATTACAAGACGAACTGAGGATGTTAAAAAAGGAAAGGAAGACAATAGAGAATGAAACGTTAAGGAACCACACTGAGCAGATTGAACAATTAGAAGCCAAAGCAAAGTCGGAGTGTGCAGAGATGAGAAAGGAATTAGAAAAGAAAGCTTCTGAGTTACAGAAACACCAAAACAAAGAGAGGGAATTACAAAACGAGTTGAGGATGGTGAGAGAAGAAAGAACGACAACAGAGAATGAAACGTTAAGGAACCACACTGTACAGATCGAACAGCTGGAAGCGAAGGCCAGATTAAAGAATGAGGAACAAGAAAGAGTACTGAAAGAACAAGGAATGAGACAGGAGAAGGAAGTCGGCCAACTGAAAGAAATAACGAGATTGCAGAATGAGGAACAAGAAAGAGTACTGAAAGAACAAGGAATGAGACAGGAGAAAGAAATCCATCAATTAAAGGAAACCATGAGATTGCAGAATGAGATACAAAAAAGAGTAATGATGGAAGAACGAATCAGACAGGAGAAGGAAGTCAGCCAACTGAAAGAAACAACGAGATTGCAGAAAGAGGAACAAGAGAGACAGCGGAATAGGAAGTACAAAGAACAAGGAATGAGACAGGAGAAAGAAATCCATCAATTAAAGGAAACTATGAGATTGCAGAACGAGGAACAAGAGAGACAGTGGAATAAAAAACTGAAAGAGTATGAATTTGAAACTGAACGACAAAAGGAAAAAAAATAGGTTGGAATACGAGGAGAAGTTGAAGGAGCAAGGAATGAAGCAGGAAGGAGAAATCAGGAGATTGAAGGACACAAGGAGATTGGAGAGGGAAGAACGAGAGGAACAATGGAATAGAAAACAAAAAGAACATGAATCTGAGGTTGACCAATTGAAAGAAAAGCTGAGGCTGGAGTACGAGGCGATAGACAAAGAACAGCGAATTAAACACAAAATGGAGATGAACCAAATGAAGAAAACCATGAAACTGGATAAGGAAAGACAGGAGAGGAAACGAGAAAGAGTAATGAGACAGCAGCAAATGAAACACAAAAAGGAGATTAACCAAATGAAGCAAACCATGAAACTGGAGAAGGAAGGACAGGAGAGGAAACGAGGAAGAGTAGTGAGTGAACAGCGAATGAAACACAGGAAGGAAATGAGCCAATTGAAAGAAACAATGAGATTGGAAAACAAAGAGCAGGAGGAACAGTGGGAGAGAAAACAACAACTGTATGAGTGTGAAATTGAACGACCAAAACGGAGAGCGAGATTGGAGTCAACGGAGATTGAGGAGCTCCGGAGGGAGAACGAACGGCTAATGGGGCTCAGAGAGAAAGAACGACTCAGATGGGAAGGAAAAAGGAACCAGGAAGAGACAGAAATAAGGAACAAGGAGAGAAAATGTATAGAGACACGGGAGACAAGAGACGAGGTGAAAGTAATTGGGAGGGAGAGAAAAGAAAATTAAGACGGAAAGCAAGGAGGAGGTACGCGGAGATCGTGAAAGAGCAAGGAGTGAAAAACAGGGAAGGACGGGAGCGACTTAAGGAGAAAGCAAGGTTGACCTACATAAAGATAAGGGAAAGACGCCAGAAAGAAGCAGAGACCAATAGACACGAGGAGACGACAGAAAGAATAAAATGTATAGAGACACGGGAGATAGAGGGTGAATTGGACAAGGTTAGTGACGCACACACACACACAGAGGTAGTGGAGGACCATGAAGGGGAGCTGGTGGACTGGGTGGAGACCCAGTACAAGCAGCTGGATGGCCTCCTCCAGGAACGAGGGGAGGGAGTATGCCCCCTTGAGGCAAGTCACGACCAGGTGAGTTCGGTCGTGCTTTGCGAGTTCAAGGGGAGGAGTGCTGTGGACGGGTGCACGCCGAGCTTGGGGGGTATAGAGGCCCCGGAGACCCTTGTGGGGACACGAATCCCCAGTATGGTTGTCCCGGTGTGTGTGGTGTCGAGGTGTGTGTTCACGAGTGTGGCGAAATGCGTGCTGCAATGCACACATAGCGCGGGTGCAAGGGCGTGTGTGAGAGCGACCGGGTGGGTGACAAAGACCCCGTGTGTGAGTGGTGTGGTGGTAAGTGTGCAGAAGGGCGTTCTTCCCAGCACGCCGTGTGTGGATGAGGCACCGCGGATGAGTGCCCCCGCGTGTGTGAGTGAGGCACGGTGTATGAGTGCCCCCGCGTGTGTGAGTGAGGCACGGTGTATGAGTGAGGAACCGCGGATGAGTGCCCCCGCGTGTGTGAGTGGTATGGTTTGTGTGAGGGAAATGGCACGAGTGAGTGAAAGGCCGCGAGTGGGTGGAGTCACGTGTGCAAGGGAAATGGCATGCGTGAGTGAGCGGCCGAGTGTGAGAGAGACAGCGTGTGCAAGGTCGTTGTGTGTACGGGAGATGTCGGTCGGCATGTGTGAACATGCAGCCGCGTCTCCCGGTGTGAGTTTAATGGTGAGGTGTGTTAGTGTCGTAACACGCGGGAGTGCGTGTGTGGAATGGAGACGGAGACTGCGACAGAGGAAAGAAAGCCAAGTAGCGGCTGTAGTTGTTTCGGGGACCGTGCCGGGTTCACCCAGCAGCGAGCACGAGGTCCGTGCTGTGCAACGCACGAGGCTCCCACGTGCTCGCTTGCGAGAGTGAAGTCCCGGTCCGGAAACGCACGCGGTGGATTTGCCGATCCCGCGGACGGACAAAGTTTAGGCAGGATAACAGATTTGGACCGGACGGGTTCTCCACGCGATCGTGTGTGTTAAGCTCCAACGGGCAAAGCACATGTGTTCGCGTGGGGAACCCCTCGAGACGTGGGGCTTGTTTTTTTTATGCGCACGGTGACGTCATGGCTGCACGTGGGGTTGGAATCCGGCAGGAGGGGTATCCCTGCCGGATGGTACCGTCCAAGGAGGGACGAGGAACACGTGCAGCTGCATGACGTCACGGGCAGGTGCAAAGTGCGCGAGCTGTGAGTTGCCGCGCTGGTGCTGCGCATGTGGAAAAAAAAAAAAAAAAGCAAGCCTCACTTTCGGGTGCACAGGATTCCTGGGCAAGGGGTGGAAGACCCCCTTGACCAGGGCACAGGATGGAAACTAGTTAGGGGGAAGGGTTAGCTTAGCTAGACCGGCTCCATGGGGCAGGGGTAAGTCCTCATGGGGCCCGTGGAATGGATTAGTTAGAGGGATTGTAGCCAGATTTAGGTTGGGAAAGTGATTTTTGGGACATCTGAGGACATGGACAGACTTGTGAGTGTGTAGCGGGGACGTAGCTTAGCTACGTAGTGTTAAATGGAACGTGCTATAGTATAAGGGACGACGTGGGAGCACGAGTTAGTTAGGGGATGTAGTTACAAGGATGGCAGAGTTCAGCGGTGAGTGTGTTGAAGAGTTGTTGGTGAGTTATGAGGTGGAGACATGTTGAGCGAGTGAGGCCAGCGGGTCTGTGTGTGTGGAGTGAATGGGGAATGCATGGTGCGATGAGTGATTGGGGGGAGGAGTGACTCCCGCCCAAGGGACCCCGGGGTCAGTGTAGAGTGAGTTCGGGGGTTAGTTAAATTGAAAAATGGAGGTCGTTTTGCTGTTGGTGTGAATGTAGGCTCGAAACCCGTTTGGAGGGGTGCAGGAGCCCTGTTGACGGGCTGGGAGCGTGGCTGCGAAAGGTGAGTATCGCTGAGTGGGTACCCCGGGCACCAGGCTAGTCGGCCGTGGTAGGCCAAGGGCCCATGGGGGGCCGGGATAGCGTAGTGGGCACGGGTGCGCCTGCTTGGTGCGGGGGCCCGGGGCGCCATTAGCCGCGTGGGCAGTGTTGTGGGCACGGGTGACCCTCGGAAAGGGGCCCGGGAAGCCAGCCTGCCACGTGTGCATTTCAGGGGAGGTGCCATGGGGGGCACTCCCCGGTGTTAGGGAGCTGGTAGGCTCGGAGGCAGTGTAGTGCCCGGGGGTGCCATAGCTGGAGATTCGGCAGAGGGTCGTGCCTGCCAAGGGGAGCCACGCGTCCCAGCCATGAGACCGTGTGAGGGCACGGAGAGAAAATTGGGGGGGCGAGGCCCGAAATTGTGAGAACACCAACACAGGCGACGGGAATCTGGGTTGTTAGAACCAATAGCTTAAGCGCGAGGCGCTTGTTGAAAGCCCCGGGGTAGTTTAACATTTAAATGGTTAGGGTAGATAGGAAGTGTACCCCTCCACACCATCCATCCCCTCGCTCTCGTTGTGGGCCGCTGGACCCACTTTGGGTTAGATCGCTGAACTCTGGGGAGGCCATTCTGAGGCTTGAGTTGGGCCTCGACACAGGACGCTAGCTCTCCCTTGTTCCCCTCCGGGAAGGGAACGTAGGGGTTGGGAGTAGGCTAGGTGACAGGATAGGTTAGCCGAACAAGGACAGTAAAGGGGGTTAGGGGACGATTTATAGTGGGGAAGTAAAAATAAAATAAAAAATACGTTGGGACTAAATTGGGGTTTGACAAATTAAGGGAGTGGGTATAGACAGTGACAGGCAAAGGCGATAGGTTGGGACGGAGACCGTAGGGTAGGTCCGAGCCCGCCTTCCGAGTGGCCAGCACCACCGCACTCCCTCCACCAACCTCCACTGAACGGCGAAGGCTGGCCAGCTTCATCGGCAGCTGTTGTTTTGCTGCAAGGCCTGTACCGGCCGGATCGTCTGCAGCTGTTTTCTGCAAGGCCTGTGCCATCGGCTGGCCGTGTTTTGCTTCAAGGCCTGTGCCGGCCACTTCATCTGCTGGCTGTGTTTTTTGCAAGGCCTGTGCCGGCCCACTTCATCTGCCGGCTGGCTGTTTTTCTTCAAGGCCTGTGCCGGCCAGTTCGTCTGCCGGCTGTGTTTGCCTGCAGCGGCCTTGTTCTGCAGGCAGTGTTTGCCTGATCACCTTTGCCATGCCATGCCCACTGCCCCTGTTCACCAGCCCCGTTCAATTTTTGCTTTGCCCCCCCCCCTGTTCATTGCCATGTGCGCCAGGATCATGGCAACAGTTTGCAAGCTGCGAGAACTGCCCTGTTGGCAGCTACAACACGGGCCTGCAGTGGCGGCCCGTGCACCGTGTTTGCGTGCATCCATTCATCCATCCATTCGTTGTGCTCATTGCGTGTGCCACTTGAGCTGGCACGGAGACTGTGTTTGTGCAGCCCATGCACCATTGTGGTTCACTGCGTTCAGTTCAAAAGGGAAGGCCTTGGACTGCGAGTGAGCAGCCGGCCACGTTCCCTGTCACCTGCATTGTTTGAGCCAGAGACTGCATGCGGGCAGCCTGGCTCCCTGCTAACTGCTTTCTTTTTGCAGAGTTCAGTGATCCTGGGCCATGGTTTAGTGTAAAATTTGTAAGTTAAGGTTAAGATGTACTGTACATATGAGTGCGCCCCCGGCATGTCTGTCTTAGCGCCGGCAATTTTATTTAAGTCGTCCGTGTGAGTGAGTTTGTTTAGGTAGTTACTCAGCCCTCAGGTTATTTATTTTGGGGACACGAATACCATGAATGTCGCACTCAGGGATCCGTAGGTAAAATGTACTAGGGGAAAACTACACATGATGGCACACGAAAATTTGACGACTCGGGACGAGTCTGTAAAAAGGGGAGGGGTAGTGTTGTGGTTGACGAAATTCGCAAACCACCATTCAGGTCCCTTAGGTGAGATATCTCTGTAAGTATATGTGTAGTTAGGCCCAAACCCGTTGTTTAGAGGGAATAAATGTCATTCATTCGGGCTGCGACCCCTCTAGATAGCCGTTTTTCTTTTACTATCTTTATTTTGGACCAGCCGCCATTACTACCATTACTACCACCACCAACCACGTCTCAACAGCCATCACACAACAACCACCAACCGCAACGCCGCTTCACAACAACAGCCACGACCTTTACCGTCACAACTCGCCCTCGCAACCATCGCATCACCACCATTCCCGCGCCGCTTGTGGGCACCGATACTGGACTCGTGCAGGGCGCGCACCGAGCAGCGGGTGCAGAGGCACCAGCCTTTCCGAAGCAATCGGATCAAAAACGACTCACGCCCACTTCTGTTCCGTCCTATCGGCGAGCGTGGGGCGATTTGGCCCCACCTCCAGGTGCGTCGGAGTGTGGTCACTATATGCAGATTCGCGGATCAAAAAGCATTCACGCCCACTTTTCTTCTGTCCAATGGGGAGCCAGCCAGAGGTAAAGGGTCGAAGGTGAAAGAGCGAAGCCACGGGGGGCTATAAAGGGCCGCGTTCGCTCGCCAAAAAGTGCAGTGGAGTTGGGAGTTGGTGGAGTCAAGTTGAGTTGGGAAGAGTCAAGGAAAGTTGAGTTGGGAAGAGCCAGTCAAGAGAGGAGTCGGAGAAGGCAGTTGGACGGAGCTGTGGAGAGTTGGAGAGGTGGCGGCGGCGAAGGCAGTCGAGGGGGTGCTCGTGTCAGAGTCGGGGAGCTGCGGAGAGGAGAGGCCGGCAACGCGACCGAGGTCGTGGTGGAGACGCTCGTCGCGGGACCCGAGCCAGGGAGATATCCTCCTTCCCCCGAGCATCAACAACCCCCTCCTGTTTCCCCCCGCGCTGAGATAGTGCGAGAAGGGGGCCCCGTTCCCACCCCATTCCAGACACTGTCCGCGAGGCCCGCGGAGTCGGGGCGCCACCGCCATTTTGCGGCTCATCACCAGACGGGTAGGCTCGACGCGGTCTCGGCCCCAGGCCGGTCTGCCCCCCTCATAGTGGAGGGTGGTCCCTTTTTCTTTTGCTTTGAGTATATGTGTTGTCGGCGCCGTCTGTGAAGTAAAACTGTTTCAGTGTTGCCGTGTGCTCGGTAGTCGGTGCTAGATCTGCATTGTTTTGCTTTTACATTTGCTTTTTGTGCATTATTGTGTGCTTCTTCCACTTTTACATTTGCTTTTGGTGTATAATTGTATATGTGTGCTATCCGTGTGCCATCGCGAAATAAATGTGCTTTATGTTGAACTGTTTTCCCGTTTCGCTTCGTCTTTTCTCTAATTGAATCTCCATCTTACTTCACGTAAAGGGTTGGTCGTGGGCTAAAGACGCCCAATAATTAATCGAACCGTCGCGGTTGACGATAACACCGCTCGGTTATCCCGATAGTACGGAACGGGTCGCTTAAAGAGGCCAGTGTCCGGTCGACCTGCGGCGAGGTGCGATCGCCCGGTCTACCCTCCGTGTGGGTACTTAGGTAGGTTGAATTTGGCGAGCAACCCTATCCCACGCGGGGGGCCGATTGGCACGATCGTGGTGAGGCCGAAAGGCCCACCCGTGACTAGTTCCCGGCGTTAGTCCGAGAGGGTCACGACGGGATTGTCCGTCCGGTGGGCGACGTGCCGCGATTCGAGTTACGTGGCCGCTCGCACGCCGGCGGGCGCGAATCCGCAACAATATATACATAGATATACAATTATACATACATATATATTGTTCGGGAAATGGCCCTTCGTATGCTGCGAGATATAGGATTAGCTCAGATCCCCCATTAAATGCATGTTCAGCTAGGTTGTTTGGTAAAATGGACGTTACATGTGTGTCGGGAGGTTCAAGAGGCTGTTTTATTGTTTGTGCGGTGGTGGTGGAGCGAGAGCTCCCTCTTCTTCCTTCCCCAACCCGGACGAGGCCCCGCCCAGTCGGCTGAGAGGGTGTGGCCAAAAAGGGGAGGTGAAACTGAGGGGAGGAGTTTGTCAGCTTCGCTGAGGGAGGCGTGCTCGGGGTCGAAGCGAGCGAACGAAAGAGAAACTGTGGTGAAAAGAGTTCAGTTTTGGGAAAACAGTCGCTCTCGAGGTGTGCTCGTGTGTTCGAAGCGAGCGAACGAAGGAGGGACAGTGTGGAATCTGCCGGGAGAGACGCTGGGCCTGGCCGCGCCGAGTCTGCCTTTTTGGGCAGTGGGAGAAGCGGCCTGCACATCGAGTCGGCGATCGACTCTTATGAGGAGGTGATTCTGCAGTGAGAAAAACGGCAGCCGGCTTTAAGAGGCGAGCATGGAAAAGGAAAGAAAAGGTGATTCTGCGGAGAAAGAAACTGAGAGGACGGAGTTGAGAAGTCGGGCTTCGAGGCGGGAAGGCAAGAGAGGAAACGACGGAGCCTTTGATGGTCTTTGCTCACCTCACGGCTCGACACGTTTGCCGATCCGCTTGCCGGAGCCCAGCACCTCGATTTGGGTCTTGTCTGGTGAACAGGCCAGGCCTGGATTTGTGTGCTGGACGTTGGGAGAGATCGGCTGAGGCCCATCGTTGATCTGGCAGTCTTGTGCAGTCGGCTTTGCACGGGGTCAGACCGCGGAGACCACGTGCGGTGCGGAAAAGAGAGGACAGCGCCGCCATCTTGCCACGCGGCGCGTTCGAGCTGGGGGCTCGAATCCGTGGACATCAGCTTGTTGCGAGCGACATTCGTGCTTTTGGCACTGTCCTCTCGTCCATGAGACATCACTAAGTACTCTGTCTTGTCTGCATGCATGCTGTCTGTCTGTCTGTCTGTGTCTTGTCTGCACGTTGTATAAGGCATATCTCGGAAGCAACCCCCTCAATATATGTATATATATATATATATATATATATATATATATATATATATATATATATATATATATATATATATATATATATATATCTTCTCTTCTTCTTCTTTCGGCTGCTCCCGTTCGGGGTCGCCACAGCGGATCATCCGTATGATCCGCATAGTGATTTGGCACATGTTTTACGCCGGATGCCCTTCCTGACGCAACCCTGGTCGCCTCTTACGACACAGGGATATGGTACACCTATTTTAACCGGGGTATACACCGGCCCAGTATACTGGTACTCATTTCGCCGACCTCGGAAGGATGACAGGCTGAGTCAACCCCCTGGTGTATTAATTCAGTGGCCCAACGGGGCTTGAACTCAGGACCTCTTGGATCCCAAGCCGCTGCCCTAACCACTGCGCCAAACACCAGGCTATATATATATATATATATATGTATATATATATATATATATACATGTATACACATATATATATATATACACATATATATATATATATATATATATATATATATATATATATATATATATATACACACACAGTAGACGAGGCGTAAGTCGGCAGCGTGTAACTCGTCACTTCGCCTAAGTCGGCAGCGTCAAAAAGTCCCGAATTTATCTAATGTTAAATCGACTTACAGACTTTGAATAAAGTCTGTAAGTCGTCATCTCAAAGTCGTCATCTCAAAGTCGTCACTTTGTCTAAGTCGTCAGATGTTGTCCGTTACCGCGTAATGGAAACTCAAGTAAATGACCACGCCTAACTTGTCACACGGAACTGCTGCCTCGTGAGAATCCCGATTTCATGGAATCGTGATGCACGAGCTATTTATAACTGCGCTGCGTTCAGCTCAGTCAGCGCGCCGTCGCAAATGCATCTGAAGAGGTAGACAGGCTGCGCAGTGCAGTCTCTGGCGAAGGAGTAAAGGATCGATCGAGCTTAGTGTTGAAGTCCGATCATGGTTTTATGTTGGCTTCTTTTGTACATCACCACACTCACTTTCACATCGGTATTGAGTGGTCGTCATCACGATGACTGTGTGTCATGTAAATTGTTGATGGTATACGAGTTTTCATCCCATATGAAAACTCATTCTACATTCATTCCAATGAATGAATTCTAACAGCCATTCATTCCACATTTGTCGATGGTCATATACCATCACCGATGATATACGAGTTGTCTTACAGTTATTCATTATCTTTACTTTTGATAAAGTGATTCATGAATTCCATCTTTGCTTGATCACTTTCCAACGAACCAATGAACCCCCACCTATGCCCCGAGGATTGTGTTTCCCTTTTGGTACAATAGCCGGCTTAGAGATTGTTGCGCCCTCTCACACGTACGTGTCCAGGCCACACGCAACTTCATCCTTCACCCCACCGTCATCATGAATGTTCGCATACGCGTAAGTCGTCACATGTCTAAGTCGTCACTTTTTTCTCGGTCCCGATGGTGACGACTTACGCCTAGTCTACTGTATATATTGTTGCGGTTGTGGAAATTCGCAAACCACCATTCAGGTCCCATAGGTGAGATATCTCTGTAAGTACATGTGTAGTTAGCCCCAAACCCGTTGTTTAGAGGGAATAAATGTGATTCATTCGGGCTGTGACCCTTTGAGATAGCCGTTTTGCTGTTCTATCTTTATTTTGAACCAACCACATCTCAACCGCAATCACACAACAACCACCAACCACAACGCCGCTTCACAACAACAACAACAACAACAACAACGCCAACAGCCACGATCTTTACCTTCACAACTCGCTCCCGCAAACATCGCATCACCGCCATTCCAAACGGCACCATGGCCATAAACCACCACCATAAACCCTCCACCACCTTCACCTCTCTCCTTCTGCGGCCATTCCCGCACCAGCTGTGAGCACCAAGCGTCAGGCTGTCCTGGGCTCGTACGGGACGTGCGCCGAGCCGCAAGTGCAAAATGCGGCCTTTCCGAGGAGAATTCGGATCAGGAATGCTACACGCCCACTTCTGATCCGTCCAATCAGCAAGCGCAGGGCGGTTTGGCCACGCCTCCAGGCGCGTCTGTGTGGAATCGAGATATGCAAATTCTAGGATCAGGGGAGATTCACGCCCCTTTTTCTCCGTCCAATGGGCGAGCGTGGCTCCGCCCCCGAGCTCGTTCTGATCCAGAAATTTGCATATGGGTTCTCCTGCCGGCCTATAAAGCGCCGAGCGCAAGGCGAATCTCGGCAGAGTCGGCCTTGGAAGAGCGGAGAGTGGCAGAAAAGGCAGAGTCGGCCTTGGAAGAGCGGAGAGTGTTTCGGGCAGAGTCGGTTTGGGCAGAGTCGGCCTTGGAAGAGCGGAGAGTGGCAGAAATGGCAGAGTCGGCCTTGGAAGAGCGGAGAGTGGCAGAAAAGGCAGAGTCGGTTTGGGCAGAGTCGGCCTTGGAAGAGCGGAGAGTGGCAGAAAAGGAAGAGTCGGCCTTGGAAGAGCGGAGAGTGGCAGAAGAGCAGAGAGAGTTTTGGGCAGAGTCAGTTTGGAGCACGGAGTGGAGTCAGGAGGCGAGGGCGTCCCGGTGGTTTTCGGCAGTCAGCTGAGGAGAATTGGGGGAAGAGACCGAGGAGTTCGGGTCCGAGGCAAGGAAGACGGCGGTCGGCGACGAGGTCGCGGGGGAATCGCTCGTCACGGGACCCAAGCAAGCCAGCTATACTCTTTCCCCAGAGCATCAACAATTCCCCCCCCCTTTTTCCCCCACGCTGAGATAGTGCGAAAAGGGGGCCCCATTCCCACCCCACTCCAAGCAGTGCCAACGAAACCCGCGAAGGAGCACGAAGTCGGGGCACCGCCACGCTGCCACATTTGCGGCTCATCACAAAGACGCGGATAGGATCCACCCGGTCTCGCGGACCTGACTGCTCTTTCAGGTCCCGTGCAAATATTGGCCCGCAGGCCCCGTCTGCCCCCTTGTCTTTGAGGGTGGCCTTTTCTTTTGTTTCTGTGTAAACGTGTGTGTGTGTGTGGCGCCAGTCTGGTGAAGTAAAACTGTTAAGTGTTGCCGTGTGTCGGTCTTATTCGGTAGTATCTCTGCGTCATTGTTTCTTTTGTTACATTTGCTTTTTGTGCATAATTGTTTTAATTGTATATGTGTGCTCTCCGTGTGCCACGGAATAAATGTGCATCATGTTGAACTGTTTTCCCGTTTCGCTTCGTCTTTTCTCTAATTGAATCTCCATCTTGCTTCACGTAAAGGGTTGGCAGTGGGCTTAATACGCCCGATAATTAATCGGAACTGTCGAGGCCGACGATAACACCGCTCGGTTATCCCGATAGTACGGAACGGATCGCTTAAGCGGCCCGTGTTCGGAGTCGACCTGTGGCGAGGTGCGATCGCCCAGTCTACCCTCCGCCTGGGTACTTAGGTAGGTCGAGTTTGGCGAACAACCCTATCCCACGCGGGTGGCCGATTGGCACGATTGTGGTAAGGCCGAAAGGCCCACCCATAACTAGCTCCCGGCGTTGGTCCGAGAGGGTCATGACAGAATTGTCCGTCCGGTGGGCGACGTGCCGCGATTCGAGTCACGTGGCCGTTCGCACGCCGGCGGGCGTGATTTCGCAACAATATATATATATATATATATATATATATATATATATATATATATATATATATATATATATATATATAGTTGCGGATCCAGGGTGGCGGGATTCTCACCCGACACTTGGCGCCACCCTCACCACCGCCATCTCCGGGATTTATAACGCCGGCGGCTCGGCACAGGCCTCGGGTCACGCGTCTTCAATCTCGATACCAACGTAATCCTGGACCTTACCAGTTGGGAAAATAGACCCCGGTTACAGACTGGTTTTGTCAGATGCCGAGCGTTTTCTACTAGTCTGTAACCATTTTGGTTTTATATACCAATTGAACGGATCGTTCCTCGACGCGACACATTAATCCATAGCGGCAACTTCATACGAATCAACCAGATTTATTGGGGACGATCAGGTAACACGACACAAGCAAAATATTCACGACAATGTTTTAATTAATCTATAACCCGTTCTTAACGAGGGAACTACGGATTACGGGTTTCGAGCGGGTCCCTACCGAGATATACCTTCAACAACATGCAGACAAGACAGAGTACTTGGTGATGTTTTCCTGGACGAGAGGAAAGTGTCAAAAGCATGAATGTCGCTCGGAACAAGCCGATGTCCACGGATTCAAGCCCCAAGATGGAACATGCCATGTGGCGAAATGGAGGCGTCGTACTCTTGCTCCTGGCAGCGCCCGCGCACGCAGCCTCGGCGAGGTCGACTGCACCAGACCGTCAGGTCAATGATGGGTTTCAACTGATTTCTCTCAAGGTCCAGCATACAAGTCCAGGCCTGGCCTGTTCACCAGACAAGGCCAAATCGGGGTGCCGGGCTCTGGCAGGCTGGGTCCATGGGATTCCAAAACGTCGTCAAGCAGTGAGTCGAGTCGTTACAGTCAGAGGCTCTGTCGTTAGATGCAGGTTGAGCCTGTCCATCACCTCCTCTTGAAGCCGACTCCAGACTCACACAGCAGCCAGTTCCTCTCAAAGCTGATTGCCGCCTAAACCTCAGGTTTAGTTTTCTCTCCTGGCAGAATCACCACTGCCTTTCCTTCGCTCGCTCGCCTCGAAAACCCGACTGCCGTTTTTTGTACTTCTCCCAAAACTGAACGACTCCCAGAAGTCTCCGTTTGCTGCCCACCAGCTCCTCCCCTTTTCGAAGCCGACAAACTCCTCCTCCTAGTTTTACTTCCTCTTTTTGGCCACTCCCTCTCAGCCGACTGGGCGGGGCCTCGTTCGGAGAGGGGAAGGAAGAAGAAGAATCCCTCGACACACCACCACTGCACAACAAATAACAGCCTGTGACACCTCCCGACACACATGTAACGTCCATTTTACCGAACAGCCCAGCAAAACATGCATTTAATGGGGGATCTGAGCTAATCCTATATTTAGTAGCCCACTAAGGGCCATTTCTGTAACAATATATATATATATATATATATGTATATATATATATATATATATATATATATATATATATATATATATATATATACACAGTAAGTCCTCGCTAACCGGAAGTTCGCATATCGTAGTTTCGATTTTTCGTAATTTAGTTTTAATGACCAATTTTTCAATTATCGCAAACATTTTATGCCTATCGTAATGTCATTGCAAGGAAAAACGCAAAAAAAAGTTTCAAACTGCCTGCAAAAAACAACAATCACACAGGATGCGCATAAACACACTTTCACTTTACTGCGCATGTACTGTACGCTGTACTGTACGTATTCTCTTCACGCTCGCCTGCATACCTTCCAGTATGAATCCCAAGCGACCCGCAAGTCTTTTGCCGAGCACACCTCGTTTCAAGAGACAACGAAAGGCTGTCACATTGAAGGTGAAATTGGATATAATTAAAAGACATGAACGAGGTGAAGGGACAACGGAAATCGGCCGCGCGCAGCAATCGCTGCATTGACTGTACATTTGATCGTTCAAAGTTCGGCAAAGATAAAGAAAATATCACAGATTGCGACCAGTTCGAGTGCAACGACACTAACGAGAATGAGAGATGGTGCCATGCACAACATGAAGCGTTTATTATGTGTGTGGATAGAAGATCAAACTAAACGTCGCATGCCTTTATCTCTTGCTGTGATACAAGAAAAAGCGCGTCGTTTGTTAGGGCATTGACCCACGATTACGTGATCAATTACTTCTCCAATCATGTTGAGAAGTATCTCCAAGGAGAACAACATTGACAACAAATCTTTGCTGCTTGTAGACAATGCTCCTGCCCATCAGCAAATGGAAGACTGGTGTGAAAACGTGCAGGTAGTATTTTTACCACCAAATACTACCTCACTTTTACAGCCTATGGATCAGGGAGTTATTGCTGCTTTTAAAGCCTATTATGTTAAGCATACCATGCTGCAGCTTATCAAAAAACTGATAAGGACAAGCTATCAATCAAGGAGTTTTGGTGAACATACAACATAAAAATGGCTTTGGAAAACATTGAGGATTCATGGGCGGAGGCGAGTGCCTCCACAACGAACGCTGTGTGAAAGAAAGTGTGGCCCGAGCGTGTCCACAATTTCACGGGGTTTGCTGATGTTCCGTTGATTACAAGTCAAATTATAGACCTGGCGCAGGAGGTTGGTTTGAAGAGGTTGACGAAGAGGACGTGGATGACTTACTGGAGTCTCATGCAGAACCCTTAAGCAATGAAGATCTTATGGAGTTGGAATAGCAGTGGGCTCTTGAGGAAGAAGAAGATGCTGTGACACCTTCATCCGAGCATCTCACCATGAAAAACCTCAGCCAAATCCTCAGCTCGTTTGAAAATGCCACAGAATTTGTTATCAAGCAAGATCCAAATCTTGAAAGGAGCACTGATTTTAGCTGTGTAGTTTATGATGCCCTTTGTTGCTACAAGGAACGTTATGCAGCAAAGAAAAAGAAAGCCATCCAGCCCACTCTCCATGCATTTTTCAACCCAAAAGATGCAGCACCAACTCCATCCACCATCCAGGATGCTCCTTCAACCAGCTGCCAAGAGACCGTTCCTGCTGGTGAACAAAGTGACAGCACAGTGTCAAGTGAAGAGGGGGACGATTCTGCCACTCCGCAAGTGTGACTTGTCCACCGCAATCAACTCTGTTCCTCCAGCCTCGGGGTAAGTCTCCACGACTCGAGGAGTGTGTTTTGTTTATGTCCAAAAAATTCCGAGCCAAAAACACATCCCCCTTTAACACATTGGTTTCTATGGAAAAATATGTTTTGTTTAACACAGTTTCGCTTATCATAAGGTTTTCCAGGAACGCAACCCTTGCGAAAAGCGAGGACTCACTGTGTATATATATAGTTGCAGTTCTCAGAACGCCATGCATCCAATAGATAGTGGTCCCAAGAGAGTTATTCCATTATTATACGTGTCGATAGTCCCTTGCCTTTTGTCTCGCGGGACAACAGGGGCGAGCGTTGCGATGATCTCGTCGCTCGGTTTGCTTACATCGTTATTTTTTCATTTCATTTCTACTATTCTTTTCTGATTATTCTTAAGGTAAATCTGAGCCAGTGCGGCCTGCGCTGGGAGATGGGTTCTCAGCAAAGGCCAAACAGGCACTGCACTCACAACCCTCCGTACAAAACACAGCCTGCCAAACACACTCGCAGCAGTAATTTCCACCCAATGATGTTTTCCACAACACAGAAAACACACCGATCACGACGCCCACGCTGCACGGAACGCGTACCGAGGCTGATAAGAGAAAGACAACACCCCACCACATTGTGCATGATACAGGCAGCACGTACTTTTCAACCCATTGCTGGACGACTTGTATCGATCGGGTTTCGTCCCGAGCACACGATAGCAGAATCACCCGAGCGCTGGCCACGTGCGTAATGGCGGATCCACGCACACTATACGGAACGTGCTTGAAGGTAGACCCGTGTGCCGCTCACAACTTTGTTATCGTATAGAGCCGGGCACGAATGGACACATCTTACTGTCTGTGCATGGGTTCGCCAAAACATTGTACCTTCGATCCTCGAGGACGGCAAACGTCCCCTCGCCTCAATGGCCAGCAAAGCTGCGATCGGGCGGGGGCATGTTGTACAGCTTGGGCCACGTTGGCGCACACGGAGCGGGCGCGTAGGCCAGCGCTGATCGGGGACGCCCGAGCAGGCGTGCGAGACCGACGCTGCCTTCGGCCGGTCATCAGGGCATGGCCAGGGGGTTCTTGCAAGACGTTTCATGGCGCGGAGTTCTGTGTGGGCGATTCGTGTCATGTTGTGGGGTCAGAACGAGACGGTCCCACAGCTCGGGTTCACCTTGCCGGAAATGGAGTGTTGCAGTTTCCGGCCATCGCGGCCGGGCCACGCAGGGGGTCGGGGCCAATCAGAGCACCCGATTCGGGTGACGACACCGAGTTTTTGGGTGGCCCCCCACCCCGAGCTGCAGGGCCTTTAAAGGTCCGAGCGGGACTCCTCCTTTTCTCTGCTGCTGCCCTGCCTCGTCTTTCGCTCATCCTGGACCTCGACACCACTGGGCTCCTCCTCCTCTTCTCCGCCCACACAACTCTGACTCCACCCTCCCAACTCAAGCCCCTCCTTCACGCCCACGGTCTCAACGCGAGCTGCCCGAAGCAGGAGACAACGCGCCAGCTACCAGGGGGGTACCGCGCCATGGAGCATTCCCCCCAAACGTATTGGTGGCGCGTTCGTGTACCGCATATCCTTTATACAAAGGTACCGAGAGACCGTGGCCTCAACTCCTATCCTGTCTTGCTTCAATCCCTCTTTATTGGATTTTCTGTGTCTGTGTGTGTGCGTGTGTGTGTGTCCTAGCACCTGTCTATGTAAGTAAGCCTGAAGAAGATCGTTATTATTATTTTCGGGTTAGATCTGCTCTGTGTCTGCTTTTATAAGATGTTGCACCACACCTCTCTCCCCTATATCTGCGCAAAACACCCCCAATAAATCTTAATCGTGCAACATACCTTTCCTCGCCCATTGTAATAAATTACTATAAGGAAGGTTACAAGCTCGTTTTTGTCTTTTCTTCCATTGATCCAGCACGGTCCGAATCCAAGCTGAGCCGGGACTTTATTCCCAACAATCCGTTCCTTTTAGCCGGTACGTCCTTGGCAGTGTCGCTCGGCTGCATCCGATCCGATAAAGTGATCCGGTTCGGACAAGGCGTACCGAGGGCGTGTTCCCCGGTAATCAAATCACGTGGTTATTTTTAGGTAAGCGGATTAACTAGACGGAGGACCCCAAGTCACGTTGTTGAGTTATTGGCATCCACGGTCAGTTAAGCGACCCGCCACGTTACAGAATTAGCCGTGTGCGATGGCCTACAATTCTGGAGAGTCTGGTGGGAGCCGAGATAGCTTTCAGATCTCTGGAGGTGTCGTCCACCAGACTACGGTCTCCTCAGGTTAACCTGAGGCAGTCCCTTCGGGTGGATGCCTGGAATGTACCATTCCTAAGAGAGGATGATCACCTGCCTCTGATATCATCCGAGCTCCAGGGTTTGGAAATCGGTATTGCAGCACTCTCTGAGGTTAGGAGACCGGATAGTGGTGAGATCATGGCGGGTGGTTACACCTACTACTGGTCTAGTTGCTCTGATGATTACCATGCCCAAGGAGTTGCTGTAGCTGTGTCCAATAAACTGACTCCAATGATAAATTGAGGTAAAACCGGTAAATGAGCATATTGTGAGACTAAGGATTCGTCACTCCTTGGGCGTCGTTTCCCTGGTCTCTGTAAATGCTCCGACTGAGGCGAGTGATCTCACCATGAAAGACGTTCTATGCCACCCTCGTGTATGTGGTTGATCAGTGCCCCAGGCGAGATACTCTTCCATTCTTGGGGGATTTCACTGCATCGATTGGCACTGATAGAGGTCGTTATGAGACACATGTTGGTCCCCTTATGTCTGGAATTGTGAACCAGAAGAGCACCAAGTTCCTCGATTTTCCAATAAGTCATGGAATTAGAGTGGCTGGTTCATTGTTTCAGCACCCACAGGATCATCGCTGGACTTGGTATTCCAACGCTGGTGGTGTGGCAAAGGAGATTGATCATGTGCTTCTTCATGGTCGCTGGAGGACGATTCAGAACTACAGGGTCCAACGGATTGCTCACTTGCTCAATACTGACCACAGGGTTGTGGTAGCAACTGTGAAGTTGCAGCTTAAATCCAGGAGAATGGTACCATCCCAACCTAGGCTGGACGTTGGCAAGCTCAAGGATGAGTAGGTAGCTGAGGAGTTTGGGAACAAAGTGAGTGGGGATTTGAGGGATCTGGGTGCTTTGGGATAGGCTGAAGAGTTGTGAAGTGCCTTCAAGACAACAATCATTGATGTTGCCGATGGACGTCGTGAAACTCACCATGGGGCGAAGAAAAACCTTGGCTCTCAAGGGGCACTGGATACCATTGACCAGAGTTACAGGGCCAAGCTTAATGGCAAAGAAGAGCTGTTTAGGGAGTTGAGGCGAAAACCTGGGCATGTGCTGAGGGTGGACAAGGAGGTCTTTGTGCAAGGAATCTGTGAGGGGTAGAGCATCACCTGTGGTCAAGCTATTCTCGTCCTGCTTTCAGGGGAATTCGCACATTGCGTTCCTCCAAGCCCATCCCTCAGTGGACTGCAGTTAGAGCGGAGGGTGGTAGGCTCTTAATAGAGGAGTCTGAAGTGAAGGCCCGCTTGGCCGGTTACTTTGAGCGGCTGTGCTAGTCCGACACCAGCTATTGAGTTGGATGTCAGGGGTGTTACTATTCCTCTTGCTGACCCTCCAATCAACTGTGAATCACCTTCGTTTGTGGAAACATGGGCTGTAGTGAACCGGTTGAAATAAGGTAAAGCTCCTGGGATCTGTGGCATCCATGCTGCACTTCTCAAGGCTGGTGAAAATTCTATGTACTCATGTCATTGCATGCAGTTCTGTGACTCTGTTTGGAATTCAGGCATAATCCCAACTGATTTGAAGAGGGGCCTTGTTGTTCTTCTCTGGAAAGGAAAGGGCGATCGCCAGGACAGCAACAACTACCGAGGGGTGACGCTGCTCTCAGTGCCGGGCAGGGACTTTGCTCGGATAATTCTTGATAGGGTTCGCCACCATCTGCTTGAGCACCAGCACCCATAGCAGTCAGGCTTGACAAACAGGTCAATGAAAGACAGTATCCTGGCTCTTCAGGTTCTCACCGAACAGACGAGAGCTTTGGCAGGGGCTGCTTGCAGCCTTTATTGATCTCTGTAAAGCATTTGAGTCAATGAATCGGGATGCCCTGTGGAGGATTCTTGGTCTTCGTGGGGTGCTGCCAAAACTGATCAATCTGATGTCTGAACTATACTCTGGTATGAAGAGGGCTGTGAAGGTGTGGTGGTTCCATCTCTGACTTATTTCCAGTTATTACTGGAGTTTTCCAGGAGTGTGTACTAGTCCCCAAACCTTTCCGTACTTGTATGGACTGGATTCTAGGGAGGATGTCAGAGAGATAAAGCTGCGGTGCATCATTTGGGAGTGTCAAGATCTCTGACCTTCATTTTGCAGGCGATGCAGTCATCTTTGCAAAGACTTTGGGTATCCTTTTAGGGGCCCTTGAGGCGGTGAGTCGGAGCCGCTGGGATTTTGGGTTTCCTGGGTCAAAACTAAGATACAGGCTTTCAATGAAATTTTGGATGCTGCTTTCCTGTCTGTACCCGTTTGTGATGAGGATGTTGAGGTCAAGTTGAAGTTGAAAGTAAAATCACGGTTCTCATCGTGGGGGGGGGGGAACAAAACCACGTGTTTGAGGACCACCCGAAGGAGATTCGACCGCAAATTAGCGAAACAAAAGCAGATGACGTAAATGATGAAAGTTGTAGTACTCGAAGAGCATAACTTGCGTACCATCTTTCATTCGAAACAGTTGAAAACCCGAGGAGCTCGATGGCCAATTTATTGATTTTTTTTTGACATTTTGTAAGTTCGTGACCTTGTAACCTTGACCTTGGGACGAAAACGAAAAATCGAGCTCCGTGGGGCTATGCAGGTGCCATTGGGCTAACCAAATACCGAAACCCCTGCCAGATTCGACAAACCCCCTCGGAGAAGATGTAACTTGAAACCGGCTACCCCCTAAAAACACGTTTTTTGGGCGTGGATCTGCCCATAATGGGCGCAGCATGCCCATTCTCAGGAAAACACGAGATTATGATACAAACCTCCCACCCAAATTTTATCAGGATCATATCAAAACCCACGGAGCTATGCTCGGGACAGACAGACAGACAGAGACAGACCCATAACGAATATAGTGGTGACTTACTGACTCGTAAACAAATGATCATTGTATCTTCCATCCCATGCATTTTTCGGCCATGACCGGTCATGTTTTCTACAAAGTGAACACTGAAGCTCACATGTTTACAGTATCCACAAGTAAAGTGACGAGTGAGTAGTGGGCAACCAGGAGCTTTATCTGGGTTTCTCGTGCTGCTCCTGTGTGCATTCATTCGCACATTACATCTCTGCATTATCTCACCAAAATATTGCATCACACATTTGCTGCAAGTCAATAAGTAAACTATGTTTGAGGTTTTACATGTAATTACTTATTTGGTTTCTTTTAACTTGTAAGATCTAGACTTTACTGAACAATTAATTACATTGTTTGCAGCAAGTACAGGACAAGGTTTGTAATTGCAAATCTCACACTTATGTACTTTGGAATCGGATAGTGTTCCCACACAGAAGGGCACTCAGGAGAGTGCATACCTCCGCCAGGTAATGTCTGATCCACGAGAACATATCGGGTTGAAATACATTTTTGTAATATCCTGCTATATATTGTTTTTGGCCCTATCTCTCAATGGTGAAGAATCACTTTAAAAATTAAATAATTCTCGCATCCAGCTCATGATTCGGATCTTCACCAAAATCAAATCAATTCGTCCTTGTTACACTCCCAACATGTCCACCAAGTTTCGTCCAAATCCATCCCCAACTTTTTGAGATATCGTGCTATGTATATATATATATATATATATATATATATATATATATATATATATATATATGTATATATATATATATGTATATATATCTTCTTCTTCTTCTTTCGGCTGCTCCCGTTAGGGGTCGCCACAGCAGATAATCCGTATGATCCGCATAGTGATTTGGCACATGTTTTACGCCGGATGCCCTTCCTGACGCAACCCTGGTCGCCTCTTATGACACAGGGATATGGTACACCTATTTTAACCGGGGTATACACCGGCCCAGTATATATGTATATGTATATGTATATGTATATATATATAGTTTTATCACAATCTCTCAGTGGTGAAGAATCACTGAAAAATTATCAGATCCGGATCTTCACCAAAATTGAATCAATTCTTCGTTTTCACACACCCAACATGTCCACCAAGTTTCATCCGAATCCATCCACAACTTTTTGAGATATCCTGCACATAAACAAACAGACAGAAAGGGGTGAAAACAACCTCCTTCACCTTCGGTGGCGGAGGTAACAAAACCATGTGTTTGAGGACCACCCGAAGGAGATTCGACCGCAAATTAGGGAAACAAAAGCAGAATGTGTCAACTCCCCCTGAAAAAGAAAAGCCAGAAAAATGCTGGAAAGGAACATAACAAGGAACCATAATGGATCGCAGACTTGGAAAAGAAGAAGCAACCTCGAGAGGAAATGCCCCCAGGTGATTAATGAAGAAAAAACAAAATGCCAAACTTTAGCTTGGCAAAAGAAAAAAAAAAAAAAATCCAGGCCCAGATGGAATTCCAAACTTCTGGCAAAAACAACTTGATGCTCTCCACAATCATGACACCAGGACATTCAATGAACTAATCAAAGAAGAAAAGGCAGTAGTCTGGCAACCATTGGCTAAGGTGTGTTTTGGAGTACATACACAATTTTATTGCAGATTCTGGTAACATAGACTAAACTAAACTCAAATCCGAGTGATGCCACTTTGTCACGCTTGAGCAATTTTTTTTAGGAGCAAAATTCAAAATGGCCGCCATCAAAACCATCCTTTGGCCGTAACTCGGTCAAAAATCGAGATATGAACCCGATTTCAGTGGCAAAGCCTATGTTTTGGGGGTCAAGGAATACACTGATATGGTTAAATAAACCATATCATCCATATAAATAGTCCATATTGCAATGTTGGTTTATCAGATACCATATTTTGACTAAAATTGTAATAAATTATTGACCAATTGATGAAGTTTAGACCTATAAAGCTTGAGCCAAATAATATCAAGGGTACATACGATGAAGACACTGAAAGGTTGCTGATGTGCTTTTATTGTGTTTATATATAGATGTAGCACGGTTCCAATTCAGTTTCATGGTATAGCGAGAAAAGTGTTAAAAAATAATTTTTCACAGAGCAGTTTTTCCCCAGTAGAGTTGAGAAAAAAAATGACTGCCATGAAGAACCATGAACTGTGTCAACAGATCAAGTAAGTTATATATGCTTGGATATTTTTAAAGAAACATGCAAAACTGTGTGTTAATTAACAGTAAAGTATTATTATCAGTAGACTAATCAATTTTCTTTTGAAAGCAAGACGTTTTTGTATCTTCATATCATGATTGTTTTGATACCATAGCAACCGTTTGTGTTGATGATGTTTAAAGTACACAGGGTGGTAACAGGTTTTCTGATTTTTTTTTTTATACATGTATTTTACAAATAAATGAAATGATTAATTTGTTCATCACCCCTTGCAAATGTCTTCCACTTAAGAATGCATCTGGGTGTTTAACTTTCTGAACAATTAATACAAGACAGTTATTTCGTGATTGTTTTGCATTATATTGATCTAACAACAATTCAACATTTCTGCTTGTCTTTTTCCAGTGACAACGTTCGACAGCTGTGATCTTGAATCCGCTTGAACTGAACGATGGCATCACAGCTTAACATTTCTTGCCTGCTCAATAGTCGCATGAAATGCAGTGCCAGTAAACAGCCAATGAGTGTCGCTGGACCTGAAAGGCTCAACACCATCGTAGAAGCGAGCAAACGTAGAGGTGATGGGTGGCATGTCGCTCTCGAAACCCTGTTGCAAGACTCTACTGAGACACTACACACACAAGAATTGCGTTGCAACATACACTTCCAAGACGCACATTAAATGTTTGTTACAGAAGAAAGAAAAAGATGAAGAGCCTGTCATGAAGAGAACGCGCCGAACAGATGCCATATCGTTCAATTTTAAAGAACAATGTCTCATTTGTGGTGAAAAGTGTGATGCCATCCCAGAGCCAAAAAAATCCATCTCTCTGGCGGCGTATTGTTCAATGCAGAACTGATGATCGAGGACAGAATCAGGATACATTTAAAGATGTGATACTGAAGACCTGTGAACTGCGAGATGATGAGTGGGTTCAGCAAGTGTGACTTCGCGTTGAGGGGGCAGTCAGTGACCTGCATGCTGTTGATGCCCAATACCACAAAACTTGCATGTCTGTATTCCGTGGTCCTTGAAATGTCCAATCATTTGCCTTGAAGGAAAAACAACCTGATGACGAAGCCTTTATACGTCTGGTGAATGACCTGTCAGATGATCTTTCTCGCATTTGGAACTCAATACAAGTGCATGATATGTACCATTCACACAAGGGAGAACTGCTGTCGTGCAGGCAACTCCTGATACGTCTTTCTGAACACTTCAGATCAGATCTTCTGATATTATCAGGTACAGATTTTGCAAGCATACTCGTGTTTCACGGTAAAGCTTCAGGTATTTTGAAATTAGCGGCTAACGATGAAGATGATGACGATGCGGCCATGGCAAAGGTCACTAAACGTATTGTACGTGAATCAAAGGAACTGACGCAGGACAAGTTCACATATCAAACTAGAATTAACGTTGAAGATGTGCTCAATGATGCAAGTCCAACATTCCTGCAATTAATGTCTTCATTGACACCAAAGCTGGACTCAACCTTACAAGCAGGAACGGTGGGAAACATCGTCACAAGTCTTGTTACAAATAGACCAACGCCACTCCAAATAGCGCTAGGCATAGCAGTAAGAGACAAGTCGAAGATTGAGACTTTGTATGACTTTGGAGTCACATGTTCATATGATGAAACCTTGCGCTTCAAATCCTCTGCAGCTCATGCAGCTGCGAAGTGCCAAGAACTTTTGGGTATATCCCATAGTGGTGATGGGCTAGTTCAGGCAGTGGCAGATAATTTTGATGCTAGTATATCATCACAGTATATATCATATCATCGATATTTTTCAGTCAAAATATTATATCTAAATTGAAAAATTGCAATATAGACTATTAATGAGTTGTATGGTTTATTTAAACATACCAGTGTATTCCATGACCCCCAAAACAGGGTTTGCCAATGAAATCGGGTTCATATCTCGATTTTTGGCCGAGTTACGGCCAAAAAACGGTTTTGATGGCGGCCATTTTGAATTTTGCTCCTAAAAAAGATTGCTCAAGCGTGACAAAGTGGCATCACTCGGATTTGAGTTTAGTATAGTCTATGTTACCAGAATCTGCAATAAAATTGTGTATGTACTCCAAAACACACCTAGGGTAAAATTCCAGTTCTGCATCCAGACTACTACTACTGAACAAAGACATACTAGAACAAGCCGGTAGGCGACATGGCTGCTTGATCTAGATGGAAAGCTGGCCGACGCGACTAGCCGATATTCATGTGCATGCTATCAATAAATTTAGCACAATAAATATGATTATCACAGCCCTCTTAGTTTGTGCCCAGAAACCCGCCTTGTGAAATTTCAGGCATGTTTCCAAAGAGACTAACAAATGGCAGCCCTGGTAATTACATTTATCTATTCGCTAAAGATTTTATTTTTTTATATGATGCTGTAAGACATTCTCCTTGGGCACAAAAAAACCAGGTCCCTCGATGGTATTGATTTTTTTGTACAGTTCACAATAAGTGTACGATGTACGATAAAGTATTTTAGCTGTTGCTAAGCAACGGAGGTGTGCATAACAACCATTCATTTTTGTGTACATGCTGGCCACATTGCACACATTTCACCCAAGTTTCATCAAAATCAGACTCTTTCTCTTAGAAATATTCGCAATTAACCGTTTCTGAAATGTTCGACATATACTCGCCCAAAACCTATCTCCTCCTACAAATATTTTTTGTTCGGGCTGCAAGTTGGCATGAAGGGAGCTAGATAGATTGCGCACAGAACTATAAGCTTCGATTTTTCGATTTTTTTGGGGGATTTTTTTTAGATTTTTTGACCACTTTCAAGGGCCGTTGCTCTGCCGTTGCTAGGGCCCGGGGTCCCATATTCAAAAGCACACGATTCCCAGAAATATTGGTCCTACATACCAAATTTCATTGGAATCGGTTGAGTGGTTTAGCCCCTAGGCTTGACCAAAGTTTTGCGGACAGACAGACAGATGGAAATATCCAGAATAAGGGTGCTCTAAGAGCAGCCAAAATTGCAAAATGCGAAGAACCAAATTGTCCATCGTCTGGATCATTGGTCCCCAACCTGCGGCCCGCGGAGCCCTATACTACGGCCCGCGAGTACTTTCCAATCAAAACACATTTCCATGTAGAAATTTTAAAGGGGTTTACACAATGCCACTGCCGGCCACTGCCGTGACCTGAAAAGCCTTACACAATGCCGCTGCCAGCCACTGCCGCTTAAGCCTAAGTCATATTTGGCACGGCGGCCGTAGGGTCTACAAAATATACGGCCACTAGGAATTATAGGGCGGCCGCATTATTTCCACGGTCACACAATGTAGCAGTCACATATGTTTTTATTTTTCGGGGAGCCGCACGGCATATTTAGAAATTGTGGAGACCGAAAACGTGGGGGTGCCGTACGGTCTTTGATTTGATGTCTCACTGTGACCTCAGGGCCTCCCTGCGGCAGCCATATAATTTTGAAGGCAGACGCAAGGGAGCCTCAAGGTGCCCGCAAGGCAACCACAGGGGGCCCTAAGGCGAACGTGCGGCCAGACGGACGGTAACGAGTGGGTATATATATACCAGTTCTTTTTTTACTGAAATAAAAATATAACAGTTCGGAATATACCAGTATATAAAACTGAATATACTATAACTATAATATATATATATATATATATATATATATATATATATATATATATATATATAACTGAATATACCAGTATATAAAACTGAATATACTATAACTATAATATATATATATATACATATATATATATATATATATATATATATATATATATATATATATATATATATCTTCTTCTTCCTTCGGCTGCTCCCGTTAGGGGTCGCCACAGCGTATCATCCGTATGATCCGCATAGTGATTTTAGCACATGTTTTACGCCGGATACCCTTCCTGACGCAACCCTGGTCGCCTCTTACGACACATGGATATATATATATATATATATATATATATATATATATATATATATATATATATATATATATATATATATATATATATATATATATATATATATATCTGAATATACCAGTTCGGAGTACCGTGGTGCCCCCAGAATCCGAACGCCCCATTGTTTGAACAAATTGGAATCTGAACAATTTTTTCGAGAAAATTTTGCCCTAAAAACCGAACACTTTTTCGAAAACCAAACACAACGTAGCATTCATGTTTGTTCACGTGCGTCTCCCCTGCCTGTTCGACCCACATCTTCGCGCTTTGTTAATTTTGTTAGTCGGTGAAAGTACTCGTGAAAGCATCTCTCATGTGTCGATCGCTACTTTACCTCGTGTTTTCACCTTGATTTGTGGGGTTTTTTTACTCATCTTGTGTTTTAATTAATAACGAAAAAGCAATCTGATCACGTGGTGTGACGAACTGTCGGGCAAGGATTTAATTTCACAGAAATACCGGTTGTAATTTGGAATATCCATGATTACCTCAGCCTGATGTGTTTGATGAAAGTGATTGTGGTTCGGGGGGGGGATCATGTTTGATGAGCTGCCCTGGGGGCAGCGCTCTCGCAGAGTGCGCGAGCAATCGGAACCCAGGCCAGAGCACGAGCCTGGGTGGACCTTTGGATGTGGTGATTGTACCAGTTTACATACAATACACCACCACCGAAGGTCATTTACTCATCTTGTTTTACCTGAAACATGGGTAATTTCAGTTGAAAGCGTCTTTAAAGAGGGTTTTCTTGGGGTCCAGAAACAGATTAATTCACTTTCCATTATTTCTTATTGGGAAAATAGTTTTGAAATCCGAACTATTTGCAATCCGAACAGCCTCCTGGAAAGAATTGAATTGGGATTCTGGGGGCACCACTGTATAGGCAAATACCTATACTCCGATCTCTAGCGGCAGCGCACGGTCGACGCAGACTGCCACGGAGGCCGTACGTAGGACGCACGGCGGGCGTAGGGGAAACGTGCGTCGACCCTGCGTTGCCCGCAGGTCGTCACACAGACTGCAAGGCCACCGTACGTTGAACACAGGGACGCCTTAGGACTACCCCATGGCGACCGTGGAAATAGTGCAGCCGCCATAATTTTTTGGAGGTTGGCAAAATTTATTTTTCATTGATAAGAGCCTACGGCAGCTGCACGAATAACGCAAGCCCACCGTACGCCCTATGTACGGTCGACGTGGAACACATCTACGTCACAGCTTGGCTTGCTGAATTGCTACGGACAACGTAGAAATGAAAAAAAGTTATAACTCCGCGCTATAATTCCACGGCGACCCCTACGACCTGTAAAAGATAGCCATATGGCATAGGGCCGCCCTGAGGCCACCTCAGAAACTCTGCGGCCGCCGCACATTTCTGTCAATTCAGGCGGGGGGGGGGTACGGCCGCCGTATCCTAGCCGTAGAGCAGATGTGACTTAGGCCTTATCGCCAGGAGGAATCAAATCAATTTGCATCAATAAAACTCAATAAAATGCATCAATTTTTTTCTGGCTCTGAACATCCTTGGGAGTAGTGAATGTGGCCCATGGGATCAAAAGGTTGGGGACCACTGGTCTGGATACACTGTAAGAAAGCTTTCGACAGTGTTCCACATTCGTGGATGATAAAATGTATGCAAATATACAAACTCAATCCCCAAATAATCAAACTGATTGGGAAAGCAATGGAGCTCTGGAATAGCACAATGGTATTACAGCACTCAGAAGGAAATTTCGAAATACCAAATGTGAAGATATGGCGCGGGATCTTCCAGGGACAGAGTTCCCCCCCCCCCCTCTTGTTTTGTCTGGCTCTGGACCCACTGAGAAACCTCATCAACAAACAAGGACACGGATACACCCTAACAACCAATACTAGAACATCCAAAGAAACAGGAGAGGTGACACCAACAATACATGGATGATTGAAAGCTCTTCGCACTGAAAGATGATAAATTGACAGAACAGCTCAAACTAGTAAAACGGATATTCAAATGAAATATGGACTACATAAGTGTGCCAAGTGCACATTTGTACAAGGTAAACCAACAAAAATTGACCTTGAAACAACAATACAGCAGTTAGAAAACGAAGCATCATACAAATACCTCGGGGTAGAAGAGAGCCACCAAATACGTCACAAACAAATGTACAAAACGATCACCAAAGAATACCTACGTATAACGAAGCAGATCCTGAAAATGTACCATTCCCCAAGAAACAAAATCAAATCCACAAACCAACTCACAGTACCAGTGTTCCAATACACCTGTGGAATAATAAACTGGCCCCAATCAGAAATCAATGTTAGACATCAAAAAAAGAAAACTCCATACCATCCACAAAATGTTCTCCAAAAACCAGTGCATCAAGAGAATGTACCTGTCAATACGAGAGAGAGGGAGTGGCCTGATGGAACTCAACCAGGTGCACAGAGCACCGAGTGTTGGACGAGCTGAGTATGTGAAATGCTCAACAGACTATCGATTGAATTTGTAAACAAACATGAACACAACAAACCTGAAAAAGTATCCCCAACTTGCCCTGCAAGGAATTTCCAAAAACAGATGTGAACAGAAGATACTGCACAGTAAAATGTAACAGCAACAAACACAGCCCCAACAATTTCAAAAAAGACAAAATAAAAATATAAAAAGAAATATCAACAAATATACACAAACAACTGGGAGAATGACAAAAGAGCAGGAAAATACAAAAACGAGTTGGACCGCATTGGGATCGACAAAGAAGGCTCATTGGAATGTCTCTGAAGAGGTCAGCTCAACTGGGATGGAGAACAAATAAAAAATACCAAAGATCAAGGACACTTCACCAATGGATGTCAAAAAAGATGGAGGGACAGAGTCAGACGGCCAAGTGTGGGTGCTGCAAGACAGAAACAGAAAGTACTAATCACCTGCTTTCGGGATATAAAAAACTATCAGAACAACTTTATACACAATGGCACAACAAAGTATGCAAAGTGTTTCATTGGCATATCAGCAAAAATTTCAACTTCCCAGTTGCAAAAAACTCCGAAAAACATGAACTGAGGGCGATCATTGAGAATAAGGATGTCATGGTCACGTACGACCTGATGGTCCCATCGAGTGTGAACACAATAAACAAAGCCTTGTGCCCGGACATCATTTGCAAGAACAAAAAGGAAAAGACAGCATTGGTGATTGAGATTTCAGTACCAAGTGATTTTGGCTTAGATAAAGCAGAAATCAGGAAAATGACCGAATACCAGGACCTCAAAAATGAGATCAAGAGATCTTGGAAGCTGAAGAGAGTCAAAATTGCACCACCAGTGAGAATTGGAGCAACATGAATAATAGAGAGGAACCTCACTGACATTTTAAAAACCATCCCGGGATGTCACCACAAACAAAGTACAACTGGAGGCTGTCCGGGGTTTGGTGGCGATCCTGAAAAGAGCCCTCGGAACAAAACACTGAGAAAAACAAAGATGAACAGCTCGGTCCATGGACTGTGATCCCTTACCGAAGTGGAGGTGGATACTTTGAGTCCTGGGAGAACTTTGTTTCATCTCCTGAAACCCACAAATTGAGATAACAACCAACGACACACAAGCTTGATATTTTCGAACACGCACACACATACACACGTACACACACACGCGCATACACACGCGCATACACACGCGCATACACACGCGCATACACACACACGCACGCACGCACGCACGCACACACACACACACACACACACACACACACACACACGTACACACACGTACACACACGTACACACACGTACACACACGCACACGTACGCACACGTACACACACGCACACGTACACACACGTACACACACGCACACGTACACACACGTACACACACACGCGCATACACACGCGCATACACACGCGCATACACACGCGCATACACACACACGCACGCACGCACGCACACACACGTACACACACACGTACACACACACACACACACACACACACACACACACACACACACACGCACACGTACACACACGCACACGTACGCACACGTACACACACGTACGCACACGTACACACACGTACACACACACGCGCATACACACGCGCATACACACGCGCATACACACGCGCATACACACACACGCACGCACGCACGCACGCACGCACACACACGTACACACACACGTACACACACACGCGCATACACACGCGCATACACGCACACGCACACGCACGCGCACGCGCACACACACACACACACACACACACACACACACACACACACACGCACACGCACACGCACACGCACGCACACACACGTACACACACGTACACACACGCACACGTACACACACGTACACACACGTACACACACGTCCACACACACGTACACACACGTGCACACACACGTGCACACACGTGCACACACACGTACACACACACGTGCACACACGTGCACACACGTGCACACACGTGCACACACGTACACACACGTACACACACTATCTTACCTGCCAAGCCTCACACCCTCGGTCCGCCAGTTCCTTGTCGTGCAGGGCCGACCCACAAAGAAAAACGGCCCGAGCCGAGTCCACAGGCACAAGTACCAAACCACCCGAACCGCTGTCACTGCACTGTACCACAGGCCGAGCCGAGTCACTGCACTGTACCACAGGCCGAGCCGAGTCACTGCACTGTACCACAGGCCGAGCCGAGTCACTGCACTGTACCACAGGCCGAGCCGAGTCACTGCACTGTACCACGAGCCCGGTTTGGGTGCGGTCGGCTCGGCTCGGCTCGGGTAGGGCAGGACAGGGTAGGGAGTGGTCTAATCACATAGGATATAATCGGGTAGAACCAGGACCTGATGATGGACCAAGACGAGATTGAATGTGACCCGTTGAACACTCCCTGCACTCAGTGTGGTGATAACAAGCTCCGCACCCGGAAAACAAGTCAAACCACGAGAAACCGGAACCAGGGAAACAAACAACACAAGAGTTTCCCCTGGAACGGAAGACTTCGGAATCACTTCTTGATTTAAAAATGATAATCGCTCTTTATCCGCCTTTGCCTTGGAGATCGATAGTGTTGAGCATTTTCATGTAAAAAATATTTTGGGAATAACGTCGTGTTATAATGATAATAATGATAATGATAATGATGAAAATAATATTTTAATAATACATTCGTACCATTGATTGGATATGACAACTTCCATGTGCAAGGGAGAGGGAGGAGGACTTGGAGAGGGGAGGGGAGGGGAGGGAGACTTGTAAAGGGGAGGGAGGGGGACTTGGGGAGGGGAGGGGGACTTGGAGAGGGGAGGGGAGGGGGTCTTGGAGAGGGGAGGGGGACTTGGAGAGGGGAGGGGAGGGAGACTTGTAAAGGGGAGGGAGGGGGACTTGGGGAGGGGAGGGGACTTGGAGGGGGACTTGGAGAGGGGAGGGAGGGGGTCTTGGAGAGGGGAGGGGGACTTGGAGAGGGAGGGGAGGGAGACTTGTAAAGGGGAGGGGGACTTGGGGAGAGGAGGGGGACTTGGGGAGGGGAGGGGGACTTGGAGGGGGACTTGGAGAGGGGAGGGGAGGGGACTTGGAGAGGGGAGGGAGGGGACTTGGAGAGGGGAGAGGTACTTGAAGAGGGGAGGAGTACTTGAAGAGGGGAGGGGAACTTGGAGAGGGGAGGGAGGGGTACTTGAAGAGGGGAGGGAGGGGATGGGGACTTGAGGAGGGGAGGGGAAGGGGACTTGGGGATGGGAGGGAGGGGGACTTGGAGAGGGGAGGGAGGGGGACTTGGAGAGGGGAGGGGGACTTGGGGGTGGGGGACTTGGGGAGGGGAGGGGGACTTGGAGAGGGGAGGAGACTTTAAGAGGGGAGGGGAGGGGGACTTGCAGAGGGGAGGGGAGTGGGACTTGCAGAGGGGAGGGAGGGGAACTTGGATATTAGGGGGCCGGGAGGGTCGTGCTGCCTGGATGGGCCAAATGGCCTTCTCCTGCGTTGAAGTTCCTTGTAAATGCTTATTCCATAATCACTCCATATCTTCTTCTTCTTCCTTCGGCTGCTCCCGTTAGGGGTCGCCACAGCGGATCATCCGTATAATCCGCATAGTGATTTGGCACATGTTTTACGCCGGATGCCCCTCCTGACGCAACCCTGGTCGCCTCTTACGACACAGGGATATCATAATCACTCCATATATATATATATATATATATATATATATATATATATATATATATATATATATATATATATATATATATATATATATA
>NC_140975.1:71781691-71829191 GCF_056783735.1 Eptatretus burgeri | reverse complement strand
GATTACCAGTGTACTGGGCCGGTGTATACCCCGGTTAAAATAGGTGTACCATATCCCTGTGTCATAAGAGGCGACCAGGGTTGCGTCAGGAAGGGCATCCGGTGTAAAACATGTGCCAAATCACAATGTGGATCATACGGATGATCCGCTGTGGCGATCCCGAACGGGAGCAGCCGAAAGAAGAAGAATATATATATATATATATATATATATATATATATATATATATATATATATATATATATATCTCTCTCTCTCTCTCTCTCTATCTCTCACTCTCTCTCTCTCTCTCTCTCTCTCTCTCTCTCTCTCTCTCTCTCTCTCTCTCTCTCTCTCTCTCTCTCTCTCTCTCTCTCTCTCTCTCTCTCGCCCCCTGCTGGTCGTTTGTTTTCTGGGCATGGTGGCATGGCTGCCGTGGGCTGCTGCTCTGTGTTGTGGTGAGTTTTCAGTGTCGTTTTCGTCCCTTCCCTCCCTCTTCCCCTTTTCCTTCCTGTTGTGTTCTGTGGTGGTTTTATTTGTGGTTTTTCTCCTCTGTTATCGTTGAGAGAGAGAAAGAGTGAGAGCTGGCCCTCCCTTTGGGCACGGCCTACCCGTTTAGGTTCAGGATAGATTTTGCTTTGAGGTTTTGCTCTCTGATTTAAACCTGTTTTATTTTAATTTATTTTGTTATCTTCTTTTAAGTTCGTTTTCGTTAACTCTCTCTTTCCCAAAGTCAGAGGAAGTTGGAGTGCCTTGTTGACTTCCTCTTCCCGAGGTAGGGAGGAGGTTGGGCCCCGTGTACTTAAACATGGCGGCTGCTCGTTCACAGCAATATGCTGCATTCGAGCATTTATCACGTAAACACGGTAAAGCTTGCTCTCCACCGGAAGGTGTTACGCTGGAAGCGATTGTCATGGTAATCGGGAACATAAATGGTTTCGGAAAGGTACGTGCTACTTCACGTATGAATAAGCGTGTGATTATTTTTGTATCTGATGAAGCGTTCGTTGCTCCAATTGTTGAACAAGGCTTGGCCCTTGACTCTGGGACATTTGTAATGGCATACCCCCTTGACTCTTGTGCACAAAGGGTAGTAATTAGAAATCTCCCACCGTTCCTAAAGAATGACTTGATACTTTCAGCCTTGCAGCGCTATGGTGATTGTGTGTCTCCATTAATAATGCTCCCTGTCGGCTTTAAAGACAAACGGGTAAGCCATGTCATGAGCTTCCGCAGACAAGTATTCATGGTACTTAAAAAAGAATATGCTTCACTTAACGTTATTATGAAGTTCACTTCAAATGGTCATAACTATCAAGTATATGTCTCTACCGATACCCTAAAGTGTTTTGGTTGTGGAGCGATTGGACATATGAAACAGTTCTGTCCACTCAGTCAGAAACAACCTTCCCTCAATGCTCCGAGTAATGATTTTCAGACTAATACTATCACTTTCACCCAAAATGATTATCCTCCCCCCAATGTTACTGACTCCATCGGTAACGATCCCCTCTCCCCAATGTTACTGACTCCGTCGGTAACGATCCCCTCCCCAGCATTACTGATGCTGCTCGTAAGGTCTCTGCCTCCAATGTCACTGACTGTGCTCATAACGATCCTCTTCCCAACGTTACTGATTCTGTTGGTGACGATCCTTGCCTTAATATTAATATCACCAACTCAGTAAATAACGTTGAGCTTCAGTCGAATGTTGCAGCTTCCCTTTCAACAAATAAACAAGATAGGCCTTTAGTAATTGAACGAGTTGACACAAGCACTTGTAATGAACAGATGGACACCACAAACGAGGGGTTCGTTACTGTTTATAAAGTTTAAAAAACGCAAGTCTGTTGTCAGAAACGTATCACCCTCCGGGAAACGACCAACCAACACGAGCATAAATGGCACTGAAATCTCACTTTCCAACCAATTTGCCTTGTTAGAAGAAGAGGAAAAATCGGATGTTTTACTCAATAATAATATTAATGATGATGGAGTAGATACCAAATCATTAATATCGAAAGACTGTATTCCTGACCCCCTAGAATGTACCACTTCACAAAAGGGGCCTCTCCCCATAACGTAGAGCAGTGTTACGAATGTCATGATAATGCTAAAACACCGACCCGAACTAACAAAACTGGTACTCCCACCGTGCCTGACGAATCTGAGGTCCCCGGTCAAATTGATGGAACCTCCTTCCCATGTACAGTTACCCCAGTCAAAATCACCACACCGGATGTACAGATTGATTGTAATTTGGAGGCAGCCGTGCCTGTGATATCTAATCAAGTCACTGCTGAAGAACAGCAGGGTATTGCCGCAGATAGTATGGGGGGATACGAGTCTGACGGGACATCTTCTTCTGTCTGTTTCAAGTGATGCGGGTAGCGATACTTCTTCTCTAAAGCTCGAAGACACCTCTTCAATTTCCCCAGATACTATTTACACCTTCTTGCACAAAAATTTTCGAAAAAAGAATGTCAAATTTAAAGACAATTTTCCAGTTCTAGAAGACTTTATTCAAGTGACCAGAATAATGATTTCCAGACCTGATCGATACAATCTTCCCGACCCTCAATGTCATCGTTTGAGGAAATTTTTAAGTCATGCTCGGAACTAACTCAAAAATAATGGTTGATGCTGTTGTACCTGATGACCTCTGTCCTTTCCCCTCTTCATACCTTCAATGAAAATATCCATTGCAAGCTTAAATATCAATGGTGGTCGTAATTCTCTCCGTAAAGTGCAAGTTAAACAACTAATCGAGTGCAACAAGGTTGATATCTTATTATTACAAGAAACTCATTCCACTGACTCTTCTTCAGCTGAATGGAAATTATTTCTTAAAGGGCATTGGTTCGTCAGCAGTCTTTCAAGTCCGATTGCCGGGATAGCCATCTACTTTCAGCAAACTCTTCCTTTAACTTTAGTCTCCTTCCAAGAAATTGTAAAAGGACATTTAGCTTCCCTGACCTTTTCCATTCGTCAGCAGCTTTTCACCATTGTCAATCTATATGCTCCGAGCACAAATCCTGAAAGATCTTCTTTTTTTGATTGTCTTAAATCATTTCTTGCTAATATCCCCCCCGACCACTTTCTATGTCTCGGAGGTGATTTTAATTGTACACTAAACCCCCCTCTTGATAGGAATGGTGCTGAGCCAAATGCAGCCAGTACGAGAGTTCTTGCTCGCTCCATTTCAAAATTCAAGTTGACTGACATTTGGCGACTGCAACATCCGACGCAACAACAATTTAGTTGGTGTCGCTGTTCTAACAATCGAGTGTCTTCAGCTCGACTTGATAAATTCTACGTTTCCAATCATTTTCTTAACCTTGTCTTAAACACCTTAATTCTCCCTTCTGGGTTCTCTGATCACCATGTTGTTGTTATGCGGTTTCAATTGCCACAAGTTAAGAGGGGGAGCCCTTATTGGAAGTTTAACACAGCACTTCTTCAAAATGATTTATTTGTTACTTCCTTTAAAACCTTTTGGGCACATTACATCACGATCGATCAGAAGTTCTCTTGTCAACATCAGTGGTCAACTAACAAATCCTCTCACTAATCCCCAAAAAAGGTGACCTTCAACTTGTTGAGAACTGGCGCCCAATCTCTCTACTTTCTGCTGATTACAAAATCCTGTCCAAATTACTTGTCAATCGTTTAAAGTTATAATTGGACACATTGTAACTCCTGACCAGTCCTATTGCATTCCTGGTCGATCAATATTTTACAATATATTTTTTGTTCGTGATTTGATTTCGATTTGCCATTGTCAGAACGTCAATACTGGGCTGATTTTTCTCGATCAAGAAAAAGCTTTCGATAACGTTGACCATTCATATTTATTTGAAGTTTTAAAAGGGTTTGGGTTTGGATCTTTCTTTATTTCCTGCATTAAGTTGCTGTATCACAATAATTCCAGTCTACTAAACACTAATAACAGTTTGTGTTCACCTTTTCCAGTTCAGCGAGGCATTAGACAAGGTTGCCCTCTTTCTGGGTACCTGTACTCCCTTTTCATTGAACCCTTGCTCATTCATTTACGCCACAAGCTCTCTGGTTTTTCAGTGGTACCTTCAGTTAAGGTTCTTGCATATGCTGACGATCTGAGTGTAATTGTCAATACTCAATCTGACATTGCTGCTCTTACAAATGCTCTACAAAATTTTAATCTTGCATCTTCTGCTCCTGTTAACTGGAGAAAGAGTAGAGCGTTGTGCCTTGGTCCTTCAGAGTTATTTATCCCACCTCCGCTGCCTAATGCCTTGCAGTGGAGGCATGATGGTGTTAAACATCTGGGTGTTTTTCTCGGGAACGTGACTTTCTCTTTAAAAAATTGGGACGAGATGGTGGATCAAATCTCTCACACCCTTAATTGCTGGAAAAGTTTATCCAGCTTACTGTCTTACAGAGGTAGAGTGCTAATAATTAATAATTTAGCTGCTTCCAAACTCTGGAATCGGATGATTGCCTTACAACCCCCCAAATCACTAATCCTGAATTTGCAACGAATCCTTGTTAACTTTTTCTGGAATGGTATGCACCGGCTCCGAGCAGATCTTCTGAGTGTCCCGCTAGAAAAAGGCGGTCAAGGACTCGTGGACATTACCAGCAAAATACTGTCCTTTCGACTGACTACCTTGCGTCAACTTCTATACAAGGGGGTCCTGTCCTGGCGGCCGCTGGCTTCCTGTTTGCTCCTGCAAGCTGGCAGGCTCAAGTGTGAACTTGAACTTGTTCTACTTGACCTGCAGTGAGTTGACACCTCCTTACTGCCCTCCTTCTATCAAAGTCTCCTAAATGCCAGTCAATGCCTCCTTCAGTACGAAACAAGGATTCGTATAAATTTAGTAATTTCATGCGTGAACCTCTTTTTTACAACAGCCTCTTTCACCATGACTTTCAAAGCAGGTCCCTCATTCAATCCTTCATTGAATCTGGCTTCTTCCTTGTGGAAGACTTTGTCAATCACACATATTCTGAATGGCAGACTCTGACCCAGATATTGGAAGCTTGCGATGTTAAATCAACACGAATAATTGGACTAATTCTACGTTCAATTGTTAAAGTTTTCAACCTTTTTAATTTATCGTGGCCTCCATCACATGATGTTCAAGGTGCAAGTACAACACAACCTGACTTCCCTGATTTCGTTTTTTCTAACGCTCCTTCCATCAAGCCTCTACAAACATGTACAAAGACTGCTATGTATGTGCAATGTCTCAATGTTATTACCTCTGCCAACCCCAATAATGCACTGAGTACCCACTGGAAAGAGCTTCTGCCTGCAGGGGTTCCATCATCTCCCACCCGGTCTTCCATGTACACATCACCTGTATCTAAAGGTGCCGGAGAAATACAGTGGAGACTCGCACACTATTCCTTGACTTCAAACGTATTCCTCAAGAGATTGAACCTCGTTTCGTCCGATGAATGTCCTTTTTGCCATCAATCCGAGGATGTTTTCCATGCTTATGTTTGTTGTCAAAGGTTGATCCCACTGTTTAAACTCTTGAAACTTTTTTCCAAAGATTAGGCTTTTGCTTTTCATTCCATTATTTTATTTTCTGCATACCGGTATCCAACAAGAATGTCGGAATTGAAGTTGCTAATTTCCTACTTGCTGAAGCGAAACTCGCAATATACATCACTCGCAAGAGGATGATTTCTGGTGTTAATTCACAGGAATGCAGCGCTCTGCTTGCCTTTCAAGGCTATGTGTGTGCCCGTCTCAAAATGGAATTCCTGTTTTATCGAGAGAGTTCGCGAATTAATGGCTTCATTGACAAATGTTGTAAAATTGAAGTAATGTGCAAAGTGGAAGGAGAAAATTTATTCCTTTTGTATTAATTTAACATCTTAAGTTATTCCTGTTCCTGATTCACGTTTTGATTGAATCTGCACAATGTTGCATCACTTGTTTCTTTTTGTAATAAAAGTCTCTGTCTCTCTCTCTCTCGTACACTGGTACTCATTTTGCCGACCTCAGAAGGATGACAGGCTGTCAACCCCACCTGGTATTAATTCAGCGGAAACACGAGGCCCGAACTCAGGACCCAAGGATCCCAAGTCAGCCACCCTAACCACTGTGCCAACACCAGGCTGACCTACAACTGCAGGAGTAGTAGCGCTACAAACACACAAACACTGGTCCATGAATTACAGTCAGGATAAGGGAAGAAAGGGTGAAGAAAGGGAAGTCGACTCAGATTCTGCAACCAGTCCAGACGGCATCAGCCCACGTGTCCTAAAAACATGCTCCTCTGCTCTTGCTCACACTCTCTCTGTTCACCCTCTCATTTGCTCAAGGTCATCTGCCATCTGCTTGGAAATCAGCAAACATTACTGCCTTGCATAAAAAAGGTGCAAAAACAGATCCCTGCAACTACAGACCAATCGGCCTTCTCTGAATCATCAGAAAAGTTATGGAATCGATCATCACTTCAGACATTAAATCCTTCCTCTTCTCCAATGTCCTGATTTCCGATCATCAAATTTTGATTCAGACCAGGTCACTCAACCCTGGATATGCTGCTTCTGCTCTCCTAACAATGGATGGAGGTCCTCAATGCGGGACAGGAAATCCGAGCCGTATCCCTGGATATATCACGTGCTTTTGACATGGTGTGACACCCTGCCCTGCTCACCAAACTCTCTTCCTGTGGTATCCAAGGCCATCTCCACTCATGGCTCGCAGACTTCCTCTCCTGTCACAGTCAAGGTGTGGCCCTAAATGGAGTTCTTTCATCCCCTCTTCCTGTCCAGGCTGGAGTTCCCCAAGGCAGCATTCTGGGCCCTGTTCTTTTTCTAGTTCTCATCAACGATCTCTCCGACTCTCTGGAAAATCCTTTTTATCTCTTTGCTGATGACTCCACCCTTTGCCGTACCATCTGTCATCTCTCAGACCGGCAAGCAGCAGCTTCTTCACTCTCTGCAGATCTGGGTGAAATCATAAACTGGTCCCACACGTGGAACATGTCTTTTAATCCAGACAAATCCCACACTCTCACTATGGCTCTCCGAAAGGACCATTTGCAACCCCCCCCCCCCCCCATCTACTTTCTCAACAATCCTCTGGAAGAAGTCCTTTCTTTCAGGTTTCTGGGTCTCACTATCTGCCATGATCTTTCCTGGGAAATGGCATTTCCAACCTTGCCTCCAAAGCCAGTCACCAACTGGGAATCCTCCATCGTGTAAAGTCCTTCCTCGGCCCACCTGAACTCCTGACCACTTACAAAGCTTTCAGCAGCAGCCTGATGGAGTACTGCTCTCCGCTCTGTGCTGGTGCTCCTGCCTCCCACCTTTCTCTGCTTCACGCTGTGGAAACCAAGGCATTTCGGATCATTGGCAACTCCCGCGATGAGGCTGACTCTTTGGGCCTCTCACTCCCTCACCGCAGGCAGGTCGGTGGTTTTTCTTATCTTCTACCATCTACTCTCCGATCTCGCCCCCCCCCCTGCTGCTCTGTCTGCGATTTGTCCCAACCATATTTCCGCAGGGTGCTCAAGGTCCACCAACAACCCCCTTCTGGTAAAACTACCAAAATCACGAATCACTGTTCACCTTCACTCTTTCATTCCTCTTTTTTTCCCGCCTTTAGAATAAACTCCCTCACTCTATTCAATCCCATTCTTCCCTCCAGGCCTTCAAAACAGCTGTTCACCACCACCTCTTATCATCCCCCATCCAAATCCTCGATCTTTTCTACCCCCGTTGATCCTCCCCAAACCCACCTCCTTCAAATTCCCTGCTTTCCTTCCTGAAAGTCCCTGTAATTTTCTTGTATTCCATCTTGTATTCCCCATGTTCCCCATCCCATCCCTCTCCCTTCCACAGATCTCCTAATGTCTCTGTTCCCCATTGTTTTGTCCTTCCCACTCCCGCCTCTCTTGTCTCATGCCCCCCTTGCTGTGTGTTGTGTGTTACCTCTCATACCAGCCTCGACAAGGTCTACCAAAAAAGAAAAAAAGTGATTGCGAATTTAACATTCCATCTTTATTTACTTTCAACATTGTTCTTAACAAATGGGAACATGAACAATGCAGACATGATGGGCCGAATGGCCTTTTCATGCGCCAAAGTTCCCTGTGTATATTTGTGTAACGTTGTTATGAGCAGGAAGAAATGGGGAGGGGAAGACAGAGAGTTGGGGGTGAAGGTGCATGGATTTAGAAGAGAAAGATTGTTATGTTGGGAAAGTGGGGGGGGGTGACGACTTGGGGTTGGAAGGGAGATTGAGTGATTGGGGTTTGGGGCAGTTGAGGACTTAAAAAAGGGGGAGGAGAGCACATAGTTTGGGTGTGGTGGGATCGGGGTTAAAGACATGGGATTGTGTGTGTGTGGGGGGGGGGGGGTGGGGGTTTGGGACCTGAAGTGACATTTTTTGGTCTTTTGGGTCTTTTCCTGACTTTGGGGGTATTGAGAGTCTTTTACGTCTCTTGGATCTTTTGGGGTATTTTGGGCCTTTGGGGGCTTCAGGGTATTTTGAGTCTTCAGAGTCCTTGGGTTATTTTATGTCTTCTGAGTATTTAAGAGTCCGGGTCTTTTGCATCTTAAGGGTCCTCAGGGTCTTAGAGGGTCTTCAAAGGTTTAAGGGTGTGTGTGGGGAGGGGGGTTTGAGGGGGTTAGGCACCTGAAGTCACATTTTGGGTCTTTTTGGTCTTTGGGGTCTTCGGGGATCTTTTAGATCTCTTGGGTCCTTTGGGTCTTTTGGGTCTTCAGGGTATTTTGGGTCTTCGGAGTCCTTGGGGTCTTTTATGTCTTCTGGATATTTTAGCGTCTTTGGGGTCTTTTGCGGTTGAAGGGTCCTCATGGTTTGAGAGGGACTTCAAAGGTTTAATGGGTCTCAGCATTCTAAAGGGTCGAAAGGTACATTCCAATAGTACGGAAATAATGGACATAAAGTCACATGGCTGGATGGACAGACAGAGGGACGGAGGGACAGAAGGAAAGAAGGATGGACGCATGCTGAGGCCAAGCTTTTTTATTGAGAGATTTTAAATCAATCAGGAATAAGAGCAGTAGGGTGGATATACTGGTTCTGGCTCACTTTTCCCCATGTAAATGAATGGGGGATTTTCAGCGATTCCCTTTTTTTTTCCCTAAAAATAAACCCCCTTTTTATCCCAAGGTATATTTATTTGTCTCCCCTTTTAACCTGGAGGTTGAACAGCTCACTCATTGAACCTATAAAGATTTGTTCATTCTCAAATTCCTTCAATAGTTTAATTTTTTTGCACAATAATCCCCATCTAAAATATTGAAAAACAAAACATTTGAATCTTTATATTTTTTAAGATACCCCTTTTGTGTCATTACGAAATGATAAACTTCTCTTAATGATCTTGTTTGACCACCTCCTGAGTTGCAAATCATTTTTGTGTATAAACCACGCCATAAAAAAAGTTTTGTTTCAAATGTTTTCAGTTCATGCCGTGAAAATGAGGAAGTGTTTTTTTGACACGGTCGTGCTGTGAAAAGAAAAACAGGAACTATTCTGTGAGACAAGGTCTCATGTTTATATTTTATCTCGGAACACGAACTGAAAACATGTTTAATCAAAACCATTTTAGGGCATTTTCAGTATGTTTTGAAAATGATCCAAAGCCTCGTGTTTATTTTCCAAGCTGCTCACCCGAAGTGTCATTTCCTGTGGCGACACCCAATGATTAGGTAATTTCCTCATGTTGTCTTATAAGTGATTCGCCAGACAAAGTTTCTGCCAGACCGGATTTTCATTTTACAACTGAGACATGGACTCACTCTCTTCCGATGAAGACAACAGCTCACTACAAAGTTGGTAAGTTTGTGTATGGTTTTCTCTTTGAACGATGAAGCAATTGATTATAAATTAAATCGTGATAATGCGAAAATATATATATTTTTTTCCTGACAGGTCGTTGGAAGAAGTGGAGTTTACATATCACGACGAGGTGCATCAAATGAATGCTCTTATTGAAGAGGTCAATGATTTTAGAAGAGCATTGAAAAACATTTATAATGACTGGTACGAAGTCTTATCATGGCCTCTGATCTCGAATGAATTAAACCAATGGTGAGACACGTGTGTGTGTGTGTGTGTGTATGTATATATATATGTGTGTGTGTGTGTGTGTGTGTGTGTGTGTGTATATATATGTGTGTCTATGTGTGTGTATGTGTATATATATATATATATATATATATATATATATATATATATATATATATATATATATATATATATATATGTGTGTGTGTGTGTGTGTGTGTGTGTCGCTTTCCCTGTCTGTTTGTCTCTCTCTATCTCTCCCTGTCTGTTTGTATCTCTCTCTGTCTGTCTCCATCTATACCGTTGACTTTTTCTTTTTTTTTCAGCACTATCACACAACATCAGCTGTTGAAGCAATCTTGTACAACACATGATTTTCTGGAGGTAAATGTTTCTGAATTATTATTTAGTTTTTTTTTTTTTATTAATATCACTCTCTCTTTCGAATGTCGTCTTATGTTGGTTGCATCATTAGTTTGGACACGGTTTTGCCAGTACACTGGAATTCATTTTATTAGCCTTGAAAGGATGACAGGCTCCTGGTGTGTTAATTCAGTGGTCAACGAGGCTTGAACTTAGAACCAACAACAAGCTTACTCATATTACCATGTAATTATCTTTATAAAACCTAATTATTATCCACTTTTTGTTTCAAAACAGAATATGGTATCTGAGTTTCGAAATCACAAGACATCTGAAGAAGATTGCTGGGAAAGATTATACATTCTCGCAAATGAATATTTAATATTTTCAATATTAATAAATTATATTTGTTTTGTTTACAATTACTTGATTTTGAATTTCAAGAAGAGGATCAAGACATGAAGGAGTGGGAGGGGTTGGGGGGTAGGTGCGCTCCCCCAATGACCCATCACCCCCTCATCCCATCCCTCCCCTCCCCATGTGTGTGTGTGGGGAAGAGTGGGGTGGGATGAGGGGGGGGGGGGGTCAAGGGGGGGGGGGCACAGGGGGGAGGAGGGGTGGGGCTTGTGTGGGCGGGGGTATTGTGGGCGGGGCTTGTGTGGGCGGGGCGTGTGTGGGCGGGGCGTGTGTGGGCGGGGCGTGTGTGGGAGGGGCGTGTGTGGGAGGGGCGTGTGTGGGAGGGCGTTTATGTGGACAGGGTTTATGTGGGCAGGGTTTATGTGGGCGGAGCTTCGGTGGAGCTTATGTGGGAGGGGTGAATGTGGATGAGGCTTATGTGGATGAGGTTTGTGTGGATAAATGGATGGGTGGAGAGATGGGTGGATGGGTGGATGAGTGGAGATTGTGTGGATGGGTGGATAATTTTTTAATTAAATAAACATGTTGTGTGTGGGGAACTAATTAACTAATCACTAATTATGTGAATATGATGAATATGGGTGGAGCTTGTGTGAGGTTTGTGTGTGTGCAGCTTGTGTGGGGTGGGGTTTATGTGGGTGGGTTTTGTGTGGAGCTTGTGAGGGGTTTGTGTGGGGTGGGGTTTATGTGGGGTTTGTGTGGGGTGGGGTTTATGTGTGTGTGGGGTGGGGTTTGTGTGTGGTGGGGTTTGTGTGGGGGTGGGGTTTGTGTGGAGCTTGTGTGGGGTGGGGTTTATGTGGGTGGAGTCAAAAAGGGGCGGAGTCAAAAAATTTCAATTTATCTTTGTCTTTTGTAATTCCTGTGAATAAAATGAACCTAAAATCTCTTCCCCTTCCAAATCATATATCTTATAAGTCCAAGGAACCGTATCTGTTACATCAACAATTTAAAAAAGCTCGTTGGTCCATCTTTTAATATAACCTTTTTCAAAATGAGATTTCCACCTATATATTCTTACGATATCACCAACTTTGAACTTAGGTTTTCTGACATTAATCTCTTTTTCATATTTTAATTTTGTAAATGTTTCTGATGGTTTCATATTTGTTGACGTGTGAATCGTGTCATTATACTTATCCACAATATCCTGAATAAAAGATGACCATTGTTGTGAACCGAGTTGTGTGAATTTTTTATATAGTCTTTCTTTTAAGGTACGATTAAAACGTTCAACAACAACTGCCTTCCCTTCATTAAAGGTACTGTATAATGTAATACTGTTATTTTTTAGAAAATTCATAAATGTCTTGTTATAAAACTCTCTACCCTCATCAGTCCACAATTTTTTAGGTTTTCTCTTACTTTTATTAAATATCTGTTGAAAGGCTAACATAAGAGTATTACCTGTTTTGTTTTTTAAAGGGACAACCCACGCATATCAATAACGGTTAAAGCATACTTGTACCCCTTATCATTATTGAGTTCAATCAAATCAGCAGACCAGATATAATCAACTTCCTTGGAATAAACTTTCCTTCTCTGAAACTTTGTGAATATTGGTTTATGTAATTCATCAGCTAATTGCTCTTCAGTCTTAATGGCATCATTAGAGCCTATAAGTTTTTTAAATTTCCAAGTCCAAGTTTCAATTTAGCACTGATCATCTTCTTCACGATGAACCTATCAACTTTTTCTCTCAAGGTTGGATTTTGTATCAGAGACAAATTATACAACATTTCTCTATCGGCTTCATGCTTTTCTTCCAACGTTGTGGTATTCCCATAATCAATATCGTGTCTCATGCACACTTCATCAACTCTATTGATGGGTTCACTCCAGGATTTAGGATTGTCTACCTCATCTAATCTTTTATCCAAGTTTGTGCCTGGACCACAGAAAGAATACCCTGGAAGATGTAATTCCCTTGGTATTCCAGTAGTTGTAAATTTACTTCCTGATAAAAACTTTTGTATATCTCCTCCTTGTTTGTGTTTGGAGATAAATTGATTTTTTTTTTTGAACCACACACCAAACATATACCTTTTTGTATAACCCTGTTATTTTTACTTTTAATATATGAAATATTTTTAGTATTAGTTTTCTTTTTACATTTGAAACAATAACTCATTTATTTATGTGAAAAATTCCTGCAGAGTGCAAAAACCTTTTTAGTTTCCAACATGCACATTTGAATCTTAATTTTTAAAACATAAAGAATCCTTAGAAATGCCTTCACTCTCTCCTCCATTTATTTAAGAAAAAAAAATAAAAATGAAAAACTTGAATTAAAATGAATAGCTTGTCGATGTCAATAGTCTTGAAGAAAATATTTCAAATAGACTTGTCAATTCTTTGTTTTCCTCCTCGGTGGGTTGAGTTATTTTCTGTAATACCACCAATCTTTTTTTAATCTCACTGGTTTCCATATTTTGATATTTATTCATTCTCTCTCTTTCCTCCCTCTCCTCCCTCTCTCTCTCTTCTCTCTTTCCTCCCTCTCTCTCTTCTCTCTCTTCTCCCTTTCATCCCTCTCTCTCTTCTCTCTTTCCTCCTTCTCTCTCTTCTCCCTCTCCTCCCTCTCTCTCTTCTCTTTTTCCTCCTCTTTCTTCTCTTTTTCCTCCTTCTCTCTCTTCTCCTTTTCCTCCTCTTCCCTCTCTTCTTCAACTCCTTCCTCATCCCTTATTATCCTTGAATCGCTTACACCCCATAGAATATCATACATATATTCATCAGGATTTCTTGTTATTCCTGTATCCAAAATAATTTTTTTTACAACCGGAAACCAATAAAATTTCTTTTGAATTTCTAAAAGAGCCTTACCTTTTCTTAACTTTATAATTTTTTCATTATTTAACATTCTAATTAAATCTAAAGTTGTCGGTTTATCAACATCAGCATAATGCCAATCTTTTATTGAAAATACCTCATTCTTATGTTGTAGAACATATTTATTAAAATACCGAATACCAGTAGGGTAAGAATACTGATTCTGGCTCACTTTTCCCTATGTAAATGAATAGGGGATTTTCAGCGATTCCCTTTTTTTTTCCTTAAAAATAAACCCCCTTTTTATCCCAAGGTATATTTATTTGTCTCCCCTTTTAACCTGGAGGTTGAACCTCATTGAATTGAACACCTGAGGGTTGAACAGCTCACTCATTGAACCTATAAAGATTTGTTCATTCTCAAATTCCTTCAATAGTTTAATTTTCTTTGCACAATAATCCCCATCTAAAATATTGACAAACAAAACATTTGAATCTTTATATTTTTTTAAGATACCCCTTTTGTGCCATTACGAAATGATAAACTTCTCTTAATGCTCTTGTTTGACCACCTCCTGAGCCACAGGTTGTTTTTGTTAAGCCACGCCCACTTCCCATAAGCCCCGCCCACCGACCTGCGAAAATTTTTATAAGGCCCGCCCACTTTTATTTAAGCCCCGCCCACTTTTCATGAGGTTTTTTATAAGCCACGCCCACTTTTCCTAAGTCCCGCCCACTTTTGATAAGCCCCGCCCACTTTTCATGAGGTATTTTTTATAAGCCACGCCCACTTTTCCTAAGCCCCGCCTACTTTTGCTAAGCCCCACCTACTCTTACATCATTTCCAGTTCATCTCTGACTCACAAAGAAATCACTAGAAAATTCCAGCATGTGATGGTTTCCATGTTATGAAATGGTTTCCATGTTATGAAATGGTTTCCAGCATGTTATGAAATTCCACCAGGGAATTTCCACAGGAAACCACACCCAACAGTCTTTCCCTATAAAAGCCTCAAGCCCAGGCTCCATTTTAAACATTTTTTTGCTGGTGATGGTGTGCTGTGTGCTTGCCTGGAACTCTCTGACTTGTATGGAACTAAACCTTCAAGTTGATGAACTGGATTCAAACCTCTTATCTGTTGAAGTAAGATTTTTATTTTCCTATTTTTAGTTCCTTTTAAACATTGACTCGTTTAATAATTAAATAACTTAATTAATACATTATTATTTTCTCTCACAGGAAATTGTATCTGAAATACAAAATGAAAATACTGCTTTTGCTACAACTTGGAGGAAAATTGTTGGCTTGGTTGAAGACCTTGTGAGCGACCAAGACCTACAGAACGAGCAAGACCTTGAGTGGGATGACTTTGGGGTTCCTTGGAACTCTCTGACTTGTATGGAACTAAACCTTCAAGTTGATGAACTGGATTCAAACCTCTTATCTGTTGAGGTAAGATTTTTATTTTCCTATTCTTAGTTCCTTTTAAACATTGACTCGTTTAATAATTAAATAACTTAATTAATACATTATTATTTTCTCTCACAGGAAATTGTGTCTGAAATACGAAATGAAAATACTGCTTTTGCTACAACTTGGGGGGAAATTGTTGGCTTGGTTGAAGATCTTATGAGTGACCAAGACCTACAGAACGAGTTCATCCTTGATGACCCAACCAAAGAGTTATACCTTGGAGACCAGCAAAATCCTGAAAAAGAGTTTTACAGCAATAGTACTCATTGTGAGTTATCAAGACAATACCCACTGAACAAGTTATACCTTGATGAGCCAGAATACAAGTTTTACCTTGGAGACTCACAAATTTTGAAAAAATCAGTAAATGAGTTCTGCCTTGATGGTTTAAATAACTACCTTGGAGACTCAGGAAAAGGGTTCTGCCAAGATGGTTCTAAATATGGGACCTACCTTGGAGACTCACAAATTTTGAAAAAATCAGTAAATGAGTTCTGCCTTGATTGTTTAAATAACTACCTTGGAGACTCAGGAAAAGGGTTCTGCCAAGATGGTTCTAAATATGGGACCTACCTTGGAGACTCACAAATTTTTAAAAAATCAGTAAATGAGTTCTGCCTTGATGGTTTAAATAACTACCTTGGAGACTCAGGAAAAGGGTTCTGCCAAGATGGTTCTAAATATGGGACCTACCTTGGAGACTCACAAATTTTGAAAAAATCAGTAAATGAGTTCTGCCTTGATGGTTTAAATAACTACCTTGGAGACTCAGGAAAAGGGTTCTGCCAAGATTGTTCTAAATATGGGACCTACCTTGGAGACTCACAAATTTTGAAAAAATCAGGAAATGAGTTATCCTTTAGAGACTTTGTAAGTTGGTTTTATTTTGAAGACTTGAAATGTGGGTTCTGGCTTGATAACTCACAATGTGATACATATCTTGGAAACTCAACGGTAATGTGGTTATACCTTGAAGACTTGGAAAGTTGGGTTTATGTTGGACACTTGAAACTTTTTTGGAGACTTTTATTTATTTATTTATTTATTATTATTATTTTATTTATTTATATTTTGGAGTTGCTATCATTCTTTAGGATCTAAACCTATCGATGTAGTTCTTTGTCGGATGGTGCTTGATGGGAGCAAGATCAAGAAAGTTCTGGGAAGAAAGTGCAGGCTTACTCCCCCTTTCTACGTCATCAAACCTTTCTTTTAGTTCTTTCATCCCCTCTTCCTGTGCAGGCTGGAGTTCCTCAAGGTAGCGTTCTGGGCCCTGTTCTTTTTCTGGTTTTCATCAATGATCTCTCGGACTCTCTGGAAAATCCTCTATTTCTCTTTGCCGATGACTCCACCCTCTGCCGTACCATCTGTCATCCCTCAGACCGGCAAGCAGCAGCTTCTTCGCTCACTGCAGATCTGGATAAAATCACAAACTGGTCCAACACGTGGAACATGTCTTTCAATCCAGACAAATCTCACACTCTCACTATGTCTCTTCGAAAGGACCGTTTACAAAACCCCCCCATCCACTTTCTCAACAATCCTCTGGAAGAAGTCTTTTCAAGCTTCTGGGTCTCACTATCTGCCATGACCTTTCCTGGGAAAGTCACATTTCCAACCTTGCCTCAAAAGCCAGTCGCCGACTGGGAATCCTCCGTCGTGCAAAGTCCTTCCTCGGCCCTCTTGAGCTCCTGACCACTTACAAAGCTTTTGTCCGTAGCCTGATGGAGTACTGCTCTCCCCTCTGGGCTGGTGCTCCTGCCTCCCACCTTTCTCGACTTCACGCTGTCGAAACCAGGGCTTTTAAGATCATTGGCATCTCCCGCAATGAAGCTGAGTCTTTGGGCCTCTCACTCAATCACCGCAGGTTGGTCGGTGGTCTTTGTCTTCTACCGACTCCTCTCCAGCCTTGCCCCCTGCTCTCTCTGTGATTTGTCCCAACCACATTTCCACAGGGCGCTCAAGGTCCGCCAACAACCCCTTCTGGTAAAACTACCAAAATCACGAATCACTGCTCATCTTCACTCTTTCATTCCTCTTTTTCCCGCCTTTGGAATAAACTCCCTCACTCTATTCTTTCCCATTCTTCCCTCCAGGCTTTCAAAACAGCTGTTCACCACCACCTCTTATCTTCCCCCATCCAAATCCTCGATCTTTTCTACCCCCGATAATCCACCCAAGCCCACTTCCTTCAATTCTCCTGCTTTCCTTCCTGAAAGTCCCTTTAATGTCCATCTTCCCCTCGCCATGTTCCCCGTCCCATCCCCATCCCTCTCCCTTCCACAGTTCACCTGTCTGTTCCCCAATGTTTTGTCCCTTCCACTCTCGCCCCTCTTGTCTCATGCCTCCTTACTGTGAGTTGTGTGTTAGCTCTCATACGAGCCTCGACCAAGGTATACAAAAAAAAAAAAAAAAAAAAAAAAAAAAAACCTGAAAGCCTTAAAAGACAGAATTGGAAGAAGAGAAAAAAAAAACGTAAAAAATATATATATATAGGTGGAAATCTCATTTTGAAAAAGACATTGTGTTGGGCGAGGATTGAGTTGGGGTTGAGATTTTGAATGTGAGGGTTGGGACAAACACAAACACAAACACAAACACACATCAACAAACAAAAGTTAAGCCTTGACTATTCAGTTGAGGATTCTGTGTTTGGGGTTCACAGATCTAAGAACGTCCCCCTTGATGCACATTATATACTGTAATACACCTCAGACTTGTCCCTCTAGTGTCCACAAAGGTGTATAGTAGGAGGGAGTGAAGGGACAACCCATTGCTCCCATAGGTATTATCTGCTTAGTTTTGTCTTTTGTAATTCCTGTGAATAAAATGAACCTAAAATCTCTTCCCTTCCAAATCATATATCTTATAAGTCCAAGGAACCGTATCTATTACATCAACAATTTTAAAAAGTTCTTTCGTCCATCGTTTAGTAAAACCCTTTTCAAAATGAGATTTCCACCTATATATTCTTACAATATCACCAACTTTGAACTTAGGTTTTCTGACATTAATCTCTTTTTCATATTTTAATTTTGTAAATGTTTCTGATGGTTTCATATTTGTTGACGTGTGAATCGTGTCATTATACTTATCCACAATATCCTGAATAAAAGATGACCATTGTTGTGAACCGAGTTGTGTGAATTTTTTATATAGTCTCTCTTTTAAGGTACGATTAAAACGTTCAACAACAACTGCCTTCCCTTCATTAAAGGTACTGTATAATGTAATACTGTTATTTTTTTAGAAAATTCATAAATGTCTTGTTATAAAACTCTCTACCCTCATCAGTCCACAATTTTTTAGGTTTTCTCTTACTTTTATTAAATATCTGTTGAAAAGCTAACATAAGAGTATTACCTGTTTTGTTTTTTAAAGGGACAACCCACGCATATCAATAACGGTTAAAGCATACTTGTACCCCTTATCATTATTGAGTTCAATCAAATCAGCAGACCAGATATAATCAACTTCCTTGGAATAAACTTTCCTTCTCTGAAACTTTGTGAATATTGGTTTATGTAATTCATCAGCTAATTGCTCTTCAGTCTTAATGGCATCATTAGAGCCTATAAGTTTTTTAAATTTCCAAGTCCAAGTTTCAATTTAGCACTGATCATCTTCTTCACGATGAACCTATCAACTTTTTCTCTCAAGGTTGGATTTTGTATCAGAGACAAATTATACAACATTTCTCTATCGGCTTCATGCTTTTCTTCCAACGTTGTGGTATTCCCATAATCAATATCGTGTCTCATGCACACTTCATCAACTCTATTGATGGGTTCACTCCAGGATTTAGGATTGTCTACCTCATCTAATCTTTTATCCAAGTTTGTGCCTGGACCACAGAAAGAATACCCTGGAAGATGTAATTCCCTTGGTATTCCAGTAGTTGTAAATTTACTTCCTGATAAAAACTTTTGTATATCTCCTCCTTGTTTGTGTTTGGAGATAAATTGATTTTTTTGAACCACACACCAAACATATACCTTTTTGTATAACCATGTTATTTTTACTTTTAATATATGAAATATTTTTAGTATTAGTTTTCTTTTTACATTTGAGACAATAACTCATTTATTTATGTGAAAAATTCCTGCAGAGTGGAAAAACCTTTTTAGTTTCCAACATGCACATTTGAATCTTAATTTTTAAAACATAAAGAATCCTTAGAAATGCCTTCACTCTCTCCTCCATTTATTTAAGAAAAAAAAAATAAAAATGAAAAACTTGAATTAAAATGAATATCTTGTCGATGTCAATAGTCTTGAAGAAAATATTTCAAATAGACTTTTCAATTCTTTGTTTTCCTCCTCGGTGGGTTGAGTTATTTTCTGTAATACCACCAATCTTTTTTTAATCTCACTGGTTTCCATATTTTGATATTTATTCATTCTCTCTCTTTCCTCCCTCTCTCTCTTCTCTCTCTTCTCTCTTTCATCCCTCTCTCTCTTCTCTCTCTTCTCCCTTTCATCCCTCTCTCTCTTCTCTCTTTCCTCCTTCTCTCTCTTCTCCCTCTCCTCCCTCTCTCTCTTCTCTTTTTCCTCCTCTTTCTTCTCTTTTTCCTCCTTCTCTCTCTTCTCCTTTTCCTCCTCTTCCCTCTCTTCTTCAACTCCTTCCTCATCCCTTATTATCCTTGAATCGCTTACACCCCATAGAATATCATACATATATTCATCAGGATTTCTTGTTATTCCTGTATCCAAAATAATTTTTTTTACAACCGGAAACCAATAAAATTTCTTTTGAATTTCTAAAAGAGCCTTACCTTTTCTTAACTTTATAATTTTTTCATTATTTAACATTCTAATTAAATCTAAAGTTGTCGGTTTATCAACATCAGCATAATGCCAATCTTTTATTGAAAATACCTCATTCTTATGTTGTAGAACATATTTATTAAAATACCGAATACCAGTAGGGTAAGAATACTGATTCTGGCTCACTTTTCCCTATGTAAATGAATAGGGGATTTTCAGCGATTCCCTTTTTTTTTCCTTAAAAATAAACCCCCTTTTTATCCCAAGGTATATTTATTTGTCTCCCCTTTTAACCTGGAGGTTGAACCTCATTGAATTGAACACCTGAGGGTTGAACAGCTCACTCATTGAACCTATAAAGATTTGTTCATTCTCAAATTCCTTCAATAGTTTAATTTTCTTTGCACAATAATCCCCATCTAAAATATTGACAAACAAAACATTTGAATCTTTATATTTTTTTAAGATACCCCTTTTGTGCCATTACGAAATGATAAACTTCTCTTAATGCTCTTGTTTGACCACCTCCTGAGCCACAGGTTGTTTTTGTTAAGCCACGCCCACTTCCCATAAGCCCCGCCCACCGACCTGCGAAAATTTTTATAAGGCCCGCCCACTTTTATTTAAGCCCCGCCCACTTTTCATGAGGTTTTTTATAAGCCACGCCCACTTTTCCTAAGTCCCGCCCACTTTTGATAAGCCCCGCCCACTTTTCATGAGGTATTTTTTATAAGCCACGCCCACTTTTCCTAAGCCCCGCCTACTTTTGCTAAGCCCCACCTACTCTTACATCATTTCCAGTTCATCTCTGACTCACAAAGAAATCACTAGAAAATTCCAGCATGTGATGGTTTCCATGTTATGAAATGGTTTCCATGTTATGAAATGGTTTCCAGCATGTTATGAAATTCCACCAGGGAATTTCCACAGGAAACCACACCCAACAGTCTTTCCCTATAAAAGCCTCAAGCCCAGGCTCCATTTTAAACATTTTTTTGCTGGTGATGGTGTGCTGTGTGCTTGCCTGGAACTCTCTGACTTGTATGGAACTAAACCTTCAAGTTGATGAACTGGATTCAAACCTCTTATCTGTTGAAGTAAGATTTTTATTTTCCTATTTTTAGTTCCTTTTAAACATTGACTCGTTTAATAATTAAATAACTTAATTAATACATTATTATTTTCTCTCACAGGAAATTGTATCTGAAATACAAAATGAAAATACTGCTTTTGCTACAACTTGGAGGAAAATTGTTGGCTTGGTTGAAGACCTTGTGAGCGACCAAGACCTACAGAACGAGCAAGACCTTGAGTGGGATGACTTTGGGGTTCCTTGGAACTCTCTGACTTGTATGGAACTAAACCTTCAAGTTGATGAACTGGATTCAAACCTCTTATCTGTTGAGGTAAGATTTTTATTTTCCTATTCTTAGTTCCTTTTAAACATTGACTCGTTTAATAATTAAATAACTTAATTAATACATTATTATTTTCTCTCACAGGAAATTGTGTCTGAAATACGAAATGAAAATACTGCTTTTGCTACAACTTGGGGGGGAAATTGTTGGCTTGGTTGAAGATCTTATGAGTGACCAAGACCTACAGAACGAGTTCATCCTTGATGACCCAACCAAAGAGTTATACCTTGGAGACCAGCAAAATCCTGAAAAAGAGTTTTACAGCAATAGTACTCATTGTGAGTTATCAAGACAATACCCACTGAACAAGTTATACCTTGATGAGCCAGAATACAAGTTTTACCTTGGAGACTCACAAATTTTGAAAAAATCAGTAAATGAGTTCTGCCTTGATGGTTTAAATAACTACCTTGGAGACTCAGGAAAAGGGTTCTGCCAAGATGGTTCTAAATATGGGACCTACCTTGGAGACTCACAAATTTTGAAAAAATCAGTAAATGAGTTCTGCCTTGATTGTTTAAATAACTACCTTGGAGACTCAGGAAAAGGGTTCTGCCAAGATGGTTCTAAATATGGGACCTACCTTGGAGACTCACAAATTTTTAAAAAATCAGTAAATGAGTTCTGCCTTGATGGTTTAAATAACTACCTTGGAGACTCAGGAAAAGGGTTCTGCCAAGATGGTTCTAAATATGGGACCTACCTTGGAGACTCACAAATTTTGAAAAAATCAGTAAATGAGTTCTGCCTTGATGGTTTAAATAACTACCTTGGAGACTCAGGAAAAGGGTTCTGCCAAGATTGTTCTAAATATGGGACCTACCTTGGAGACTCACAAATTTTGAAAAAATCAGGAAATGAGTTATCCTTTAGAGACTTTGTAAGTTGGTTTTATTTTGAAGACTTGAAATGTGGGTTCTGGCTTGATAACTCACAATGTGATACATATCTTGGAAACTCAACGGTAATGTGGTTATACCTTGAAGACTTGGAAAGTTGGGTTTATGTTGGACACTTGAAACTTTTTTGGAGACTTTTATTTATTTATTTATTTATTTATTATTATTATTTTATTTATTTATATTTTGGAGTTGCTATCATTCTTTAGGATCTAAACCTATCGATGTAGTTCTTTGTCGGATGGTGCTTGATGGGAGCAAGATCAAGAAAGTTCTGGGAAGAAAGTGCAGGCTTACTCCCCCTTTCTACGTCATCAAACCTTTCTTTTAGTTCTTTCATCCCCTCTTCCTGTGCAGGCTGGAGTTCCTCAAGGTAGCGTTCTGGGCCCTGTTCTTTTTCTGGTTTTCATCAATGATCTCTCGGACTCTCTGGAAAATCCTCTATTTCTCTTTGCCGATGACTCCACCCTCTGCCGTACCATCTGTCATCCCTCAGACCGGCAAGCAGCAGCTTCTTCGCTCACTGCAGATCTGGATAAAATCACAAACTGGTCCAACACGTGGAACATGTCTTTCAATCCAGACAAATCTCACACTCTCACTATGTCTCTTCGAAAGGACCGTTTACAAAACCCCCCCATCCACTTTCTCAACAATCCTCTGGAAGAAGTCTTTTCAAGCTTCTGGGTCTCACTATCTGCCATGACCTTTCCTGGGAAAGTCACATTTCCAACCTTGCCTCAAAAGCCAGTCGCCGACTGGGAATCCTCCGTCGTGCAAAGTCCTTCCTCGGCCCTCTTGAGCTCCTGACCACTTACAAAGCTTTTGTCCGTAGCCTGATGGAGTACTGCTCTCCCCTCTGGGCTGGTGCTCCTGCCTCCCACCTTTCTCGACTTCACGCTGTCGAAACCAGGGCTTTTAAGATCATTGGCATCTCCCGCAATGAAGCTGAGTCTTTGGGCCTCTCACTCAATCACCGCAGGTTGGTCGGTGGTCTTTGTCTTCTACCGACTCCTCTCCAGCCTTGCCCCCCCTGCTCTCTCTGTGATTTGTCCCAACCACATTTCCACAGGGCGCTCAAGGTCCGCCAACAACCCCCTTCTGGTAAAACTACCAAAATCACGAATCACTGCTCATCTTCACTCTTTCATTCCTCTTTTTTCCCGCCTTTGGAATAAACTTCCTCACTCTATTCTTTCCCATTCTTCCCTCCAGGCTTTCAAAACAGCTGTTCACCACCACCTCTTATCTTCCCCCATCCAAATCCTCGATCTTTTCTACCCCCGATAATTCACCCAAGCCCACTTCCTTCAATTCTCCTGCTTTCCTTCCTGAAAGTCCCTTTAATGTCCATCTTCCCCTCGCCATGTTCCCCGTCCCATCCCCATCCCTCTCCCTTCCACAGTTCACCTGTCTGTTCCCCAATGTTTTGTCCCTTCCACTCTCGCCCCTCTTGTCTCATGCCTCCTTACTGTGAGTTGTGTGTTAGCTCTCATACGAGCCTCGACCAAGGTATACAAAAAAAAAAAAAAAAAAAAAAAAAAAAAACCTGAAAGCCTTAAAAGACAGAATTGGAAGAAGAGAAAAAAAAAACGTAAAAAATATATATATATAGGTGGAAATCTCATTTTGAAAAAGACATTGTGTTGGGCGAGGATTGAGTTGGGGTTGAGATTTTGAATGTGAGGGTTGGGACAAACACAAACACAAACACAAACACACATCAACAAACAAAAGTTAAGCCTTGACTATTCAGTTGAGGATTCTGTGTTTGGGGTTCACAGATCTAAGAACGTCCCCCTTGATGCACATTATATACTGTAATACACCTCAGACTTGTCCCTCTAGTGTCCACAAAGGTGTATAGTAGGAGGGAGTGAAGGGACAACCCATTGCTCCCATAGGTATTATCTGCTTAGTTTTGTCTTTTGTAATTCCTGTGAATAAAATGAACCTAAAATCTCTTCCCCTTCCAAATCATATATCTTATAAGTCCAAGGAACCGTATCTATTACATCAACAATTTTAAAAAGTTCTTTCGTCCATCGTTTAGTAAAACCCTTTTCAAAATGAGATTTCCACCTATATATTCTTACAATATCACCAACTTTGAACTTAGGTTTTCTGACATTAATCTCTTTTTCATATTTTAATTTTGTAAATGTTTCTGATGGTTTCATATTTGTTGACGTGTGAATCGTGTCATTATACTTATCCACAATATCCTGAATAAAAGATGACCATTGTTGTGAACCGAGTTGTGTGAATTTTTTATATAGTCTCTCTTTTAAGGTACGATTAAAACGTTCAACAACAACTGCCTTCCCTTCATTAAAGGTACTGTATAATGTAATACTGTTATTTTTTTAGAAAATTCATAAATGTCTTGTTATAAAACTCTCTACCCTCATCAGTCCACAATTTTTTAGGTTTTCTCTTACTTTTATTAAATATCTGTTGAAAAGCTAACATAAGAGTATTACCTGTTTTGTTTTTTAAAGGGACAACCCACGCATATCTACTCCTCAAATCAATAACGGTTAAAGCATACTTGTACCCCTTATCATTATTGAGTTCAATCAAATCAGCAGACCAGATATAATCAACTTCCTTGGAATAAACTTTCCTTCTCTGAAACTTTGTGAATATTGGTTTATGTAATTCATCAGCTAATTGCTCTTCAGTCTTAATGGCATCATTAGAGCCTATAAGTTTTTTAAATTTCCAAGTCCAAGTTTCAATTTAGCACTGATCATCTTCTTCACGATGAACCTATCAACTTTTTCTCTCAAGGTTGGATTTTGTATCAGAGACAAATTATACAACATTTCTCTATCGGCTTCATGCTTTTCTTCCAACGTTGTGGTATTCCCATAATCAATATCATGTCTCATGCACACTTCATCAACTCTTAATAGGCTTACTCCAGAATTTAGGATTGTCTGCCTCATCTAATCTTTTATCCAAGTTTGTGCCTGGACCACAGAAAGAATACCCTGGAAGATGTAATTCCCCTGGTATTCCGGTAGTTGTAAATTTACTTCCTGATAAAAACTTTTGCATATCTCCTCCTCGTTTGTGTTTGGAGATAAATTGATTTTTTTTTTGAACCACACACCGAACATATACCTTTTTGTATAACCCTGTTATTTTTACTTTTAATATATGAAATATTTTTAGTATTAGTTTTCTTTTTACATTTGAGACAATAACTCATTTATTTATGTGAAAAAGTCCTGCAGAGTGCAAAAACCTTTTTTAGTTTCCAACATGCACATTTTAATCTTAATTTTTAAAACATAAAGAATCCTTAGAAATGCCTTCACTCTCTCCTCCATTTATTTAAGAAAAAAAAAAATGAAAAGCTTGATTTAAAATCTATAAGATATGGATTTTAATAGTCTTGTCGAAAGTATTGCAAATAGACTTATCAATTCTTTGTTTTCCTCCTCGGTGCGTTGAGTTATTTTCTGTAATACCCCTATTCTTTTTTGAATCTCACTGGTTTCCATATTTTGATATTTATTTATTCTCTCTCTCTTCTCCTTTTCCTCCTTCTCTTTCTTCTCCCTCTCCTCCTTCTCCTTTTCCTCCTCTTCCCTCTCTTCTTCAACTCCTTCCTCATCCCTTACTATCCTTGAATCGCTTACACCCCATAGAATATTATACATATATTCATCAGGATTTCTTGTTATTCCTGTATCTAAAATAATTTTTTTTACAACAGGAAACCAATAAAATTTCTTTTGAATTTCTAAAAGAGCCTTACCTTTTCTTAACTTTATAATTTTTTCATTATTTAACATTCTAATTAAATCTAAAGTTGTCGGTTTATCAACATCAGCATAATGCCAATCTTTTATTGAAAATACCTCATTCTTATGTTGTAGAACATATTTATTAAAATACCGAATACCCTTTTCTTGAAGGTATGCTTGAACACAGAAATGATAATTTTCTTGAAGCCTTCTTGCTGTCATTTATGTATTAGAAATATATGTTCGAATAATATTATGGCACGAAACACCTCCCCATCTTCCCATAGTTAAATCATTTTGTATTTCCTTACTTATTATATATAATCCTGTTTTTTCTGTTTTCATGAGATAAACAAGGGCAAAACCATTATTATATTTACCCTTATTAAATTCTTTTATTTGTTGTTTACTAATCGTAGCCCCACAAAACTCGTTCTCGATACCAAGTGGATAATATTCTTCCTTACGAGACTGATTTAATTGTTCCAGGTCTTCGAGGTTAATTTTAAATGACCAATTATACCCTAAATCATTCATATCATACCCCCATTGTTCTATTCTCATACAAACGATATGCCCTTCTTTATAAAAATTTATTTTAATTCGAACTGTGAATTCTGTATGACCTGGAGATAATATCAACACTTCTGTATCTTTGGAATACACGGCTGTTTTATTTAAGTATATATATTGTGATAAATCGCTTAATCTCACCAAGTCATTTGCGTCAGTCGGGCTTGGATAATTTTTTAATTTATAAGCATTTTTCATGTTAATATTTTTGGTTATATTATATTTATGTCGTTCAGCCTGTGCCTTTGTGTAATAATTTGATAAATCAATATCCAGTTCTTGAGATACACCAAAGATAAAACCATCTTTACCAACATAAGTCATTTATATTAGATTAAAAATAATATCATAAAAATTTTTTGGTGAGTTGAAATAACACATATAGACATAATTGACCACAACACTTGGAATTTAATTCTTGGACTTGAAATGTTTGATAAACACCATTCTGTAAGAATTTTATGACTTCAACAGGTGGTGGAAGACCAAAACTATCAAAATAATATTTGTCTTGACTATTAAAAATACAAACCCAATGAGAACCGTTCCAATTATTATCTTCTAAGTTCATAATAATATTCTTTGTATGTTTCGGCACATTTGTTAATTCATCTCTCATACAAATAACCACATTATGAATTTTTAATTTCTTACAATATTTAACAAGTTGTAAATTTGATGTTGTATTCTTTCCAAATTCTTTCAACCACTCATCAATGCTCATTTATTTATAAGAAAGATATAATCCATTACCTCTTTTCATTAATTTTACACCTGCTTGTGCTATAGAAGAAAGCATATCTCCAACTAACAATCTCGCTTTATCAGGCAGACCTTCAAGTTTTTCAGCAAAATCTACAATTACACCACTTTCACTAATTTGTTTCTCCAACTCTTTGTTATGTCTTTCCAATTCTTTTTGAGCCTGGAGTTGAGCCTTCCTTTCGTTGGCAGTTTTCACCGCTGTTGAAATACCACCCGTCAATGCTCCAACCGCACTTAAACCAGCAAATAAAGGAATTAGAAATGGGAGAAATCCTCCACTCGTCTCTCTTATTGAATATTTTTTCAACATTGGTTTTGTCATTTTAATTTTAAGTGAGCCAGTGTCATTCAAGATTTTAACCTGTTCTCTTGTGAGCAAAACATCAATTCTTACTGCTCCTTTTCTCTGAATTGTATTAACATTAATCGTACAAGGCTTTTGATTTTGAACACAAGATGATAGTTTATGAAGATTGATTTGATTAACATATACCCCAGTTGGTACTTTGCCACTCATTTATTTAACAAAAAATTATGTGGGACTAATCATCACACCATTATCTGTATTAATCTGCAATTCTGTTTCTTCCAAAAGCAAACAATATGTATCAACTTCTTCACTCTCTCCTCTTTCAATGTATAGGGAAGTATCCACTCGATTAGACTTTATAGTTTCCTTTTGAGCGCTCAGGTCAAACGCATAGATTGTATACAAACTTTTAAATGCTGTCATATCCAAAATAGGTTCTTTATTTCCATTACTTTCACACACCTTTTGGTAAGACTTGTATGCTTCAGCAAAATCATTTTTTTCCCAATTTATTTCCAATCTATCTCGTGGATAAAATGTTCCATCTAGAGAAACGTGAAGTTGTTTCACCTTAGCATTATCACTCAATGCATTATTCTTATCAGTCACAGTATCACCATCTGGCTTTTTAAAAATCATCCACAGATATCGTGGCTTTCCTTCCAGAACACCCAAATTCCACGTGTAAGTAGTTTGGTTGAGTTTAACGTGTTGACATCTTCTTTTGAGGTATGATACACTGAGTGGTTTCTTTGAGTTAAGTCTTCGATTCAACATCTCTTCTGTTTTAAGATTAGGAGTATATTCACTGATATACCAACTCATCGCCTCAATTACAAATTTATTCTGATCACTAAAAGCATTACCAACACCAAAAAGCAATCGATTTTCATTATCATTCCTTTGTAGTTGAAATCTAATTTTAAGACCATACAGAACTTTATCATGATCACAAAATCCAAATATACCTTTAAGAGGAACTGCCACAGTAAAACTATTTTCTGCTTTTGTATTATCATTACACATTCCTTTCCTTTGAGTATATCCAGGGTCTGTGTTTGTTCCCGTTGACATATCAGGAATAAAACCTTCGACAGACCCCTTTCCCATTCTATCACTGAATGTATAGAGTGTAAATTTCATCATTTCAGATACAACAGAGACATAATCAACCGCTTCAACTTCTTGTGTTCCAATATACAAACGCACACTATCAAACATTTTCCAGAAGAAATCATTTACAAGTGTAGCGTTTGTGTTATTCCCAGCTTTAGTGAATTTAAATTTACACAACAAGAAACTTTCGGAGAGATTCAAATAGGTTTGTTGATTATTTATTTCAAAACTTTTTGTACCATTCGAATTCCAGTCTGTTCCAGTTATTGCATTTACCTTGAAGTAATCTTCTTTTTTAGTGGAGTTTGAGATAATAATAGTATCATCCAAATCATAGATACTATCAATTGCTTCCATACTTGTATTTATTTAGAAAAAAAGATGTTAAAACTTTTGAAACCCTGATCCAAGTATTTGAATTATTTTCTGTCGTTCTTGGGGGGACAACTGAGTTTTACCTTTCTTAATTTCTTTTATTGCTTGTAATTTATGAGATTCCTTCTGAGCATCTTTTATACTCTTTACAGCACCTGCTACATTTCCCACAGCAGAAGCAGTTGAACCAATTAGATCTTTATGTTTAAGAATAGTTGAACCAATACCCATGAGAGTATCAATTATCCCATCTCCTCTAAATTGATGTCCAACACCCCTTTGTCTCTTAGGTTTATAGTATCCTCTACCAAGATCCATACCTTCACTCTTGTAGTATGGGGAAAGGAACATCCCATCCCCTGTAATTATTTTATATTTTCCCAACTCGTGTTTCCTCACAATAACCATCGTATTTATTTATTGGAAAACTTCACGTAGGTGAATTCTGATGGATATAACATCTCCATTAAAAGAAATCACACGATTATCTTGGTCGGTTATCCTAAAATTTACTCTGTGTATGGTTTTTCCTGACACAGATAGATAAACCAAATTTTTGCGTTCCATATTGAATTTATAACCAATTGGGGTTGAGTATGCGCTGAATGAAAATATTGTATTTGTTTTTTTTCCATCATTATAAGCACCATCAATCAAATCACAGTGAATTAACACTGAATTTATTCCTGAGGATATTTGAATGACATTATCACTGTAAAACGTCCCATTAGGCCAAAAAAGAAAAAAATGTTGCATTGGCGTAACCCGCCCGACCCTAAAAATTCCGCCGACCCTACGTTTTTTTTTGTTTGTTTGTTTTTTTTGCTATCGAAAAATTTTGCCGACCCTATTTTATTGCTATTTTTGTTGTTTTGCTATCGTTTTCAAGTATCTTGTTGATTGCGATCGCGATCGCAAAAACCCGGAAGTGTTTCGGACAGAACCCGCCGACAAAAAGGGTGGTACTCGAGCCGGGGGAGATTTTGGGAGGGATTTATTAGGGAAAAAAAAAGATCCCGACCGACCTACCCTATTTTTCAGTGACCCGTTACGCCAATGCAACTTTTTATTTTTTTTTTTTTTTTTTGGCCTTGGTTTCAATCTTTTTTGAGGAGAAACCCAATAACTCTCTAAATGAATTATCAATTGTGAAATCAACCTTGTAGTTATTTTTAACTTTAATCGTTGATTTTGAAGTATGTTTATAACTATTTTTTGGTTCATCACCCTGTTCTTTCATAAGACGAGCAATTTCGGAAGATATTTGAGAAATCTCATATGCTCCGGGTGAGACTGTTATCGTTTTGTATCCACTTCCCGGATTATAACTAAACTTGTCATTTTTCTCGCTTATATTAAATAAGGTATTATAAGTTTCCATGGACAATAAAGATGCCTCATATTCTTTTGTTGTGTCAAGTTGTAGTGGGTATGGGAATGAAGATGTGTGGTCGCTTGTTGTGAAATTGAAACTAAGGATTGTGCATCTCATCTTATTTAATATGAGATAAAATGTCTTTATATTGAGATTTATTAATTATTTTCATGTTCATCAACTGGTCTAAAATGGCTGATGCTTCATTAAAACAATTGTTATTTCCAGCCTTCTTACTGCCTAACAACAATAACAGTCTAACTAATTGCGATGGATCATTTGGAAGAAAACTAACACCTGAACCAAGGATACTTAAAGCCTGAATAATGTGTTTCTCCTTCTCATTCTTCCTACTTTTACCAGAAAGAATAACCTTATAATTTAGAGTGTTCAGCAGATCAATATATACTCTATCATCATTATTTTCCATATCCAATGGTTTATCAATATACTTTGATTCATCCCTCACAGTTGAACCTTGTCTTCCATCTTTTGTGAGAAGAAACATTAATCTCGGAGTTAGTTTAACAGGGGGTTGAGCAGAACCCAAGAACCTTAATTCATCATTAAATATCAATACCTTTTCTTGAAGATGAAATATTGCTGGTTGTTCTGTTGGAATGAGTCCTGCTTTGGTTTTTGAATCCGCTGAATATTCATTGTTTTGAACAGCATTCACAATATAATCAGGGGGTTGATTAATGTCTTCCAGTTGTTGAAATAAACCTTCATCATCATATACCTTTAATTCTCCTAAATGCTCTAATTCTTCCTCCGTCATTTGATCAAAATCTTTTAACATTTTAAGTTTTTTAGGAGTATATTCTATTGTGGGAACTGTGGAAACATCTTTCATTTTTTCTTGAGAAGTTTTTAAAAGTGGTTTAAAAAATTTCTCTTGTTTTCTTTCAAATGCTTCTTTGCCCGTTAGTTTCTGTCTGCGTTTCTTCGTTATGTCTTCCTGTTGTATTACAACTTTTGAAACCAACTCTTGATGTTCCTTAAATCTTCTTGCTCTTTCTTTTGCATCCATTTATTTATTGTAAAATATAATTTAATGAATTGTAAAGATCAACAGGGAAATTTTCCTTTTCTTCATCATTCAAGTAGATGTGTTCAAATAAATCCTTTTCTTTAAATATTTCATCAAATTCTTTATTAACATTAATGCGAGTTGTAATTTCTTCTTCACTAATCCTTGCATCTCTGCTTTTCATACGTTTGCGTTGAGTTTCTTCATCAACATCAAAACCGAATGATAAAATCTTCACTCCGCTCAGATATTTAATAATTTGTCTCGTTCCTTCTGGATTAGTTTCTAATATCCCAACACCACCAGATTTTAGTTTCCTTAACTCACTCTTACAATGTGAATATTTTGTTGTACCAAGAGAAACCTCCTCAAATATTTGTCCTTCATTCCTCAATCGCATATGTTCCTCCACTGAAATATAGTGATAATCTTCACCTTTTACTTCTCCAGGTCTTATTGCTCTAGTTGTTGTTGATACAATGCGTATCACGGGGTGTTTTTTAAGTAAATTTACAATATTCTCATTTGTACTACACAAGAACCTTGATTTATGAAAGTTTTTTTCCAGAAGCAGATTTACCCACAAGATTTATAATAATAGTTGTCATTTATATATGTAATTGTTTATAAAACAAAAAATATATCCCTTAATATCTCATCTTGTTTCACAACAATATATTTATATTTTTCAGTCGTGTGCTTCATGTAATCCTCAAATTTCCTTTTACTACAAAATGTAGAACAATTATCTCTCCAAAAATTATTGATATCTATTGAATTTAACTTGAATAAAATAAAAGTATTAGCATTGTTTCTGATGGAACGACGAGGAAGTTGAAAGTACGATTGACTAAGATAAATACAATTACAAGAAGAATGTCTCCCTCTTGTGTAGTAGCTGTCCATTACCGTTTGGTTTCTCTCATTAACACAATCATCAAAGATAACGAAGTTCTTTTTTGATTTATCCAAATCTTGGGGAGACGGTATATCATCCATATTATCACTAAGAATACAAGTTATAGGATTTGATTTCTTTTTACATCTCTGTGTATCACAAAATAGTTGAATTATATCTTCAATGTTATAATCATTTAGGTTTTTTTGACGTTTAAATAAACCAATTATATCTTCTTTTTGAAGACCAGCATTAAAACCTTGTGAGAGTAGTTGATACTCTGGTTGAAAACTCGACTTTGTGAAAATTATTAAATTATCATAATCTAAAAAGTTGGGAGTGAGGAGCATTTTTAAAAGTAAGCAGGTTTTTCCACATCCAATTGAACCAACTATGAGACATCTTAATGAATTTGGGAGATTTTTATGGTTGTTAAATTTTATCTTATTTTCCCAAATGGGTAAAAAATCATTCATTTATATATTTGGAAAACAGGTTATTTAATTTATTATTGGCTTTTTTAGAAACTCTATATTTTATCCTAAGTTCAGGTTTAATTTCAAGATAATCCATTATTTTATTTATACAATATCTTGTGTTGATATTTCCCTGAAAATTACATCCATGAATAATATATAACAACAATCCTTTGAACATTTCTCTTATGCGTTCAGTTTCTTCCCTTGTAAGGAAAGGTGTGTTATCACCCTCATACTTTACATTCATTTCTCTAATCAATCTTGTAAAGTAATTATTTTTTGGTGTAAATCTAAAAGAATTATTTTCCTTTTTATATTTTTTATTATCATTAATGAGAAGATAATCACAGAATATACATTGTTTATAGGCTTTTGACTCTGTGTTTAATCCCCGTCTTTCACACGCAGGACAATTCTCAAATTTGTCATATGGAGAATCAGGAAAGTCTAGCATATTTATAAAGTAAAACTTTACTTAAACTGAAATTCATCTATACTTTCAGTTGTATATTGACTCATATTTAATAATATTACCATCGATATCGATATACTTTTTTTCATTACCAGATTCAACGACAACATTTTTCATATTAAAGGTAATTTTAAAATGATCGTTAACTACTATTGAACGAAATGTCATTTCACCTGATATATTAACATCCTTTATTTCATCAGGATTTACATCTTTAGGGTTGTTGAAAAAAAAAATACAAATTTCTCCTTGCATATTACAGATGGTCTTATCTTTTCTTTCTAAAGCTTCATCCATAAGGCTTTTGTTTTTTGATACTTTTTCTTGTTTCATTGCTTTTTCTAGTTTTGAATATATTACCAGAAGGACAGGAGAAACTTTTGTTAGAGATACTTTAATTGATGTTCTTCCAGGTATACTAAAAGCCCTTCCACTGAAGGAAATTGAAGAACTCATTATTTACCAGAATTGTTTTTATCCAATAGTTATTATATTTATCTTTGTTCAATTTTACATCCTTGACATATTTCTCAGTATCTTTAACAAATGAAGAGATTGATTGAAACTTGTCTTTTGTGTCTTGAAACATTGTATTTATTAAGTGAAAAAGTTGGAGGATAAAATGGTTTTAAGCACAGATTCACCTATAAATTAAACGAAATTTTCATCAAGAAAATTTTAGTTTTAGCAAAGTTTTATTATATAAATATGGTGAATACAACGTACTGCGATGTTTGTAATCACGAATATAAACATTATAAAAAAACACGTTCGAACCAACAAACACACATTTAATCTATTTCATCAAATATCTCCTCTTGAGTTGGAAAGAAAACATTGTGATATCTGTTCAAAGGATGTTTTGAAGAGTAGTTATAATAAACATCTTCAATCACAAAAACACAAGAAAAATGAGTTTAAAGTAAAGGGGGACTATTATATTGAAAACACTGATGGGGCATTTAAAGGGCATATAAAAATAAGGATTTTTCAATTTGGAGAACCCGGTCCATCATCAATAGCTGAATCAATTGAAATAGTGAAACCCGATGTTGAAAAATTTATTAAAAAGACATTAAAAGAAATGAAAACTTTAAAGTTTTATATGGGAGTGAAAATGAATATGAAAAGACAAGATGAAGAACATACTCCTTATATGAGAACAGATCTTCATTTTATAACATCATTTCAAGATTTTTTGAATAGTGGGGTTTATGAAGAACTATCAAGACAAGAGGAGGATGTTGAAAATACAGTGGTTGGAAGTGGATTCAATATTAAAAAAATCATCTTTTTAGATATACACATTCTAAAATCAAACCCTCTTAAAGCTTCTTCTTATATTGAATTACCAAAAGAAATAAAACTAAAGAAGGCAGTTATTAATATTAAGAACAATGATAATAAATGTTTTCTCTGGTCTGTTCTTGCTCACTTTCATCCACCAAAATGTAATTCAGAAAGGGTAAAACAATATATGAAATATGAGAATACCTTAGACATTAAAGATTTTAAATTCCCAATGCCACTAACAGATATTCCTAAATTTGAGAAAAAGAATAATCTTTCCATTAATGTATATGGATTAATGGATACAAACAAAGTTCAAATATTAAAAATTTCAAACAGCTATAAAAATGAAGAAACACACTGAAATGAAAACGAGAGAAGAACCTTGAGTGTAGGCTTTATTCCATTTGATTGAAGCCGCTTCTACGGGCACATCAGGGGATACAGGTGCAGCAAGGAGTACATAAGCAGTAAGGTATACACGTGCAACTAATCACCGCAAAATAAATCAGTATAAGCCCGGAGTCCGATATACTCTCAATTCTCACCATTCAACGAGCACCAAGTGAATCGCCGCCGTAAACGACAATGCCCCTGGGACAATCCCCCCGACCGAGCGGAACCTTGGCTTTATCTATTCCGTGCAACATGTGATCACACGTCACGACCTTCAATTCACCACATTTTCCCCGTCTTTAAAATGTAACTAGAGGCCCAACTAACGCACCATGATTACTTCAGCGCTACAGGAGTATACATTTCAAGCAACGCGAACTATCTAAACTACAGAAGCATACATGCCAAGCAGTGAGGATTATTTTGAGTTGTAGGAGCATGGTAATGAGCATCGATATATTATGTAACGAGCATATAGGAGCATGGGCATCGAGGATGCCGATAATCCCCTTTACAGATTGAGTCGGCGAGGGGGTATTATCCGTCGACCTCTCCGGGAGTAAATGGCGGTTTCACTTGAGGGAGGCTTCCGATCCTCTTGGTGAGCCTCGACTCATGCCGGGGATGACTCCCCGATCGCTCTCGGGTGGAACGCGGCAGCTCCGTCGCCACCATTCTCGGGTGGAGTTCCTGGGGGGGGGAACACCTGGGGAGGGGATGTCAGAGGGAGGAGTGCCAGATGGTGGTGTACCTGCGGGAGGAGTACCTGAGGGAGCCAAATGGCGAACCGACACAGTGGTCTCCCTGCCTTCCGGGAGCCTGACATGAGCATACTCTGGATTAGTATCGATGAGTTCGACCGCTTCCACCATGGGTTCATACTTGCTTTGTCGTACCGGGCATTTCATGAACACTGTTCTGGGATGGGTTAGCCAGTTGGGCACCGATTGGCCGTCAACATAACGCCGCTGGTGAGTAAACATTCATTCGTGAGGAGTTGCATTGGTGGACATGCAGAGCAAAGAGCGTATGGAATTCAGAGCGTCGAGAAGGGTAACCTCCCACTGCTCGGGCCCCAGTCCTCTCGATTTCAGCGCCAGAGTTACGGCTTTCCAAATAACTCCATTATATCGTTCCACCTGCCCATTACCCTGTGGGTTGTAACCCGTCGTTCGACTAGTTGCTATGCCGTGCTCTAATAGGAATTGTTTTAGCCCGGCCGACATGAAACATGGCCCTCTGTCTGAATGTATGTACGAAGGTTTCCCAAACATAGCGAAGAGGTCAGACAGACATTTCACGACAGTGCCCGAGGTCATATCCGAGCACGGAAATGCGAAAGGGAACCTTGAATATTCATCAACAACAGTGAATATGTATCTGTTGTCTGTCTCGGTCGGCAGGGGCCCTTTGAAGTCAATGTTTAGTCTCTCGAAGGGAGAAATGGCCTTGATCAATCTGCCAGAAGCCGCGCCATAGAATCTGGGTTTTAGTTCAGCACAAACAAGGCATGAAGCATTCATTTGTTTAATATCTTCAATAGAATAGGGAAGGTTTTGTCTGCGCACAAAATGTGCCATTCTGGTTACCCCCGGGTGGCACAGAGACACATGGAGGTCTTGCAAAGCCCGACTGATTGTCGCCGAACAGTAGACCCGAGAGAAGGTGTCTGCAGCAGGGTTTTCCCTCCCGGGCCGGTAAACTATGTCGTAACTATAGCAGGCTAGGTCTATCCGCCATCTCATAATTTTTTCATTCTTAATTTTCCCGTTATTTTTCCCATCAAACATGAATGCCACGGATCGTTGGTCCGTAACGAGCGTGAAGTGGTTTCCCAGTAAATAGTGTCTCCATTTACGTAGGGCTTCGACAATGGCGTACGCTTCCTTCTCTATTGCCGAGTGTCTCTGCTCGCTTCCAGAGAGAGTTCTCGAGAAGAATGCGACGGGTCGCCCAGACTGATTAAGCGTAGCAGCTATCGCGTGATCAGAAGCATCTGTTTCCACCACGAAGGGCACCGAGCTATCGATCGATAATACCACGGAATTACTGATATCATCTTTGAGGCTGTGGAAAGCTTTTACAACAGCGGCATCTGGTGGAAAGTTTTTGCAATGCACTAGGGGATTATTTTCTCGGAGTATTGGGAAATCCATCTTGCATAGTAAGCGAACATGCCGATCACCCGGCGCATTGTCTGCAGGTCCTGAGGTGGGGGTAGCTCACGAAGTGGGCGCAATCGTCCAGGATCAGGCTTAATCGTGCCGTCGGCTATTGTGTAGCCGAGAAGGTCAATTGACCTTGCCGAGAATACGCATTTCTCGTAGTTGAGGGTCAGATTATATTTTCTAGCAATGCTCAAGAATCTGTCCAGATTCATATCATGTTCCCCCTGATCCCTACCGCACACTGTGACATTGTCCACGTAAACAAAAGTGTCTTTGAGGTTTTCATCTGAGATGATGTCGTCCATAACTCGGTGGAAGCAAGCTACTCCATTCGTGACACCGAACGGAATCCTCCTGAATTGGTAGAGGCGTCTACCTGCCTGGAATGCGGTGTAAGGTTTGTCTTCCTCTCGGATGGGAATTTGATGATAGGCGCTTCGCAAATCGATGGTGCTGAATATCTTATAATTGGCCACGCGTTCGACCATCTCGTCTATGCGCGGCAAAGGGTAGGCATCGAGTTGGGTGAAACGATTGACCGTTTGGGAATAATCGACAACCATTCCTTTCTTATGATTCTGATTGGCGGTGACCAACACCTGTGCGCGCCATGGCGAATCGCTCGGTTCTATAATTTCTTCTTCCAGTAATCGCTTGGTCTCTGAAGTGATGAAGTTCATATCAGCAGTGGTATATCGCCGCGATTTGATCGCTATCGGTTTACAGACCGGCGACAAGTTAGCAAACAGCTGGGGGGACGTTACCTCTGCGGTGGTCAAAGCATTTAAAATTAGACGAGGTTTGCTTCCTCCAAAGGATATTTCGACGCTCGTGTGCTGCTTGAGGACATTATGACCCAGAATTACGTCTGCGCATAAATCACGAAGCACCAGTACCCTTACATCCCGATGCGTGTACCCTTTTATGTCCAATTCAACATTGCAGTACCCTCGTACACGGGACTGTAGTGATGTGGTGGCCATGCATACCGTATTGTCTGTCGGGTGGATCTTCCATTTCCTGCCCTTCACTAGCGAGCTGTTGACGAAACTTTCAGAGCTACCGGTATCAATCAGAGCCTCAGCCATATGCCCGTTAATTCGTACGTTGATGATAGCCTTGGATAGATTCCCCGGTGAGGCTGCAGTTAGTTTCTTTTGTGAGTAGAGAGCCGCAGAAGTGGGTTTATTTCTCCTTAGAGTAGATTTACATACCCTGGCATAATGCCCTTTCTTGTCACAATTCATGCATGTGGCATCTCTGGCGGGGGTGTCTTTTGTACCCACAAAAGAAGCATTTACCAACCGGAGTAGTTGGTGAGGAGTTTGACGAGGTCTGGGTATCCGACTCCTCGGGTTTTTCTCCATCCCCTGTGTCAGGCTGTGTCTGTGTCTGTGGCGTTCCTTGAGTTTCCACCGTAGCAGCGTTCATTAGCAGCATCGGTGTCCCAAATGACTCAGATTGCTGCTGAGCCGTATCCATCGCTCGAGCCTGGTCGACTACCTTTTCAAGAGTGGGTTGCGCTTTCTCTAGTAAGCGTTGCCGTATGTGGGCTGATCTGAGTCCTTGGATAAATGCCTCCCGGGTCGCTTCATTTCGGTGTTCCTCGGCGTTTACGGCCCGGAAGCTGCCGTCTTTTCCCAGCTGTTTCAGAGCTTGCAGGAACTGATCGATTGTCTCCCCGGCTGCTTGCTTGCGTGTGTTGAGAAGATGTCGTATGTATACCTCGTTCTTGCGCTTCACGTAGAGCGCCTGCAGGACATCGATCGCTGCTTCGTAGGTGTCACACTCCGAGAAGAGCCTGTATATGCTGGGCGAGACATGATTCACAAGGGCGGCCAATTTGTCGGCTCCCTCTTCGATGATGGTCAGATAGTGTGAGAAGGAACGGAACCAATGCGACCATTTCATTTCTGAGTCAGTCGCATTTGGGTCTGCGTCGAACCTCTCTGGTTTGTAGATCTTGTCCATCGTTGGTTGAGAGAGCCGAGAAAATCAAATGGAATAAATTGAAATGAAAACGAGAGAAGAACCTTCAGAGTGTAGGCTTTATTCCATTTGATTGAAGCCGCTTCTACGGGCACATCAGGGGATACAGGTGCAGCAAGGAGTACATAAGCAGTAAGGTATACGCGTGCAACTAATCACCGCAAAATAAATCAGTATAAGCCCGGAGTCCGATATACTCTCAATTCTCACCATTCAACGAGCACCAAGTGAATCGCCGCCGTAAACGACAATGCCCCTGGGACAATCCCCCCGACCGAGCAGAACCTTAGCTTTATCTATTCCGTGCTCGAGCCGTGCAACATGTGATCACACGTCACGACCTTCAATTCACCACACACACATTGATCTTTTATATTTTAGTGTTGGAAAGAATTCACATTACACATACATCAATAATTTATCAAGATTAATCTCTTCTCAGGTATTCAGAACAGCAAACAAAATATATCCTTGTAAGCGATGTCTTAATTCATTTCATGCAAAAGAACGATTAGAACAACATTCAAAATATTGTAGTAATCATAAATCAGCTGTAATTACAATGCCTAAACCTGGTGAAAAGATTTCTTTTGAAGATTATAATAAATCTATCATGCACCCATTTGTGATATACGCTGATTTTGAGTGTATCCTTAAAAAGATAAATACTGCTTCTCCTAATCCAAAAGAATCATATACAAATAAATATCAAAAACATATTCCTTGCGGTTTCTGTTATTATATCAAATCATCTGTTGGAGAAAAGTATAACAAACTTGAACATTATCGTGGAAAAAAAGCTTCACAAGAGTTTGTAAAACGATTAGAAAAGGATTGTATAAGACTCACTAAATTAATGAAAGAAACAAATGAACCGATGAAATTAACCAAAGAAGAAAAATTAGAATTTAGAAAGAACAATATCTGTCATATTTGTGAGGGGGAAATTAAGGAGTCTAAAGTTAGGGATCATTGTCATCTTACTGGTAAATATAGAGGTCCCGCTCATTCCTGTTGTAATCTTAATTATAAATTACCTTCTTTTATTCCAGTCTTTCTTCACAACAGCGCCAACTATGATACACATCTATTTATAAATGAACTTTCAAAAACACCAGGGAATATTTCTGCCATAACAAACACAAGTCAAAAGTATATTTCATTCACAAAACCTTTAACTCGTATTAGGTTTCTAGATTCTTACAAGTTTATGGGAACACCACTAGCCTACCTCGCATCAAATCTAAGCTCCACGGACTCTTTTCCAAATCTTAATTCATTCTTTCCAAAAGAGGAAATTCTCACTAAAGAGGAAATTCAGATTAAAGAGAGAATTCAAAGTAAAGAGGAAACTCTAATTAATGAGGAAATTAATGAAGAAATTCTAACTGAAGATGAAATTCTAATTATAAAGAAAATTCGAACAATGAATGAAATTCTAACTAAAGAGGAAATTCAGATTAAAGATGAAATTCTGATTAAAGAAGGAATTCTTACGAGAGAGGAAATTCAAACAAGGAATGAAATTCAAAGTAAAGAGAAAATTCTTACAAGTAAGGGAATTTATCCTTATGATTATATGGATTCATTTATGAGATTTAAAGAAACACAACTTCCTTCAAAAGAAAGTTTCTATAATAACCTTTATGAAGAAGAGATAAGTGATAAGGAATATAAACACGCACAAGAAATATGGAAAATATTTAAGATAAAGAACCTTGGAGAATATCATGATTTATATCTAAAAACAGATGTTTTATTGTTAGCTGATGTGTTTGAAGCTTTTAGATCACTCTGTCATAATAAAAATTGTTATGGATTAGATCCTGCCCACTATTTCACAGCACCTGGTTTAGCTTGGAGAGCAATGTTGAAAATGACAAAACAAGATATAGATTTAATCAGTGATGTTGATATGCTTTTGATGATTGAGAAGTCCAAGAGAGGTGGAATATCACAAGTATGTTCAAAAAGATATGCTAAAGCAAATAATAAATATCTTCCAAATTATGATAGTGAAAAAGATAGTAATTATTTGATGTATTTTGATGCTAATAATTTGTATGGATGGGCAATGTCTCAATCTCTGCCTTATGGTAAATTAGAGTGGGTGGAAGAAAAGGATTATGAAAAGGCTTTGTTGAATATTGTTATTTCTTCTCAAGAGGAATTGAATGACGAAGAAGAAGGTTATTATTTTGATGTTGATTTGAGGTACCCGAGTGATCTTCATAATAAGCATAGAGATCTTCCTTTTGCATGTGAGAAAGAAACCCCAAAGAAAGAATGGTTAAGTGATTATCATAAAAGTTTTAATATTAAAGGTAAATCAACAGAAAAGTTATTAACAACATTCTATGATAAAGAGGGATATGTTTTGCATCAGAGAAGCTTAAAACAGTTTTTGAGAGAAGGATTGAGAGTAGCTAAAATTCATAGAGTTTTAAAATTTAAAAAAGTCCTTGGGTGAAAAAGTATATTCAATTCAATACAGATCTGAGAGCAAATACAAAAGTAAAATTTGAAGGGGACTTTTATAAATTAATGAATAATGCTGTATTTGGAAAGACTATGGAAAATGTTAGAAACAGGCAAAACATTAGATTCGCAACATCTTGGAAAGAAGCTTCGAGATTGATAAATAAACCAAGTTTTGAGAGAGAAGAGGTTTTTTCAGAGAACTTTTCTGCAATTCATATGAAAAAGGAAAGTATTGTAATGGATAAACCAATTTATATTGGAACAGCAGTTCTTGATTTATCAAAGATATTGATGTATGATTATTTGTATAATGACTTAAAGAAAGAGTATGGTGAAAATGTTTCATTGTTGTATATGGACACTGATAGTTTTATCCTAGATATAAAAACTGATGATGTTTATGAAGATATGAAGAAAAATATTGGAGTATATGATACAAGTAATTTCAGCAAGAAGAGTGAGTTATTTTCCAAAAAGAATGAAAAGGTTATTGGTAAGTTTAAGGATGAGTTGGGTGGAAAAGTAATGAGTGAGTTTATTGGATTGAGAGCAAAGGCATATGCTTATAAGTATGGTGATCAGATTGATAAGAGGTTAAAGGGAATAAAGAAATATGTAATAAAGAAATCAATAACTTTTAGAAATTATTATAATTGTTTGATGAATAAGAAAGAAGAATATAGGAAAATGAATACAATAAGAAGTTATAAACATAACATATATAGTGAAGAAGTAAATAAAAAGGCATTAGGAGCCTTTGATGATAAGAGATTTATTTTAGATAATGGAATAGATTGTGTTCCATATGGATATTGTATGATAGAGTGTATAAAATAGATTGTGTTTTAACGATGGGAAGATGGGTTAGGGTTTTTTAAGGGCTACCGCCGCGTTTTTTTGCAATATATAAATGGTCAAACCAAGTATTAATCAAACTAAAGAGTGGAGAAAATCTCAGTCTTGGTATATAAATGGAAAACATAATGAATGTGAAAAATATCAAATAAGTCTTATTGAAAAAATAACTAAAACAAAGGTAAATAAAACAAATAAGTGAATCAATTTAAAAAGTAGTAAGTTAGAGGATGTAAAGAAAAAAATGAATATCCTTGAATGGACTGAAAACTTTGATGGTTATCAATTGAACAATGAAAAAAACAATTTACTATAATCTCAAAATGATATGTGGCTCAGGAGGTGGTCAAACAAGAGCATTAAGAGAAGTTTATCATTTCGTAATGGCACAAAAGGGGTATCTTAAAAAATATAAAGATTCAAATGTTTTGTTTGTCAATATTTTAGATGGGGATTATTGTGCAAAGAAAATTAAACTATTGAAGGAATTTGAGAATGAACAAATCTTTATAGGTTCAATGAGTGAGCTGTTCAACCCCCAGGTGTTCAATTCAATGAGGTTCAACCTCCAGGTGAAAAGGGGAGACAAATAAATATACCCTGGGATAAAAAGGGGGTTTATTTTTAGGGAAAAAAAAGGGAATCGCTGAAAATCCCCCATTCATTTACATGGGGAAAAGTGAGCCAGAACCAGTATATCCACCCTACTAAGAGCAATCAGAGATTGCAGACCCTCGCCAACTCTTGTTTTGTGTGGTATTTGTGTAGTTTTGTGTAGTTTATTTTGTGTGTTGTTTGTGTACTGGTGCGTTATGTAATTAATGAGACATAAGTAGAACTGCCACTTTATAACTGCTGGCAGTGATGACCGGGTACCAAGACGTCCCGCTTTGATTGGACACCTGACCCTGACAATGCCCCCGACGTATATTATTATTCAATTGAATTTAGAATGGGATTAAAATAAATTCAATTCAAATCAAATGGAAGACCAAATAGGAACAGTCCTGCATTGGAGTAATCAGAAGGAACCCAAACAAGAAAAAAGCAAAGATGAAGTAATCAGGAGGACCCTGGATAGGATTTACATTTCAGCTGCTACTCCTCTACCCTCAAACCCATGCAGGCACAGCCAAGTGAGCCTCATTAAAAAATCAAGAAACAAAAATAACCCATATCAAAAAATTAAATAATTTTGGCTGCCAGATGATGTGTCTGATCAGGTTGAAATTTAAAACATATATTCCCCATCACTACAAGATCACAAATATGAAGTTTCATATCATATCAATTGATTAAGCGGTTCCAGAGAAAACATTTTTAAAATATTTTTCTTCAATCAAATTCGGCTGCCGAACCATGTGACCTATCAATTATTCCTGAACAAACTTGTACATCCATGGTTTTGGGAACACTTCTGTGAAGTTTCCACTCGATCTGTCCAGCCATTCTGGAGAAGATATTTTATAGGTTTTAGGGTAAATCCAATATGGCTGCCAAACCATGTGACATCTGGCATCATATGTGTGAAGCTTTTGTTCCTCATGGATAGGTGGTCATACATGTAAAGTTTCGCCTAGATCTGTTCAGCCACTTCAGAAAAGAAGATTTTTGAAGGTCTTCTTTTCTTTTTTTTACAATTTGGCTGCCGAATTTATCTCCAGATGACCCTCAAATTTTTTCATACTGTTCGGATCACGTTCTACATATGCAATAATGATGTCATAGCGAGGGCACCTATGACAACATAAAAAAATTCCACTCATTCCCCATGAGGAGTACTTGCGATGTGCCAAGTTTCAAGTTTTTCCTTGGTGTGGTTTCAGAGATACAGAGGTCAAAAGTTTTTGTTTTTCCAATATGGCTGCCACACCACGTGGCCTATGATGTCATAATTATCATTAAAACATTCTGCATGAGTAGTCGCACCAATGCAGAAAATTTTGTCTCAATCCGAGAAGTAGTTGTGGAGAAAAACATGAAAGTTCTGTGCGGACAAACAAACAGACAAACAGACAAACAAACAAAAAGACAAATAATTAAATAAACCAATGTCACCCGCAGGGTGACCCGTATCTTGCCAAAAGGTGACCACGTGTGACTTCTTTAAGGTCACACTGAGGTGAACAGAGCTGCTATCCACCAGGAGAGACTCATTGAGGAATATCTGTCTACAAGAGATTCCGATGAGAATCGTTTTAGAGTAACCATGAAAAATATGCTTTTGCCTCATAACGTCACCAAATGACGTCATAATGTCTCAAGCTTGACGTATCTAGAAAGCACTCATCGAGGTGTTCAATTTGAGGGACTACACGATATGGTTCCTAAAACTTGAACATTTGACCTTGGGGTCAAATATGTTTGACCTGAGGCGCTAACCATGAAGGTCAAGGCCAATCGCCACCAAAAATTAATCAGCTGAGCGCCAGACCATGAACTATATTCCCATGAAGTTTGAAGACGATCCAATCAAAATTACTCAAAAAATAAGGGTTTCGTCGACTCCCCTGATTTGCGACAAAGTGACCTTGACCTTTGACCTTGACCTTCAAAATTTTGTGCACTGAAAAGGACCTCTATAGGCCTCTGATATGCAAAGTTACAAAAATTTCCAATGATAACTGTGCTCTGCAGAATTTTTTATACGTGATTAGAGACAAAAAAACAAAAAAACATACAAGCTGACTAACATATCTTGCAAAAACTTCGTTTTGACAAGATAACAAACAAACAAACAAACAAACAAATGGACCCAGATGCAATACCCTCTCCTTCAGCAAGGGTAAATAAGAACACAGTAAACATAGAGGCAACAAAATAAACGTTCAAAACATGATAAACAACGAACGGAAAATTATTATATCTTTGATCAAGTTGGCAGAGACTCCTGGAGAATGAAACCGGAAGTCGATTTTTTGAGGTCAACATGGACCAAATTTCTGAAATCCTCAATTTTCATCCGATTGACTTAAAATTTGAACAGGATTTCCATATCAGGTCACTATATTCAACCACCAACTATTTTTGAGGTCAACGCTGGCCCAAAGGTCAACAGGCAAAAAGGTCAACATCGGCCAAATGTCTAAATTTGTCAATTTTCATCCAATTGACTTGAAATTTAAACAGGATTTGCATATCAGGTCACTATATTCAACCACCAAATATTTTTGAGGTCAACATTGGCCTAAAGGTCAACATCGGCTAAAATGTCTGACATTGTCAATTTTCATCAGATTGACTTGAAATTTGAACAGGATTGTCATATCACCTCACTGAATTCAACCACCAATTATTTTTGAGGTCAACATAAGCCAAAAGGTCAACCTCCACCAAATATCTGAAATCCTCAATTTTCATATGATTGACTTGAAATTTGAACAGGATTTTCAGAAAAATTACCATCATGTGTCACATGGTCTGGCAGCCATGTTGGATTAAAGGGAAAATCTTTGAAAATCTTCGTAGGAGAAACCGCTTAACCGACGAATGCAAAATTTAAGGAATTGATCAACTCCCCATGGGAAATATGGTTTCATAAAGCGGACGTCATCGGTCATGTGGTCTGGCAGCCATATTGAATGAAAGAAAAAAAGCCTTAATAAACAAAAGAGTTGGCTCGCCCCAAGCCCTTCTCCAGACTGCACAAGATATGTATTCTATCAATACCATCTAGTTATCTTTCAGTGGTATAATGGACATTATATTTAAGCCCTTGCGCATCTGTTGGAGTATACTACCCTGTCCAGTCAAACCTTTTATGTGGTGGGTGTTGAGCGATTTTATTTTTCTCAGGTCTTTGCTCCTGGACGAGCAATAAACTATACGTTTTTCTGTTTTAGTGCATTTTTTAGGGTTTCAATGAATTTCTTAATGACTGGATTTTTTTTTAATGTTTAAAAATGCCCCATGTTTATGATAAGGATAGGAAAACATGCTGTGGGTTAACATCGTTGCTATATTGTGTCATTTCCGATTGAACATTTGAAAGAATCCTACCAGCCAAATGGAACAATGGCCAGTCCAAAGAGTCAAGAGGTATTGGACCTGCCACCTGTAAAAAGAAAGAAGCTGACAAACTTTCACAGGTGCATAATTGTCAGATGGACTCAAACAATACTCTGAGAAAATCCAGAGACACCTCCATGAAACACTTGTTGAAGCACTGCAACGCCGATGAGATGAAGTATATAAGGGTTTGAACTCATATCTGGACAGTTTGTCAGGTGATGATGTTCAATGGCATTCAAATTGCTATGAAATATGGACAAGCAAAGAAAACCTGCATTGCATGCACAGGTGAAGCGACATACTTAGTGGTGACCGTGAACTCTTTCGCTGCCTTGTGATTGCAGCAAAGTCACAGGACATCAATCTGAGAGAAGTGCTGAGCTCCGAGTTATCAACAATGACATTCTCCCTGGCCCATCCCATTGGCAGTTTGAGGAAAACCAACAAGAGCATATGCATTGCTGAGCTGGAGAAGAAGGTAGATGTCCAGCTAAAACTGCCACAAGTCACAACCAGTAAGATGTCTACTGCCCAGATCTTTGATGTGATGGCACTGGTACAGATGACAAAGTCCGATGCTGACTGGTTACGACACCTCTATGTTGGAATGGTAGTCAGAGAGTGGATGTTGTCTTCAACCATTACTTCAGCCTCTCAATCAAAGCAAAGGAGTGAGAGAAATGAGGAACCTCTGCAGCCTTTGTGGTGAAAATCCAAAGATCAACCACTAATATTCCAAGGCAGTGACTCAAGTACATGAGAAATGCACAAAACAAAGTGAACTTGTGTGCCTTCCTCACAGATACTTGGTGTCACATTGGTGTAGACAATCTGCTTGAAGGTCAACAGCTTGTCATGGGTGGTGGCTTCAGGAATGCTCAGAGTTCAGTGCTCGTCATCAGAGGACACTGCAAAGACCTGGTTCCCCTCAAGTCAGATCCTGAAGAGGCAGACACATGCCTCTCATGAGCACAACAGGATTGTGATTCAGTCACCTGACACAGATGTGGTTGTCCTCTGCACCACACACCACAAG